>NC_092862.1:64032358-64036550 GCF_032062135.1 Pyxicephalus adspersus | reverse complement strand
TCCGGACCGCGGGAAACCGCGCTCGCTGGTCGCTCGTACTTTCGCGCTTCCAGCGAGCGCGTATTTTATTGATGAATCAGGGCCAATGTGTGACAATGGGTCTATGTTCCATTGGCTACTGTTCCATCCCTAATTTAGGTAAAGACAGAAAAGGGTTTGGTGGTACAATTATTTCAGTCACATCAGACAACATATACATGTACATGTATACATGTACATATGGTGTTCTATACTCTCTAAGTAACATCTTAAGATAGAATTCCCAGTAAAAAGTGCATCGTGTGTTTGTAAAGACAGAATAAATAGCACGTTGCCATTGCTCGTCTGAAAAAGATTTATTCAATTAAACCTCCCATTTCAAAATATGAGATATCTTTAAAAAGAAAACTTAAGCGGCTGGTAAATTACCAGCATACCTCCATTAATTTGAGAGGATCCGGTAAAAAAACCCTGCTATCTGAGGTTGCATGTAAAGCGGTGTATATGGGTGAATCTTATGATAATTAAGAATCTGACAAAGTATAAGCATCTGTAATTGGCATACCAAAATAATCGAGTTTTTGTTGAAATGATAGGTTAGGTGGACATGATTGTACCCTCTTCTTTTTTTTACAACTATTCAGTTAGGAAAGCCATTGCTCCCTGATATTTGGAAAGCTTTGGCTCTGAGAGTGGGCAAGCTGAGAGTGCAGATTAATACCTACTTCTTTTTTAATATGCAAATTGGTTTTCTTTGCAGTTTCCTTTTTTTCTGAGGCGCCATCAGACAGTACTTGTGTATCCACTAAGCCTGCACTCACTCCTGCACTTACAATATTTGACTTTCTAATATGGCCGATATTGGCTTCAGCTTCTGACCCTAATCTCACATATGCTAACTTTATGGTCTGGGTCTGTATGTTTTCATGTATGTGTATTTTATTGCCTGGTTACAACTGTTTTTGCCATTCTGTTGTGTACTTGCTCTCCATTCCATAAAGCCGCATTTACTAATGTACCTAATGGCCTACTTAACAAAAGTCTTTGAATATAAAACTGTTGTTAGCCACATGAGTTGTGAAAATAGAATTTATTAATGATTCTTGAACCAATGTTTAGGAAATATCAAAGTATGATTGTCATACATGGCAACAATTACTGTACTGACATTTAGAAGTAGTCCCAGTGCAAGTGTTTTGGATTCATTAGCTTAGCAAAACTCCAGGCAATCACTCTAATAATATTTCCTAGTATGGATACCTTTTTATTTCCACGAAAAGCAAGAGATTTTGGGAATGGTTTGCCATTTTGGTGAAATTCATTTAAAACAATAGGGATGAACAAATTTATTTTGGAGTTTTTGCAATAGGTTTAAAATCACTCAAGCACACATTAGTATGGATCTGCCCTAAATTTTATTTTAGCAAATGCAATTATTTCCATTTATTCATCCCCTTGCATTGTCCTTTTACATAACAATACTACCAAATTCATAATACTATGACCACAACCTAGATCAAAATGCTCACATTGTAAATGTTCTAAAATATTTTTAAAAGTAAGTGTTTTTTAATATTTAAATGCAGAATAAGTTCATTAACAAAATAGTGATCACATACAGACTAACTACTCATTGTACAGCAGAGATACTAAAAAAACTGCTGATCTTTTCATGACAAATTGAAACTAAAGACTTTGCTTGACATTATCTAGCATCCATCCTTTCAGCCATGTTACACTATTGTTTGAGGCGATCTTTTTATTTCAGTGATAGGTTTCTTATGTCTTCTGCCCCGAATGGCAAGAAATGCCAATAACCAATCCATAACATTTGGACACAAATCATTTTTTTACCTTTGAAACATATCCTATCATTTAGCAGAAACAAGACTGCACAATTGGAAAACAGTTATGAAATCATTGCTAATACAAACATAACCTTTACAACAGGAATAAATGTCATTGTGTTTGTTATAATGCTTCCTGTTTACATAGATTTTCATGAAGAAGAAATACTTGTGAACACTATTAGCCTCAACAGCGACTACACAACTTCATTTTAATTTCAGAAAGTTCAGCAGAAACAATATACACATATATTCAAAGGGTCCTGACAGTTATATTGTACTACATAAATCAATCAATTAGGGGACACTCTTCTTGGAATTTCATTGGTGGTGATAGTGGGCATGTCATTTACAGATGTTGACCAATGACCAAGCACTAGTGCTTTTACATGACAAGAGTCTTTAGCCCTTTGTAAACGATGACATTGGCAGCTTCAGCATCTCCTACTAGCTGAACAGAGACTTTTCCTTCTTTTATTCCATTGAAAGATACTTAATAATGTATGACCTTTAGCTTCAAAAATAATGATGCAAATATCTACATATGTTAAAAAATATTCGGTCACTAGTAAAAAATGATACTTTGCCCTCTATTCCTGTTCTACTGAAAACTTAAAATTTTGAATTCCCAAGCTAGAAAATAGTTTCCAGGACAAATAAATAAGGGGAATCTTTCCTAATTGGAAAACAGATCTAGGGATTGTAACTTTACACTATCTAAAGCAAAAAATTGCTTTACACACACTTTAATGGTGTCCTGTGGATTCTACATAGTACCTTCTACTACTTTGCTGCTTAGGTTTTACTCATTATAAGTTCACTACAATTTTATTAAATTAATTAAATAAAAAAAAGCAGTTACCTTGTCTAGGAATAATAGCAAACATAAAGTGGTACCTCTCTGTAAATTCTTCATGTTGTATTTAGCATTGCTTTATATTAGTTTTGTGCATGGTATGGGTTAGTTAGTGTTGGGGTCAGAAATTTAGTTTGTGCTTGGCTTTGAGTTTAGGGTTCAGGGTTAAGTATTTTTGTAGGGGTTATAACGAGAGTTAAGCATTGAAGGGTTAGAAAAAAGCCACAGTCAGTAACCTTTAAAGGAAATACATTTATTTGCAGATCTTCCCCACTAGTTGCTGCTTTCATCTGACCCTTGTTTAGTATGAGACATAATAGGGACATCTTTGGGAGGGACCACAACCAGGATAGCAAGCAGCTTATGATAAAGTTGCTCTGCTGTGATATTTGTCAGGTTTGCTGGTTTTTCTACTTTTCACTGACTTTTTCTCTTTTTACCCTAGCCAATTATTGCAAATTTTCTCTTTAGTTTACCTTCGATTTTCTTTTACTTTCTACATGTTTACTATTGCACATTGCAGGGCCTTAAAGTAATATTGGTTTGTTAATACATTTTAGTACTGTTTTGCACTGAGATCCAGGTCTTCTACAGACAAAAAATCTTGTTGTATTACAGGTAGGGATTCTTTTTGGGCTGGGCAAACAGGGCAATTGCAGAGGGCCTATACCTTCTGCTGGGTCATTTTATGGTCTTAGGCAGTGTTTCTTGATCTTTTTAACATGGGGGAACCCTTAAAATAACGTTCATGTCTTCAGGGAACCCCTACTTTAATTACTATATCCACATTTGTCAATGGTAGTCAATTGGAGGAATGACTCATATATTGCTGGCTAGTGGGAAGACTGTCATACTTACAGATATCCAAAAAGGCCACTGGTTAAACTTACCTGAGAGTCACAAATTGATAATTTCTCAAGAAACCCCCAGCAACCTCTGGTAGAACCCTACGATTCCATGAAACTTTGGTTGAGAAACACTGATCTACGGTGTACAGGTGATATTTTCTGAATTTTTCTTGTGATTTCTGCATAGCAGCTTAGCCCCTTTCATACCTTCCTGTTTTTTTGTAGTGAGGAGGGATAATTCCCTGCCTCTAATTTTCCAAGAATGGCAAAGTACAACTTCAATTTGTAATTCCAATATTCAAAATGAGAAAGTAAATTATTGGGAATATATGGGGAAAGATTGGGAAGAAACTGTTGCCAATCAATAGATTAAGGTAAAAAACACCATTTGTTAACAGCTGGTTATCTTTAGTGGACAACATAATCATTTATAAGGTTGTCCCAACAAATTATAAAAAAAATGGGAACATATGCATGAAAACAGATGGGACAGATACAAGACTACTCGCTCTGCACAAGCAGAAAAAAAATAGGTGACTTATCTATTTTACAGGACCCTCCTGCACAGAAGAAAAGTGCAGAAGTTTCAAGACAAAGGCCCAAATTCATCAAGCAGAATCGGACGCTCGCTCGCGCATTCGTATTCGCGATCCGAAATCGTA
>NC_092862.1:63975456-64028574 GCF_032062135.1 Pyxicephalus adspersus | reverse complement strand
CGCTGGAAGCGCGAAAGTACGCGCGACCAGCGAGCGCGGATTTTATTGATGAATTAGGCCCAAAGTATACATCCTTTCAGCCATGTAACACTATTGTTTGAAGCAATCTTTATATTTCAATGATAGGTTTCCTATGTTTTCTGCACCAGATGGCAAGGAATGCCAATAACTAATCCATACCATTTGGACACAAATCATTTTTACCTTTAAAACATCCCCTATCATTTTGCAGAAACAAGAGTGCGCAATTGGAAAACAGTTATGAAATCATTGCTAATAAAACATAACCTTGGGATAAAAATACTTGGGAACACTATTAGCCTCAACAGTGACTGCATACCTTCATTGAAATTTCAGGAAAATCAGAAGAGATTTCAGTGAAGAAAATATATACAACACAAATGGACTTATCCATTAAAGCTCCCTAAAACTGGAGAAGGTATACTATCATGGGAGAATGTGGGTAATCCAGCAAAACTGGAATGGATTTCCTAAAAATCATTTGCTATTAGTTGGCAAATGTTTCAAATCCTCAACCAGAATTTATCCAGGTTTACTGGATGACACATGTTCTCCCATTAATGTCTATCCTCTCCACTCTTGGAGAACTTTAACAAATCAGGTCCATTATTTATGTGGTTCCAAAAGTCCTGGACAGACCATGTGATGTCTTGACACATCATAGCTTTTGATTGTGGACACAGGGAGCATTTCACTCAATAGATATTACAGACATGGGCCGGTCCAAGCACTATTTTGTAAGTATTTTATATATGAAATATATTTTTGGGAAATTGAACCCAAGAAGATGAAGATAGAGTGGAGAATATGGGAAAAAATAAAAGTTAGATTACTATGATTTCCCAAGGGATCTTGCTAAGGTGATGCTCTTAAATTATTGGTAAAAAACAGATGTATAAATCATAGGTTTTCCTGTATATGTACTGTGATATTTTTGGTAGTATGTCCTTTTTTATTAGCTTTCTTTAGATATGCTGTATCCTATGAGATGCTAAAATATTTTTTAATTTACAGGAGAAAATTTTTTTTTTAAATAAAAATGTGTTTTTAAACTTTTTTGAATTCAGAAATTCTAGTATATTATAATTTTCAGAATGTGTGGGTAATATGCCAATGATTGTTAATATACCACCTAATATGAAAATGTAATTTTTGTACCATGTAAAATAGGACTATTACATTACAGAAAATGCCTAATTGATGGTGTATCTTCTTGTATATCTTCTTGTATATGTGATTCTCTTCAACCTTGTAAGCATGAAATATTTACTTGCTAAATCTTCACCAGGGCAGCGAATGGATGTCTGTTCCATTTTATAAAAAGTTAAAGTGCATTAAAAAAATAATGATGTTAGCAATGTAACATCAATCTAAAACAGAAATGGGATTGATCAACCATTGATGAATTCCTTACTTGGTGTCACATAGTCACATACATTTATAACATGTATTATTTGTTACTAAAGAAAATAATTACATTGTAGATTTAGTATACTGTATATATGTATTATTATTATTTATGAAGACTTTGGTTTTATAAGATGCTGTTGCAACAGCCCAGATAAAATATTAAAATGCGACCTCTACAATACTTCTTGATATTTGAAATTAAAGAGCATTTGGTAATCACATGAAGATATTCTTGACTTAAAGTTATTAAAAATTATATCATAATATATGTCCAACTAATTATAATTTCAACACTTTTTTTCTCAACTTTTTTGTTCTCTAAAACAAGGTACATATTGTACAATATTGTACAACTGCTTAGACACCAATAGACAATGGCAATATAGATGGCTTTAGCAGTTGTTACTCTTCATTATTGCTAAATTGGATTGCTAAAATATTTGGTTTAAAATGGCTAAAATTATTTTTTTTTAATAAATAGTTAAATGTTGGCCACTATGAATTTTGATGCATCTTTGGTTAGTTAACAATAAGTCTGTAAGGTCTGTTTCCTTTATAAATAAATATGTGACATGACTGTGGACTTTGTAAAGCCCCGGTATGTCAGTAGTCCACAGTGTATTTTTGTCTTAACTATAAACCGTAAATATATACATACCGTAGATACATACATAAAGTAAACCTGAAAAAATTCCACTAGGGTATCAGAGTTTGGTTACATGAATATTTAGAAGAGTAAACATCATAATAAATACAACAGGTGTTCCATGTATTTTATAGTACGTATGGAAATATTCAGACAGGGTATCGAAGTTTGGCTATATAGGTGTTCAGAATAGTGAACACCATTATGAAGGCATTAGATGTGCCATGTACTGACTGCATTGTATATATGGAAATATTCCACCAGGGTGTAAGGATTTGGCTTGCCTGTCCCACATATTGTATAGCATATATGGAAACATTCTAACAGGGTATCAAAGTTTGGCTATATGGGTATTCAGAAAAGTGAGTGCAATCATGAATGCATTAGATGTGCCATCTACTGTTGAGTATGTATGGAAATATTCCACCAAGGTATCAGTATTTCCCTGTATATATATTTAAATATAAATATTGTAATAAAGGCTGTATTCTATAAAGGTATAATACCTGTTTAGGTTTAGAAACTGGCTGCAGGCTATTTTCTCTACACTGTTTAGAAGTGGTTATATGAAATATATATCTATATATACACTGTATGTATGTTTCGTAATATATTCTAATAAGCTGCTAGGTTTTGCTATATTCTTTTTCCTTTGCCAGCCAAGTATTGGCTGTATTCTTCTCCACAGGCTTAGGATATGGGTCACTTATTAGTTTTCACATTTTTTCCTAAAAACGTCCGAAGTATGATCAAACCAGCCTGTCAAAATATCCTAATTGATGTCTGGTCTACCTCCAAGAAAATGCAGCAAGGAAAAAAATTACATCCCTTTAAACTGTACTGCTTTGCATATCAAGTGGTGTTGAAGACATGTATTTGTTGTTTCTACGCATGAATGAACAATTCAAGGCTTTAGCAATGTCAGTATGTAGAAATTATTGTTTGTAGGTTTTGGTTTAAAAACTGACAAAATAATAACTTGTTCACATTATTACTGAACCAAAAAGAATAAAAAGAATTAGGAAGAATATATTTTTAGAAGTATTTGTAGGCACAGAAAGATTTTTATATTTTATGTGTTTTTATTTTTTGTGTTTGTAAAAAAATTAGACTTGAAATGTTTTTCAAGCAAGGAATGTACAGCATTTTAAATAACAAGGAAAACTGTAATTAGATATAAAAATATATAGCATTGTAATGATTCCAAAAGACTTTCTGTGATTTGGAATCTGATATCTAAACATGGCGGCTATGTCTATTGAACATTTAGAACATCAGTTATATGTGTGTCATGTAGTGTCAAATAAATTAATACAAATTTATGATAAACATATGTTTTCATATGTATGTTTTGGGAAGTATTTCAATAATATATTACTAATGCAGTACATACCCTAAAACTTTTTGAATGTTTTAAATTCAACTCAACAAGGTATTTGGGGTTCTCAAAAAAGAACATTATGGTTTTATGGAAAAGGATGTTAAGCATACAACCCTATGAAAGCATCTGCAAATAAATACTGTGCATACACTGATACTGGACATAAAAGTACTCCAGGTCATCAATACATTTGGAGGCTGGATTGGGGGTTTATAGTGACATTTTTCCATTGACCAATACAAATTTTCAATTGCATAAGTAAAAATGTGGAAAATAAATTTCTAATAATCCAGCAATTGATTATACAGTAGTTGCCCACATGAAGACTATTGCCTTATCAGTGAAGTTAAGGTAGAACCACAGACAGAAAAAAGCTAAATTGATTAATGCAGGTATATTTCTAATAAAAAATAAATAAAGATCAATTACCAGATAAACATGTACAGGTAGTCGCTGGGTTACATATGAGATGTAACTGTAGGTTTGTTCTTAGGTTGAATTTGTATGTAAGTCAGAACAGGTACATTATTTTAATCAATGCAATTCGGACAAATGTTTGTTTCAACATATTATTAGGTAGCGTGGTGTCAGTTACTGTATAAAATCCTCACTATCAGATTATCACAAAGCAAAAAACTTTATGGAGCCTAGACATTCATTACCTTCTGGAGCAAGCTGTGCTTTGATACTAAAAGAAACTGCAGAGTTTGTCTTGGTCAATAAAGTGTTACAAGAGCTTGCAGAACAGCAAAAGACTTCTTCTGCAAGTCATGCCAACCACCCCCTCCACCCCATCAAGCCTGCGTCCTGCACATGAACAAGTAGAGAAGCCCCATTTGTAACTAGGAGTCATCCGTATGTCAGATATCCTTAACTTCTGGACTACCTGTATTGACCAAACATAAAAGAAAAGTGTATTATTAATGAAAGTCTAGTGTGCTTTTTTGTACCTTCAGAATAGATCATACTGGGAGAGGGATAGGTTGGGGGACAATTACCTGTGCCACAACGCTGGTGTTCTGGTAAGTACATGTTGATTGCAGGATGAGGTCAGCACACCTGTCTGTTTTTCCTCACTCACTATGCAAACAGGCTAGGACAGGCTCAAAACCATTTTTTTAAACTAAAGTGAAGCAGAAATAAATCAGGTGAATTGTCTGGCACACACTCTGGTTGCCCCCATGGCTCCGAAAAGATTAATTAAGGTTAATTGTCTCCCTTAGAAACTGTCTTTAGTTCATGTGGAAAATAAACAGCACAGCCAAAGTGCAGTGCGAGCTGTCACAATATGGACACATGGACACATTAGTATGCTGTGTGTTTTAATCTATGATACTTGGGTTTTTATCTTCATGGAGCTGACAAGGTATTCAAGGTTTCATTTACATGTACATTTGAATGTATAACATTAGGAAACAATTGTGCTTTCTGCATTTCTCATATACTTTCCATTACAGGTAGTCCCCGGGTTACATATAAGATTGTAGGTTTGCACCAAACAACCCCCCTCCACCCCATCCAGCCTCTGTCCAGTCAGGAGTAGTAGCTGTGGGGCGGGGCCTGTGGGCAGGCAGCAAGCCGTCCCTTCAAGCCTCTGTCCTGCACACAAGCGAGCAGGGAAGCCCCATTCGTATCTAGGAGGCATCCAAATGTCTGATGTCCTTAACTCGGGCACTACCTTTATCACATTCTGATAAACTGCACCCCATTTTTTATGCATCCTAAACTCACAGCATACATGAAAAGTGCAAAGGTTCAAATGAAGACCAATATGCAAATGTGCAATATGCAAAAAAAGGCATATTGCTCTGGGTTATTGCATATCCTCATTACCCTTTGTACTATAATTTTTACTAGGTTTGCTTCAGTTTTTTTTTTTTTCTTTAAAACAATACATTGGCTATTTTGGTAATAATTAATTTTCTGCTAATTTAACTTGCTGGAGTTACATATATCATGTTTTGCTTGGTAAAATGGAGACTAATTTAGGTTCCTGTTCAGCAAGAATGACTTTTCACATGCATCCTTCTCTTGTAAATTGTGTGGATATAACCCAACATCAGACATCACCTTATTTCAAGAGTTGTTACCAAGGAAACCATCATACACTGCTGGGACAATCTGCCTGCCTCTGTTCTGGCCAGAGCTATTAAAACTTAGCTGCTCAGCAGCTTCCATTATAGCAGAGAGTAGGCAGTTTCAGTACTCTGTGTGCCGTGAAAAATCCAATCAATGTTTTAAATCATAGTTTACGTATGATCACATAGCCAACATAGTCTCACCAAGAACATTGTAAAAACAAACATTGTGATTGAAAGTTTTCCAATATCAACACTCTATACAGGGCAGCATGATTTCAAATAGGATTATTGAAGAGTAGGAAAAACAGAAAATAGTTGATAAACATGGCAGTACGATAATCATAAACAACTGTGATACTTAATAAGACAATGAATCATCAACGATTATTTGAAACGGTATTCATAGTTACAAAACAGTAAGTTCTATGAAAACTGGGTGATTTTGTAAGAAAAAGGAACCCAAAATAACAATAGTTCTATCTTCATCTTCTTTCTTACTGTGCTGCCATTTTTGGTCTGAAACTTAAAGAAGACTTGGATTCTTCTAGGATAACTTACTAAAGGTATTGGGACTATTCATTTGTACAGTGAATGTTTACCCACCTTATTAGATAAGGGGAGTCTGTGAAGAAAATAGTGAACAGACAGATAAGTTTGCATTATTTTCAGTAGGGAAATCGTCTGCTCACAGATTGTACAAGTGGAAGTATATATAATACACATGGGCTTTACATGCTATACATAGGGCTAAACATAGGGCTAAACTATACATGCCCCGCAGCGAGGCAGACAGCTGCCTCGCCCCGGGGGGGTACAAGAGGCGTGCATATTAGCACGCACGCCTCTTACAGCAGGACCCCTGGGCCGTGCTGTGCATGCCAGCAGGAATGCTGAGGGCGCATGCAGCACTGTGCACATCTGCAGGGATGCTGGGGATGCCGTTCGGCCAAATAGTAGTTCGCCCGGTAGGGATCCCTCCGCCAGAGAAAGGAGACACACTGCGAGCAGAGCGGCGGCAGCCCCGTCTAATCTATGCTGCCCGCGATCCCTGGGGTTGCTGCGAGTGAGGACGACGGGGGATCGCTGGCGGGGTAAGTACCTTACACTATAGTTCTGCGTTAAGAATTGTGCTACTTTTTCTATAGTTGCCCATTTTTTTATCAGATTTTCTTCCAAGTTAGTGATGGTGATAATGCTGCTTAGAAAAAAAACACTATACCCAATGTCTCAAGTCAGAACTTTTTTTCAGTACAACATATATCTAAACACATTTAAAGAAGTGAGATCAGGTAAAAAACCCAGAAAAAATCCATTTAAATTTAAACATATGTAGTCTGCATTTTTTAACTCCAACTATTACAGGGACAAACAGGAAATCATAAATGGAGCAGCTTTGAAGACATTTGCTTAGCTTGAAGAGGATTTCAGAAGGTTTGTATGCAGCCTGCATTTGGTTGTATGGGAAATTTGAACATTTGGATACAGAATAAATGGGAGACCATGTTTGCTAATAATAAAACATAAAATCGGTGGTAAAAGAGAGAAATTGTAATAAATCTCATGTCTTTTGAGTTTTAATGCAAATACAGTGGTACCTCCGTATACGTCCGTTTTGGAAAAAAGTGCAACTTGGTATACGACCTTCGTTTGGAATACGACTTGCATGCTAGAACTTGTATATGTCAAAATCAATTACGACATTGCGCACTACCCTTGTTCAACTCTCTCAAGACAAAGCCACGACTGCCCAGTACGCCAGCTGCTACCATTCAGTGAACAACCCAAGCTATAACTCTCGCTAAATTCATTAACCATGAGTTCTAAGAAAGTAAAGGAGAAGAGCCAAGCAATGAACTCTGCTTGGAGGAATTTGTGGCCAGAAGCAGTGACTGAAAGGGACTTTGAGGGCTTTGAGGCTGTGGCTATAGTGGAGGATATTGTCTCTCTGGGCAGGTCCATGGGTCTGGATGTGAGTGATGGTGATGTGCAGGAGTTAGTGGAGGGGCACGGCAAGCTGACCACTGAGGAGCTGAATAAACTTGAGAAGGAGGAGCACAAGACTAAGACGGATTCATTCTCTTCAGGCTCGGAGGAGCAGGAGATAGAGGAAGCCCCTACTTCATTAAGCAAGGAAATCTTTTCCAAATTTTCCCAACAAAACCCAAACAAGCCATAATAGCATTGTCTGGAATGACCAGACAATGTCACATTTCCGAAACATCCTGAGGAGAAGCCAGAAGCAAAGTTCTTTGGACAGATTTTTAGTAAAAGTCAAACCCGGTGAACCTCAACCAGGTCCAAGTAGGGAAAAAAGACAGAAAAGAGAAAGAGAAAAAATTGCATAATTTCAGATTCCTGAAGTTTTATTGGAAGCGGACTCTCCTTCCAAACAGTAACATCTCCTCCTCCTCCTTCCCAACACCATCCTAGTAGGCACTCGACTCTTCTCAACAAGGTAAAGTGAGGTTAGTTTTTCATTTATTTCATCTAATTGCTTTTGTATTTATGTATTTTAGTATTAAGCAGTGTTTATTTGTTTTATACAACCCCATCAGTGTATAATATGCCAATAACAATAGGATTTTTTTTCATGTAAATGGAATAATCATTTTCCCTTTATTTCCTATAGGAAAAATTTGTTTTGTTATGTATACTGAGGTACCACTGTACTTCAAATTAGTTCACAAATTTGTTTAACATAGTAAAAGATCTACTTTGCAAATGCAGAGTAATTCCACATGATTCTTTGCAGTTGGCAGATTAAGGCAGTAAAGCAGTTGGCTAAGCTTTGAAAGAGGACATTCACAGTGTGAAGCCTCGCAGGAGGGCATTTACAAGCCAATATATTCAAGTCATTTGAAGGCCAACATTCATACATTTGTAATTTTCATAGGTTTTATGATTATGTGGAGTGCTTATTTGCATTGAAAATATGGAACATACTTTATAGATCTACACAGTACAGATTCATGTGGTGTTTAACAAGGCAGTAAGGTTGTACAAAAAACTGATTTACATGACTTGTTACCCCACAGACCATGTAGGGAATTATGTCACGTCTGTGATCCTGCAAGTCCTCTCAAGCCACCAATGCACTTAGGTAAGTGGTTTTTATGAGGTGCTGTATAGAAGCATGTCAAAAGATTTGACTTGATCTCAGATTTGATGGATCTTAAATTGCCCAATATTTGCTATATATATATATATATATATATATATAGCAAGTATATATATATATATATATATGTATTGAAAAGTCTGGGGATTAGCTCAGACCGCAGCCGGCAGGCTTTTCACCAAAAGGGTGTAACAAACACAAGTTTTTTTTTGAACAGCTAAAAAAAACAGCTTCTTTTCAGCAACTCAGGAAGGTATAAACAATAAACTTTAGCCTAGTGGTGTAGATGTCCATAGTCCATCAGAACGTCACCACGATAAAGATGAGTCCAATACAAGTCTCTTCCAATCCCCAGCCTGGGGTTTCCACAGTCCATAAATCAATAAAGTCAAGTCAGCATCAACAGCAACACCACTTCTGGGCTTGATTCCCAACAAGCTTGTTTGCAGGCCACGTCCTGCAACTCCACCTCCCTTTTCCTCTTACACACCTGAGCCCTTATGGGATTCCCACCTTCCTGCTGGGCAGGTGCGTCCTGGTGTGTACTGGTGTGTGGTCTGTAGAGGCCAACCCAATCCTTCCCCTGTAAAGTTAAACTCTTGTAGAGAGAGAAACCCGTGCATTGGCTGTCTTATTTCTCCTTATCCAAGCTAAAGGAGCGTGGTCAGAAATCAATCTGAATAACAGTTATTAGCAGTGAGAGTCTAGTGCCCACTTGACCACCAGGCACTCCCGCTCTACTACTGCGTCATTTTGTTTCAGCCCCTACGGGATGATCCGCTCCATCAATAACCTGGGACATAACCGCCCCTAATCCTACATCTGAAGCATCAGTTTGCACCACAAATTCTCGTGAAAATTCCGGCGACACCAAAACGGGCCATCGGCACAATGCCATTTTTAGACTCAGGAACGCTTTTTCTGCATTATCATTCCATTTATTCATTACTGACTTGCAGCCTGTGGTCAGATCAGAAAGGGGGGCTGCTATGGTTGTAAAATTGGGAACGAATCGTCAGTAGTAGTAGATGATCCCTAAAAAGGCTCGGACCTGTTTCTTTGTGAGGGGACGGGGCCCATTCTGAATTGTTTCCACCTGAGTCATTGCAAAATTGTAGGGTCCCATTTGGCTTTGGTACCAACACGATGGGACTGGACCACTCACTCTGTGATTCCTCAATGACCCCATGTTCTAACATCCTTGTTATCTCCTTGGACATAGCTTTTCTCTGGGCCTCTGGAATGCGATACGGTTTTACAAAGACCTTGCTAGTTTTTTCTGTCACTATATCATGTTCTATCAGATGGGTGAGCCCAGGCAAGCCTGAAAACTTGTTGTTTTCCTCTGAATTCTTTCACCGGCTGACTTTGAAACTTAGAAAGGGTAGGGGTTGTTTGAACACTGTCCAAACTTTGGGCACAACCCAGGTACTGGCCATGGCAGAAACTGGCTCCTTCTCTCTCCAGGATTTCAACAGGTTAACGTGATACAGCTTATAAGGTTCCCGTTTTTCCAGTTAGTGTGCCTTATAGTTTACTTTGCTAACTATTTCCACCACCTCAAAAGGCCCCTGCCACCTGGCCAGGAATTTACTTTCCACAGTGGGTATCAACACAACTACCCGGTCCCCCACCTGGAATTGTCTTAGTCTGGCCCCTCTATTGTACATTCAGCTTTGGGTCTCTTGGGCACTCAGGAGATGTTCCTTGACCAAGGGCATGACTGTGGGGACTCTACCACACTGATGGAGACTGGTCTCGCTGTCCCATGTTTCCTTCACCAGATCAAGTAATCCCCTAGGCCGCCGCCCTTATACCAATTCAAACAGGGAAAATCCTGTAGAAGCCTGGGGAACTTCTCTAATGGCGAAGAGAATGGCCAGAAGTAGGCAGTCCTAATTTTTCCCATATTTTTGTACCACCTTTTTCAACATTATTATAGTGTTTTATTGAATCTCTCTACCAGGCCATCTGTCTGTGGGTGGTAGACAGAGGATTGCAACTGTTTATTGTTAGATAGCTTGCATACATCCGCCATAACTTAAACATGAATAGAGTACCCTGGTCTGTGAGGATTTCCCAGGGGAAACTTGTCCCAGTGAACATGTTGAACAATTCCCGAGTGATGGCCTTGGACGAGGTCATTCTTAAAGGAATCCCTTCTGGATAGCGAGTTGCATAGTCTAGAATCACTAGAATTTATTGATGCTCCTTAGCTGACTTTACCAGGGGCCCCACAATATCCATAGCTATTCGCTCAAAGGGAATTTCAATTATGGGTAATGCCACCAAGGGGTTATGGAAATGTGCTATTGGCGCTGTTAGCTGGCACGTTGGGCAGGCAAAAAACCATTTAACCACCTTCCTAATTCCTGGCCAGAAGAAACAATCAGTGATATGGGCTTCTGTTTTTTTCAGCCCCCAGGTGACCCTCCTAATACCTCATTATGCATCATTTTTACCATCCTCCTATACTGCTGGAGTACAAGCAACAGTTCAACCCTCTGCTCGCGGATTCTGGTAACCCAGTACAATAAATCTCCGTTAATCGCAAAATGGGGAAATATTTCCTCAGCCCTGGGTTCTTGAGACACTCCATCCACTATCGAAATCCGGTCCCTGACATTCACCAAAGCAGGGTCCCTCAACTGGGCAGTACAAAATTCACACTACTTACTTTTAAACAGGATCGAGAAGGCTAAAGGAAGATTCCCCGCCCCCCCCAACATCATTTGTCACCATAACCTGGCAACAAAGTAGGGGGTGGTGTGGGTCTCCTTCTCTCACCTAGCTGTACATACAGAGTCCTTCCTACCCCCAATCCCTATTTAATGTACAGCGCTGCGTAATATGTTGGCGCTATATAAATCCTGTTTAATAATAATAATAATAATAATAATAACCTGGAATGGGAACACTCCCCCCCAGAGAACTGGCCAGGCTTGAGACCAGTAATAACCCCCAACTTTTCTGTCAACCTTTTCCCCATTTCCCACCTGGTGGGGCTATACCGGAACCTTTCCCTGCTCAGTGATAGGGAGAGCATCCTTTACCAACTTATTAGGCATTTTTTTCTGTTCCTCACCCCGACAAGATCCAAAGCAAAGGAAAGTCTCGCACCAAAATCACCTATAAGGTTTCCCACCACCCCCATGAGGTGAGTAACTGTGCCCCTAGCTCGCACTGATCTGGACCGGCACGGTCGGGTATGTCTTAGTATTACCATGTATACACATTACACGGAGGGATTTTCCCCTAGATGTAACCTTGCCAACCACTTTAGCATGTACCAGAGTCACCATGCTACCTGAGTCCAACAGGGCTTTGGCAGGGACCTGGTTCACCTGTACCCTGTGTTTGAAACTGTCCGGGCCTGTCTCTGAAGCAGTACACACTCTTTGAGTGTAGAATTACCTCCTCCTGCAATCCTCCACACTGCCGAACACCGCCAGCACTGTACAGGGTCTCTTCTCTGAGGTGTGACATCTCGGGGTTTGGATATCTCGGTGGAAAGACAGTGAACCTTTGGGTGTGGTCATGCGGGTCCTGGGGTTTTCCCGACAGCATTATCTCCTGGTGAGGGAGGTCTGGTTCTCCTGATGGAGGTGGCATTTTGGGGACAGTTTGATGACAACAACTCCTCAGCGACGATGTATAGCTCCTCTATCTGGACTATCTGGGGACCAGTCAGTGTCTCAGGCTGCAGCCACTTGGTAGCCAACTGTATGAGATCATGCATCTGGGACCGGGGGGAATAGATCGATGCAGTATCTCCACTATAACACCCGCTGCGCCCTGACTGTGGTAGTAACTCCCAGATGGGCAAGGATCTCTGGTTTGAGACGGTCATAATTTGAAGAGTCCCTTGGGGTAAGGTCAAAAAAGGCCTTCTGTGGTTCCCCAGCCTGAAAAGGGGTGTCATATGTGGGTGTCAACCTTTGGATAAAATTGCTGGCTCCCCTCATGACCTGGTTGCTTGAGGCAACCCTCATGGTTTCTTGCCCCTCTGGTAACCACTGCACAGTCTCAGCCAACATCCTTAATTGTGCCTCTGTGGAATCCCCAAGAGCTACCATCTGTGCCTCTGTGGCTTCCTGTCTGGCTGACTACGCTCCTCTGTAGCTGCACAGTGGCTAGTTACATTTGTCGCAGCAGCTCCTCCATAGCAAAAATTTTGGGAGCCTAGCCCTTTAAATGTCACTTTTTAAACGAAAAACCTTTCCTGCAGTCCTGCTGCCCCCATCCTGCGCCAGTTGTAAAGTGTGGGGATTAGCTCACACCCCAGCCAGCATGCTTTTCACCAAAAGGATGTAACAAGCACAATCTTTATTGAAATAACTAAAAAAACAGCTTCTTTTCAGCAACTCCTGAAGGTATAAACAATAGAAAAAATGGCTTACTTTAGCCTAGTAGTGTAAATGTCCATAGTCCATCAGAACGTCCAATACAATGTCTCTCGTGAGGGTCCAATCCCAGTTTGAATATAATATTATCACTTACCTATTTCCCCTGCATACTCCTGAGCCATTAGCAATTTTTATATGTGTGTGACATTGGTTTTTCTAACTGTACATTTCTCAATAAATTTCGATAGAAGGAAACATTTTGAAGTTTGTATTAAAGTACACATAAGCGATAAAATCCTAAAAATCGGTAGTTATTTGCCAGCCCTCAAAATCCCTTGAGTTTTTCAAACAGTTTGATTGATTTAAAAAATCTTTCGAAGCCCTAAATCACCAGTTTAAGAATAAGATAACATTCTGTCCAAGAGAGGCATGAAAGTAAACATCTTTTAGTCACAGGTTGTATATACACATCAACCAAAAGCTGACTGTGACTTGCACATAAAATAGCTAATAAAAGGCATTCAGTACACTAAATTATGCAGAACTTTATAGAAGTACATTTAATCAGCTTCCAACACCATTGCTTCATTAAAGCTATCAGGGACCCTGATACCTAAATACCTCAACATGACAACCATGACCCACTCTACTGTTGTCAACAAAGTGGAAATCTTCTTCAGCGATGGCCAAGCCTACACAGTCCTCGTAGATTTGAATCTAAGTTTAAGAGATTAAGTTTAGGTGTGGGGGCTAGAGTTTAGGGATTAGTGTCCTTTATACTAACAATTTGCTATTTTCACAAAACTTTTGCCAGGGATATAATGCATTGTTAACTACCAGGAACACATGTTTAAACTGTTGATCTACCCTTGGTTATTCACTTGCCAGCTTTATAAATGTATTGCTCGTCTGTATGCTGCATGATGCCAATTGTGCTAGGCAAAATTGTTTATGTAGCCAGCCATTTAAAACAAGCATGTGTCCCCTTTAACTAATGAGCAATCTCTTTTTTTTATAGACAAAATGATTATTTGTTCCAGTGTTCAGACCTTTCCATTGCTAAGCAACTACACATAAATAAACATGTAGATCTTAAAGCAGTAGGGTGCAGAAAGAATTATTTGGTTTCCATTTGAAACAATTTGTTACAAATACAAAAGAGTAACATGCAAAGATACACACTGTGCAGCCAATTCACATCAGGAAACAGAACACAGCTTGCAATCTGAAAATGCAAATAAACTTTCTGTAGTTTATTAATCACAGCTATACCAAATGCTGGAAATCCATTGCATTTCTGGTCTAGTTAATCTTACTCATAGCTACAAGGAATTATGTTATGTGTAAATAAATAAAACGCCAGTTTCCACTTGCTGCTAAAATGGACAAAAAATGGTACAAAAGTACCAGTTATATACAATATGTGACCAGCTAAATGAACGTTCTTATCAATGTATGTATTTGACGAAAAAGTGAAATATATTTATTACTATTTAACTATTTAACTATATTTTTTTTCTATTACAGCGTTAAAAAAATCAGGATCTTCAAGAAATAAGGGTATATGTATTTAAATCTAACACTACACAAGAAACAATCTTATATGTCATGCAGATAAACTATCAAGTACCTAAGACAAAAATGTAAATGTCCAGCAACTTACTTTCTGCCTTCTTTTATTCCCAACACGGCATGGAATTCTGTATAACAAAGCAATGGCCTAGGGTGGCAGTCGGGAATTTTGGTTCTGTTCATCTTGAACTGAACTGCTTGCAGGATATGGCGACTGATTGAATGCATTCATTCTCATTTCTTTTTATCATCTTTGTCATATTTTTAGCAGGATTCTAAGGCTAGCCAGAAGACTGAATATAGATAGACATATGTATGAAACAGTGTGTTGAATTTTGCTGTTCACAAAGCAGCTTTGATGGATATCTGTTTTTTTTAATGTATTCAGTACCGAAATCTATACCTGATCATTGTCAAATTATTTTGCATGCATGTACACAAAGGAGATCACAAACTACTAGAAGCAGACAGCCCCTGCATATGTTTAGCTAAGCCCTGCCTATGACACACAGCTGTCGCCTTTCTTTATTCTGAGTCCAGGTCTAGAAATATGCACATTTTCACTATAACTATTCCAATGTGGGGGCTGCCTGCTTTTAGCAATATGTGATCTAAAACTACCTTGCAACACTACAAAGATACTTTTTTGGTAGTTACGTAGTTTTGAAGACCTTGAAATGATCAGATTTGTGGAGTAGATGCCTTTGTTTTTCTCACTTCTTGTCTACAGGACGTACCCAAGCCCAGGGATGAATGTTTGCACTTAGATGTGTATAGCTATATAATCCCTGAACCAATGTAGTTGAATGTAGACTGATGTATAACGCGTGGGTGCAGTACACTGTAATCCTAGTTCGCCATGCACATTAAACAATGAAATAATTATGCCTTTCAGCCTCTATTTTCCACTTTACAAAAAATTCGTATGTCAACATTTACTTTAAAATTAATTTAAATACAATTAAAAAAAAATGCGAATGTGACTGATTTACCTGACAATAAAAAGTGTGCATGAGACAAATTTGACAGTATGTCAAAGAACTCTGTGTTGTTGTAAGAAAAAAAAGAAGCAAAGTAAGAAAATAGGAATTTATGTCTGGAACTTGTTTATTAAGCACCACTATATCCATTTTTCATATCATTTTGCACCGCAGATGCATAGTAAATGCCATGAAAATATGGAAATATGCTTTGTTTGTGCATAAAACAAACATTTTGGAGGTGGTCTGTCATGTGTCCCTGAAAGGTAAAGGAAAGGCAGCATGTCATATTTATAATGTTACCGGGTATCCCTAAAAGAGCTACTCTATTTCAAATTAACTGGTATTCTTTAAAACTAAAATGTCTTATTTGTTGATCTATAGCTAGAATTTTCAGCTCTTAGACAAATAAAACAATGACATGTTAATTTGATAAAATATATGATTCATGTTTTAGCCAGGTTCCATATTATTAATTCAGGCGAAGTAAAATCTATAAATCAAAACAAAGATAAACTTGTCTTTTCTGCTGACTAAGTGCAGGTATGTCTCAGCAGCCTTTATTATTTTTTCATTAAAAAAAGACAAATCAATAATGGCAAACTCCAAAACTGTCTAAGATAACGTTACTGCATTCCTGTAGTTTCCTATTAAAGTTAGGTTTGCTTTTGGCTTTTGATTTTTTTTTATTATCCTGAAATAGAAACAAATATCTCCTTCCATAAAATCAGACTTTCTCAACCATGCAAGAGGTACAATTGATGGAACGCCTGTCCATATGCCTCTATAAAAACATAATAAAACTCAGGGTCTCTAGAACACAAGAGCTATACATCAGTGACTAACCTCTCTAAAATATGTTCAACCCTGGGCTGGATACACTTCCCCCTAATTTGTTTTCTATCTGTCCTGTACTCCACTTGATATTAGAACAGTAAGTAATAATCTGGAAAAATTGGAATTGATTATTTACACCTATTTTTATCTATGACTTATTGCCTTTTATATAAAAAAAAGCTTTTGAAATTGTTAAAGTGGACCTAAACCAAGAAGACAAAAAACACCAGGAGGTAGTACTATTTGATTTAGGAGATATGCAGTAATAATGTAACTCCTGTGCATGCAGGATATATCATCATCCCAACAGAAATGACAGCACAAGGTTAGTATGTGACAAAATCGGCAAAATGACACTTAAATGGCAGAAGTTCAACACCCACCAACGAGTTTAGTTCTGCTTTAATAATAAGGCTTTCATGAATAATAACATTTAACATAGTACTCATTGCAACACTGAAATCACTGGATCACCTTGAGAGGGGTCTCCTGCTCACCGAGCAGGCAGGTAATGGCTTAGATGTGGCGGGTTGAGAGGTTAGTCAGGATGAACATGTAGGGAGTTGGGTTAATGTAACTAGAGGGAGTGGTAGGGGCACAGAGAAATGGAAGGCCAGCCCTGTGTTTGAGCATGTTTGCAAAGTTATGTGAAGATGTGAAGGTAGCAGACCCAGTGGTGGCATATCTGGATGTTACTGCTACCTCTAACAGCCGGGAGAGCAGCACATCTAGTAGTGGTGGGGAGGGAAACGCAGGAAGGAAAAGACAATTGCTTGTTATAGGGGATTCTATGATCAGGAGGACGGATAGAATAGTTTGTCGCTGGATCCCTTCAACCGAATGGTTTGCTGTCTCCCTGGTGCCAGGGTTCGGCATGTGGTGGACCGAGTGGACAAATTACTGGTACGGGCTGGACAGGACCGAGCTGTCTTGGTCCATGTTGGAACCAATGACAATATAAATAAAAGATGGATACCTAAAAATCAGTTTAGGGAACTAGGTTTCAAGCTGAAGAAAAGGACCTCTCTGGAATTTTGCCTGTGCCGTGCACAGGAAAGGCAGAGGGAGCTTAGGCAGCTAAACGCATGGCTTAAGTCCTGGTGTAGAAGGGAAGGGTTTGGGTGCATAGAGCACTGGGCTGACTTTTCATTGGGGTACAACCTGTATGCCAGAGATGGTTTGCACCTAAATGAAAGGGGGTCTGCTGTGCTAGGGGAAAGATTTAGGGGAATGGTGGAGGGATAATTAAACTAGGACAGAGGGGACTGGGACAGTAATATAAGGTGGCAGAAAGGTCAGCCAGGGGTCAGACACTAGTGGAGGGTGGATTGGGGATAGTTGGGGGGAGGGTTATGGATAATTGTAAGGAGCTTCCCATGTTACAAACAAACATTGGATTGTGCAGTACTAATTGTACTAAAAAACAAAAGGATTTGGCAAACAGCGATGGTAAAAGAAGCAATGGTTTAAAGAGCCTGTTCACCAATGCTAGAAGTCTAGCAAACAAGATAGGGGAGTTGGAAGCATTAATGAGTGAGGAGAATTATGACTTAGTTGGTATTGGTGAATCCTGGCTTTGTTCTTCGCATGACTGGGCTGTCAATATTCCTGGGTATACACTCAAGCGAAAGGGTGGTGGTGTCTGTCTGTAGAAGTAATCTAAAAGTGAATGTGAAAGAAGAAATTGCGTATGGAACAAGCCATGAGGTTGAGGCATTATGGGTGGAGATGAATGTGGGGTTGAATAACACACAATTAATTATTGGAGTCTGCTATAGGCCCGCCCAGTGCTAAGGAAGAAATAGAAAATCAACTACTAGCACAGATAGAAAAAGCAGCAAAAAGTAGAAGTGTTTTAATAATAATAAATGATGGGAGATGACATTGACTGGAGTAATGGCAATACAGGAACAGCAAAAGGAGGACACTTGTGAATTTAAAACAAGATAATTTTATGGTACAGTTTATAGAAGCCCCAACTAGAAATGATACTCTGATGGACCTAGTTCTTTCTAACAATGCAGAGCTTATAACACATGTGCACATAAAAGAGAATCTGGGTAGCAGTGGCCATAATATGATTTAATTTAATGTAAGCTGTAAACAGGAAGCAAAAACAGGAAAGATAAAAACAATAAATTTCAAGAGAGCAAATTTTCGATTATTAAGGGCGGCTCTCTGTGACTTGAACTGGGAGACAATATTGTCCTCAAAAAACACAGAACAGAAATGGGAATGTTTCAAGTCTGTTCTACAAAAGCAAACTGAAAAATATATTCTAAATGAGTCACCATTGCTCAGAAATTATATGATAGAGAAACAGCTGGGAAAAATTAAGGTTGACAAAGCACCAGGACCTGATGTATTACATCCACATGTCCTCAAAGAGCTGAACTCTGTTATGTCAAAGCCATTATTTCTAATTTTAAGAGACTCTTTAGTCACTGGCAAGGTATCGATGAATTGGCGTAAGGCCAATGTGGTTCCTATCTTCAAAAAGGGAGCAAAATCATTACCAGGTAACTACAGACTCGTTGGTTTAATGTCCATAGTTGGAAAGGTCCTGAGGGTTTGATAAAGAACATAGAAGAGTTTCTGCTAGAAAAAAATTAGTGATAGTCAGCATGGCTTCAAGAAAGACAGAAGTTGTCAAACAAATTTATTCTCTTTTTATGAGGAAGTAAACAGGTAGACAGTGGAATAGCAGTTGATATAGTGTACTTGGACTTTTCTGAAGCATTTGACACTGTACCCCACAGACGGTTAATATGCAAGTTAGGGCCAATAGGTTTAGAAAAGTCAATCTGTAAATGGATAGAGAACTGGCTTAAAGATCCATCCAGAGAGTAGTGATTAATGATTCATACTCTGAATGGTCTAAGGTTATTAGTGGTGTACCCCAGTGTTCAGTATTGGGACCTTTACTGTTTAACAGTCTTTATAAGTGATATAGAGTTTGGGATTAAAAGTACAATTTCTGTGTTTGCAGATGACACAAAACTATGTAATGGAGTTAAGTCCATACAGGATGTCTATAATCTACAAGCAGACCTGGATGTACTGTTTGATTGGGCAGCCAAGTGGCAAATGACATTTAATATAAATGATCTAACAACATGCATGCTTCATACTGTCTGGGGGGAGTACATTTTGGGGAGTCAGAAATGGAAAAGGATCTGGGGGTTCTGGTAGATCATAGATTTAATAATAGCATGCAATGCCAAGCTGCAATATCTAAAGCTAGCAAAGTACTTTCTTGTAATAAAAGAGGAATAGACTGCAGGGATGGAGACATTATCCTGCCCCCGTACAAAGCATTGGTCAGACCACATCTGGAATATGCAGTCCAGTTTTGGGCACCAGTTCACAAAAAGGACATTGTGGAATTGGAAAGAGTGCAGAGAAGGGCAACTAAATTAATAAAAGGAATGGAGGAGCTCAGCTATGAGGAGAGATTAGCTGAACTGAATCTATTCTTCCTTGAGAAGAGACATATAAGAAGGGATATGATCAATCAGGAAGGAATTTTTTTCTCCTGTTGAAGCAAATTGTACCAAGGTTTTTTTTTGCCTTCCTTTGGACCAACTATGTCTTATAGAGTTTTATATCTGGGATTTGTTTATTTCCCTAGTGGTTGAACTTGATGGACCTATGTCTTTTTTCAACCTGTAACTATGTAACTATGATACTTTGGTAATTACAATACAATTTAAAATTTAAGTGCTGTTGATATACATATGTTTAATGAAGTTTTGAGAAATTTTATCCACAGTTTTATTGTTTTGAACAGAGTGGTAAAGGAGATGATGTTTTTTCCGTTTTATCTATTGATATCTATTTCCCTTTTAGGAAATCTTTACCCTACTTTTTGTCAATTGTCCATAGAAGAGCAAGTGATTGGAATCTCAGCAGATTAGACATAGACAGCCTGTGCCAAAATAAGGTCCTCTGCTTACCACAGGGAAAAAGACAGAAGTAAAACATGGCAGACATTTTTACATTTCTTACCAGGAATGCACTTTTGAAATAAAATAAAATAAATAGATTCATATTTTTTGGAACGAAACATGCTAAACTTTTAAAGTTATCTACAGGTAAGATTGGCAGAATGAAATATGTGATTTAAGATGGATTTGCAATGTTTGTCACCAGAAAGTTCCTTTCTAAAGCTTGAGGACTAAAAAAAAAATGCTTCATTGGCTTCACTCTTAACCAGAGATGTCATCTCAGCTTTACTTTAAAAACTGTAGACATTTTTTACAGCGTTTGTTGATGAATTATTGGTTTCTTCTTGTTCACCTTTATTTAGCTTTCTTTGATAACTCATTAAAAAGACATTATTGAACTTAGCTGTCAGTTGTCATGGAGGCATTAAAAAGGAGCTCTGATAGGGATCTAGCTAGCTAATTGTAATCTTTTTATAATATATGTTTTCATGTAATAGGAGCAAGACCTGAGATTCAAAGATAAGGTCGATTGTGGGAAAGCAATAAACTTAACTTCTGTCTGGCAAGTAAGTATGTAAATGTTCATTATTCCTGGAACTCTTATTTGGAAAAGTGGTATTTATCTGGCATATAATTAAGTTATATGAAAATGTTCATTGCTTTTCCTCATTATGCATTCAAGTTGTATATTCTAAGTAGTCTAAGTGTCGAAGCCATCCTTACTGGTTGACAATTATCATTGATCCTTGTACTGTGTTAGCTAATTATTAGCACACATTCTGAAACTAAATTGTGTTCCCTGGGAGTCAAACAGCTACTTATTTCAATGCCGAGTAACATTCACAAATACAGTGTAAAGGACTGGTAATAATAAAACTAATAACACTATTTATAAGATGAGAGGCACTGTGGCAATGTTAATTCAAATAGTTCATGGTATTGAAGCTATAATAATTTTCTTTTAGATTATTTTAGAATAATTTATTAATGATTATCAACTTGTTATGAATAGAAACAGTAACAAAATTGTTTGAGTTGATGATCAACTAGTGGCTTCTGGTCTCATGTAGGACCAGTCTTTTCTCACTGGTCTCATCTGCCACTCTTACTTCAACCTAATAATGATGTCAACATTCAAACTATGAGAACAACTGGTACACTTTAATAGCAACAATGGGAAAAATTTCCTTTGTATTATTGGAAATAAATGCTGTGGTTTCATTTGTTGAACAGTCAAAATATTAGAACAACTTGCACACTATATTAATGGAAGAAAAGGTAAAATTAAATGTTGTGATTTAATTTTTTAATTGTTTTAAAATGGTAAATCCACAGCTTCCCTGATTTGCAACAGGATAAATGTGGCTGTGTTAAGAGAATATTTATCTTCATAACTCTTGTATTTTTTATTTTCTAAGCTACAATTTGCATGAAATACAGCAGAAAAATATAAGGCCCAGAAAATGCTGTGTACCCCCTTTTTAATTTAATATTTTTTTGTTTTATAAACTGCTACAATGTAACACTATGTATCCTACCATATTTATCATACTGCAAATTAGGAATGTCACTTTTTGGTTTTTACTCTTCATTTTTTTAATCTATTTTACTGCAAAGTAGCAATGACTTTTTTCGTACCTTTATTACTACTAGACTCGTACTCGCTCTGTAAACTAATGCATTGTGACCTTAACCATTTCTTACAATCTGTACTTGTAAAGCTATGTCTTTTCTTCTTTTTTTTAACTTTCTATTACTAACTTTCCCTAAAAGCATATGTACACTGTCCGTCTTTGACTAGCAAAGAAGTGACAACACCAAAAAATTGCATCTTCTGCTGTTATGCCCTTTCTTTTTATAATGGACTGCAGTGATATCAGCCCTATGTAAGGAATTAGCAAGGTGTGCCAATTTGGCCACTTGTGATTGGTTTATGTTCTCACTCGTGGGAAACCAAAGCCTTGGATTGAAACCTGGAATTAAAAATGAGTTTTTATTCAAGCTAGGAAAATAAAGAATGTGGGCCTGAATTGGCTCTAACTGGATTTTCCCAGCCAGCTTTTTTAGCATATAAGGCTGGCTAGTACCAACAAGATTCACTTTGCTTGGCAGAGGCTTTGGTTTTAATGCTTTTTCTGCTAGTGCAGAACAGGAATGGAGAGAAGGAATTTTGAGTTCTCTGATAATCATTTCTGGAATGCTTTTACTGCATCTGTGACTTAAACCTAAAGTTGCTTTGACTGTGTACTTAAGGTGAAACTTTCAGGGAAAATAAATCTAACTTACCTTTACCAGTGACAAGCCATTCTTCCTCAAACCAAGCCCAGCAAGTCTCATGCTGCCTCAGATCCCCAGTACTTTTTGGCGCTCCACATTCTGTCCAGTGCCGCTATCTTCTTTCTGGGTTCTTCTCATATCACTCACACTGTGGAAAGCCCCTGATGACACATGTCCATTATTTTGCATGCTCAGAAAAACCACAGCCTTTTGGGATTTGTGATGCAAGTATCTCAGGAGGCTGCAGGTTTCCCCTTTAGTCTTTATCACCACAGCAGTAAAAACTAAAGGGTACCTCCCCAAAAATATGTAAAAAATAGTAATAAAAAGTTAAAAGAATCCAAATTATATCCATTATATAAAAGTGATAGCCACCCTTCTATACAAAGTAAAAAAAGTAATTATAGATCCGCTTTAGGTAAGACAAATCCTAGAAATTTCTCTTGGAGGTCAGCAATAAAGGCCTGTACTTCCTTTAAAACAGTGTTCCTTTAAATGGCCACTTTAAAACCTGAATGATGATTAAGCCATACGATGCCAGTGATGTGCCTAATATTTTTGTGCATCCATGTTTCACACAAAAAATTTTGTTTATGATGTCAGTGGAATGCTACATTCTTTGTAAATTAGGTTGAAAAAAGAATGTTAAAACAACTAAAATATGATGTGCAAATTAATTTATTCTTTTATTGAAGTACACAGATTATGTTCCTTGAAATGCATTCCTAAATGTAATATTAGAATTTAGAAAACTGTCATTATGCCTACAAGCCGTGTTTGTAAACAGTGCTACTGAGTTAACATTTTTCCTCATTGTATGAACATAAACTATCAGACATTTTCTCACCAAAAAGAACTGAAGAACAAAATTCTATTTTGAAGGATGCTGTAGCTAAGAATAGTCAGCAATTCACACCAGCAAGTCAGTCTCCTGATTATCTTACAGTGACAGAAGAACAGATAACCAGTCAGTAGAATTCTAGCCAATAAAATCAGCTAAACATTTTGAAAAGGCCCTTGTAAATGGTATACTCCTAATTGTTTCTAAACATCAGTTACCTTGTCTATTAAAATATTAGGACCAAAGGCAACAATTCTTCCTTGCAATTGCTAGATAGGAAATTTGGGGAAGGAACTAAAAGGAAAAAATGTATGTACAGTACGGTACAATATGTACAACACTAGTACAGCAAAACATTTGATATAAAGACACACAGTTGAATCCCTAAAGCCCCCCGATATTTTTATTGTTAGATTGATCTGCCTTCTAGTGCACACAGCTCCCTTCAGATATTAATGCCACTGTTGGCACATAAAGTGATCCACCATGTACGAAATAATCTACTGTGGAGCACATATAGCTCACTCTAAGTATTTATATCACCAGTAAGATCTGCTATCTAGCACACACAGCTAATTTAAAATATCTATGTCCCCATTATGATCTACCATATAGCACACACAGCACTTTTTATCTACCTCACCAGCAATATCTGCCATCTAAACCGCTCAGCTTACATTAGGTAACCATGTCATAAATATACTCTAGCCCATACAGCTCACTTCGGATATTTATGTTACTAATAGGATCTACCACCAGCAAAGTCTCCAGATCCATGGTTTTCAAGCTAACATTAAAAACAGTGAGCCATTGCACACTGCTCACTTCCCAGCATGTACACCAACCTGATATACTGTAATTGTACAATATATAAATTAATTTGATCATCAGGAACAATAATAAAATGTTTGTAGGTTGGATGGCAAATATCTGAAGACCTCAATGCTTTCAATCAGACAACCAGGATGACCTTTTTATTTACACCAAGCCCAACTCAACACTGGGAAGCCCATTACAGATTCACCCCAGTTACCGACAATATTAAAATATTTTCAGAATACATACCCAAATTCAAGGCATTTCTAACCAGTAAGGTAACAAACAGGGTTCTTTTTCTTGTTTTCTAGCTTCTTCTCTTCTGCATCAACCACACTTATATTGTGATATTTGAGTAGTGTTGGTCAAACATCTCACTATTCGATTCGACAGCTATTCGTTCGAATAGTGAGATATTGTTAGAGTGATTGCATGCCGAATTCAAACACCATTGAAATCAATCGTGGGGGAATTCGCGTTATTTATAGGGACTATCAGATTGCTCTTGCAGCCCTTTACTAGTTGTATGTGTTTTTGGATAGAGTTTCTCTATCCATGAAACACGGGGAGTCCTGTGTCCTGTGGAGTCTCTTGGATAGAGTAACTCTATCCTGGAACACGTACTTCAGGGCTGCAGCAGCGATCCTGATTGCTGTTGCTGCACTGTACTAGTAGTATGTTTCTCTATCCAAGAACACAGGACTGCACTGGATGTGATGAATGGGGGAAACTTGTCCCCATTCAACCTCCAGTGCCCGGGGATCGCGTGCAGTCACAGCTGTGACCGCAAAGTTCCCACGGTCATGTGACCGTGGGAACTGAACTGCAGATAAACTCTGCAGTTTCACTACCATCCCCCGGGCACTACAGGTTAATTAACCTGGTAATTAACCTGCAGACTCTGCTGCAATCATTGAGAAGATGCCTGCCGGCAAGTATCTCTTACTCTGTAACATGCACAGTAATATGATACATTTGTTACATTTTTCTCACAGTGGAAAAAAGAAAAATGTAACAAATGCATCATAATATTTCTGTGCTGAAAAGTGTGTTACAGAGTAAAGCTGCATACACACTTCCAATTTTTATCGTTGGTAAACGAACGACGAACGATCCTGCACGATATCTGCGAACGATCGTATGGCACCGATCCTGTACATACAGATAACGACACAATCGTTCAAAGATATTGTACACACGATAGATGCGATCGTTTGAACGATACAGGAAGTGACCCCCCCCATTTACTGTAAACCCCATCCAGGAAGCTCACAACACCATCCCCTGTCATCTACAGCTGGCTGGGAGGACTACATGGAAAATACAGCTTTCCGTACCACATTTATCACAATCACTGCACCAGCACTTTTCCCACCCATTGATCCTCTTCTGATCACCATGACTGAAACCCACCAATACCTGTGATTGCACACAACTTCTCTGGCACCTGTTGAACATGTTTCCTTTTGAACATTTTTCCTTTTATAGATATACATGCACATATATAATTAAACATATATTTTTGCAAAAAACTAAACCAACTGCTCATCATTGTCCAACCTAGGAATTAACTTGTGCAGTGGCACAGGTAATATAGGCTGCATATTTAGTTATATCAAGGAATAAAAAAAAAAAGAGGTAAAAAATCTTTGTAATCTAGTTTGCTATAATTACAATTTTCTTTCCCTACAGTTTATAGAATACACACAATGATTAAATGTAGCCGCGGACCATTGATGCTTTGATTTTTCTAGGTAAATTAAACCACAAAACCTCTAGTTTGTATAGAGTCCAACATTTGTCTCTTTCTTTGTAAATACTGACCATATTATGCAGCTGTTGCTTAGATTTTGCTAGGTATGCCACTTTGTGATTGCACTTCCGCCTGAGAATTGGCTCCTCAGGCACCAAATAATGCAATATTTTCCAGAAGTGCTTGCATTTTCATCAGGCAAGTGATATAGAACAGGGTGGCATACAGGAACAATGTGTGTAAGCTAATACAAGGGGGTGCTGAGAAGTTCCTGGCTTTGCCCCCTTCCAGATGAAATAGAAAAATGAGTGTGGGGGCATATGACAGCCTAATATCTTAGTATGTAACTGTGCAAATATCAGGTCTTTGTCATTCTTAAAACTGTTTTTTCTTTAGTGAGACGCTGTGATGGCAGAGGCACAAGCAAGTTTCACATCATTGGAGTTACGGGCCGTCAAGTTTTTGTTTCCCGGTGCCGTAGGGAGGACATTTCTCCCCAGTGTTTGTGACATCTCAGTGTGAATGTCCTTTCCTAATTTTTCCTGGAGAAACAAAAACTTCATGACAGCCCATAACTTCAACGACGTGAAACTTGCTTGTGCCTCTGCCATCACAGCTTCTCACTAAAGAAAAAACAGTTTTAAGAATCACAAAGACCTGATATTTACACAGTTACATTCTAAGATATTAGGCTGTCATATGCCCTGAAAGGGGACAAAGCCAGGAACTTCTTAGCACCCCCTCGTACACTAGAAGGTGCCATGTACATAGTGAAGTATGTTTAGTGCAGATTTGTTTTTGAATATAGATTTATTTTAATTAAATTAGCCATCAATGTAACATAACTCTCTGCAACTTTCTAAAACAGTTTTTAACTCCGACAAGAATATTTTGATAATATGCCAGTTGGTTAAACTGTTTTAATTACTTGCAGGGAGCCTTTGGAAAATTGATAGAAGTTGTGTAATACTTTTTTGGCTACATGTTATTCTTCACTGCCACGACAGTCATAATGAGGAGTTTGGATACGGCTAAATCTTCTTATCAGAACACAGCTGAATGGCAGCCAAGCCAACACTTTTACTGAGCTTGTTTTGTTGCCCATTAGCCATTATAAAACCTAAAACGTGCACGCTATACTGCACTAAATATTTTGCAAGAAAGTATCAGACCAGAACAATACATATTAAGTCTGTGTCTTGTTATGCACCAGCTTGTACACAGTCAACGTGAATTTTTAACACTCATTGTAGTCAAGACAACATAAAGTTTTATTTTGGTTCCAGTTTTAGTGTCACCAGTAGAACAGAAACCATTAGGAATTCAGTCATTCATAAGTTAGTAATGGTCTAATTAAAGGATATCTAAACCCAAATACACTAACCTGTCCTTACCTATTGTGGCTGCATTGGTTTTTTGATCTTGCAGAAATGATTTGACTTGTTGTTCTTGCTAAAAATACAGTACCCTTGTCAAATTTAAATGACTAAAACCCTAACTTTTTGTTAGTAAACCGCATGAAGCCTGCATGACAACAATGGTTCATACACACCTACAGAAGAGAAATGAGTGTAGACTTGAGGGGTTAGAAAGCATGTTATTTGTGGGATTACCTGGTAAAAAAAGGAGCAAAAGGCCTGAAAATGTTTGAGTTTAGATACAAATCAAATAACATATCTGATAAACAAATTCAGGTATATTTTCCTGACTGACTTCATCAGTAAATGCTGTACATTCACCAACATTTACAAGCAACATCAACCACATTTAAAATGTTGAAAAATGTGCTGTCAGGGGATGTTTAATGTACAGTTGTTGGGATTTATAGTGAATGTGTAATGAATGTGCATGGAAATTCAGCCAAGCTGATTTAAATGAGGTTGTGCCACTGCTCAGTGTACTGGTATCATAATTTTACAGGTATTTCAAAATTCAAGTGTTCATTTATGTTTCTGTTTAGGAAGTCACAGAACTGTACAATGGATGTAGATCAGGAACATGGCCCTTGGACACCTCTGGGTCTTTAATGTAGAAAGTATTTAAACCAGTGACAGCCAGACAAAATGTATTTTCAGGTAGTGCTATGGCAACATATACATTGCATTGCATTTCTATTTGCATGTTTGAACATGCTGGTGAATGAATAGGTAAGAAACTAAATAATTCATTACTAGTTTATCAAGCATAAGGGTGGGAGGTCTTAAAGATACTACTCTTTAAAGCTACATACACATGTCCGATGAATCCTACCCAAGATGAATGTTTCTACTCATCTCGGGAGAAAATCGGACACATCTATAGTGGTCCCCCAATGATCAAGAACAATCACTGTGCTCTCCTCCGCGTGCACAATGGGGTGCCGCTTGCTAATTTTTTCCTCTTTATAGAACAGAACGGTGTGTACAGTGCTTGTTTGTTCATCTGTCACTGGAAACAATCAGGAGAGATGGATGGGACAATCATTTGACATCCCTCTGATGCCTGGACAAAGCTTAGGTAGGCAAATAAGTTGCCTGTCCTACGGGACACTGGAGAGAAAAGTGAGTAAGAACCAAGTGTTCGTTGGCTTTGTGAACCAGTACCAAAAGAGGGTCCTCCACTCAACCCAACCTTCCAATTATGAAAGGCATTATTTGGAAGGAGAATAACATTCTTTTTGTGCTCCTACCACTGGGATCCTATCCACCATGCCCGTTGAATAACTCTGGTAGCAAATGGTAAAAAAGACACAAAAATTAACACTCCAGCACTAAAAGCAGTGAATTTCATGTGGGATCTTCCTATAACACAACTCGCTCCTTTAGATAGATATATGTGCTAAGGGAAGGATTTTGATATGTGTGTAGCTGTGTTGAAAATGTATAGTGAAAGTCATGCATTAATAATATTTCTCTAATTGTTACACATTATTTATGACTTTTTGTAAACCATTTAAACTATGTAAACATTGTGAGCAGAAACTCGTCACTAACAGCCTTTGCTTAGAGAAGAGTGATTATTACAACCATTGCTGCCTTCTAGGAATTTATTGGAATCTGACATCCTATTGCCAAGGATACTGTAAGGTACCTGGGAGCTGCTGTCAAGAACACCAGAGAAACACACAAGAAGCAAAACCCAGAATCATGCCTTTGTTTTTAACAAAAAATCAATGGACCTAGATAGCAGTGGGAGGGAAAGTGTAAGTGGAGAGAACATCACAATAATTTTCACAATCACAATTAAGAGAATAGTAACACTTTGCAGGGTCAAACTTTTTAAAGTGCCCCCAGCAATATATATATATCTTTTTAAGTACATACATGTAATGTATTGCTTCCAAGAATGAACCACCGCTCATGGGGATCATCCTGACAATGTGTCACCTGCTTTTCTCTCCAGGATAGTTTGTGTCATCTTTGTTCAGACATCAACCAGGGTCATTACTGACTTTCTGAACTGAAATATATCCTGCTGCCTGTGCAGTTTGTGGGTTTGTTTCCTAATGTCTGCCTCAGCTCCCTCATCTTGACTACAAAGGTATCATATTGTAATCCGATAAACAGAGAAGAGACTGAGGAAATGATTCCTCCTGCCTGCAGTAGACAGATGACATCACATTAGCTTAAGCCTAGTCACTGGCCTTGCGCTAATTTTACAGGTAGCATATTTCCAAAAAATGGTACTGTTGCTGTATTCTTTGATATGTCAGGATTTTTTCATGTAGACATTTAAAGTTATTAAAATATCTACTTTTAAACAGGTGAATTTTGTGAACACTGGATAGTAAACCTAAACTTTTCAAACATTTTGTGTATTAACTTTTATTAGCCAGAAAAGTCTCTTCTGTGTCCCCCTATAATAGTTTAAGTTTGCAACAGGTTCCTGTCATTTCCTGAATTTATATCTAAGTCTCTGAGAGTGCCATTCCAGGGGAAATGCCTCAATGAGCAGGGAAAATCAAGCCATTGTATTTTTATTAATAATAATAATAATAATAATATTAATAAACAGTATTTATATAGTGCCAACACATTACACAGTGCTGTGCATAGCATTAATATAAATCGTGGAGGGTGAGGGACAGAAGAAGCTTTTCTAGCATATATTGGTAGTTTCCCCTAGAATGAACTCTTACCTAAATTGTTAAGATAAAAAGTATGCATGCAAAGTTTTGTGCATATTTTTATAAGCAATAATTGCTTTTGGATTTTGGCAGAAGTAAAGTGAAAATGTCCCCTCTGTACCTCTGTATATTTACCACACTACTCCTTCTGGGAACAGAATCCTTTTTGAAACAAAGGGTTAAAATCAGTTTCACTATCAGATGGAGGCTGAGCCTGCCAGAAATATATTGCACTTTGTGCTGGCATTGAAAGATTTATCCTCAAATCATGTTCCAGTGACACTCTCCAGAGGGAGCACTCAGAGCCCTCTCTGTGGGCATGGCTCCCCACCAAATTTTAAACAAATCATTTGAACCTTAAACAATTATTAGCAGATAGGTAATAAAGCAGCAGTTTAGTTGTCCTGTGGTTATAGTGACACTTAAGAAAAAAAAAAAACAACACCCCTGCATATATAAAAAGGGCTTGTCACACTGGTGTTCTCCTAGAAACACAATGAATAGCATTTATGTTGTTATGCTGGGTTGCCATTCAATGTGCTACTGGGAACCCTGTAACTGTGTGTTGCTGCCACAGTGCTTTAAAAAAATTGTGTGCAATGTGCTGCATTGCTATGCAATTGGGATGCATTTAGTAAAACTCCTGTAATGTGAGCAAGTCCTTAAGCTTCACTCTTCATTGTTTACCAAGTGATGTCCTCTCCTGCACTGATTAGACTGAAAGTAAATTGAAATATTTAATAATATAAAGTGTATACCCAGGCAATATATAATTTTTATAGCCTTGCATAGAGCAGGGAAAGGTTTAAACCCCTATGAGGTTATTTATTATTATTTTATTATTTTTGCTGTCTGCGCCCTACTAGGAAGATGTTGATCATTTTCTGTGACAATGTCTTAATTACCAAAATAATTGAAGGTGGTATTTCTGCACTGTGGTGATGGCATCTAGCCTAGATGCCTTTAGGAGGGGATTGGACAAATTTCTGGAAGAAAAAGTCCATCACGGATTACTAGGGAGGAGAGCTCAAGCTGTGACCCCGCCTCCAGACCTGGTTGATGCTCATTGCTGGTGTTGGGTTATGGATTGGTTCTGTCATAGATAGTGATTGCTGTACATTGCATGAATACCATCCACACTTATTGACATCTGTTCTGTGCGTCCAGTACATGAAAGGTTACAATGTCATTGCATAGCAGCAGGTTGCGGTTACCTGACATCACATGACCCGTGTAATGCTTGATGTGCTGGGATAGGTTGGTGTGCAGGGTTCAGCTCTCTATGGCCTATGTGTGTCCTATATAGGAGGACAGGACAGACATGGCACTCATTGTACTGGGATTGTCAGGGAGAACTTTGTATTAGCTGCTGTCGATAGGAACCAACCTGGGCTCCTGCTAATGGGAAAATTAGAGCCTTTAAGGATAATCAAGGCCTTTAAGGATAATCACGCCTCCTGTGTATGGAAAATGTGCGCTACATCTCCATTTTATTTTATTTATGCAAATATTTAGGAAGTAGGTCCACTGGAGGTGAATCAAAGGTAGGAAGTGCCTTTTTCAGTCACTGAAATATTGCCCCCTTGCGCTGGTGGTCGTCAAATTCAAAAGGAACCCCAGCTGAGAATCACTGTCGTAGATTGTTGATTCAGGGAATATCCAATTCTTCAGTGTTAACTAATAGTGTTAGCTATTTTTGGTATAGGGATAGATTTGTATTGCGTGCTTCATTTTTATTACATTTTGTTGTGTTTTTGTAGACTGCAAGTCTTGAACACCCAAAAATGATTACAGCAAAAAAAGAAAAAACAGATAGTGGAAGATCATTCCAAGAGGCCTGGATGGAGTCATTTGGAGTGATTGAACACAATGGGAAAGTGTTGTGTCGTCTGTGTAATGAAAGTGTTGTGTGTAGCACAGAAAGTGTAAAGAGCAAAAAACATAGGGATAACAACAAAGAGACATGGGACAAAAGACAAACAACTAGAAAGAGTGACTTTACTTTTTTCCTCGCAGAGCAACAAAATATTAACCAAGTCAAGAACATGTGTAAACACATTACCATGCCGTCAGAAGCGGGCTCACACCTCATAGAACGGGCATTTTGAGGGCAACATTGCAATAAAAAGTGCAAAAAAAAGGCACTACAACCAAAGCTGAAATTTTTCCTTTATGATCTCGCGTTAAACTGCAACTCGGAGCGCATATTCTCACGATTTTTCCTAGCCGAGAATGTTCCTAATTTCCTGGGTTGTTTAGGAGAGTACACCGGAATGGAAGATCTTGCAGCAGAGTGTGGTGGTGAGGTAGGGGATCTGTCAGATCTATCCGAATGAGCAGATGCTGAATCTGACAATAACGTGCGCACTAGCCGCTCAGCTTCATCAGCCGATGTAAAGGAGAATTTGCGGCCTTGGTCATCTGAGAAGTGAAGGATCGCCGGGTATGCTAGCGTAAACCGCAATTTATGTTGGTATAGAGTAGAGCATACTTGTTGAAAGCTGCGTCTTTTACGTGAGACCTCAGCTGAATAATCCGCAAATACCAGCAGGGATGCACCTTCCACATGTAGATTTCGTTGATTGCGATATGCTTGGAGAATGCGGGTTCTATCTGTGTAATAAGAGTAAGCCACTAGCACTGGACGCGGATTAGACATTTCTTTACGTATAGGACCCAATCTCTGTGCACGTTCTACTCTACAAGCATTTGGGAGATTTAGTAACTGTGGTATTACGTTGGAACAGAGATCCATCAATCTCGAAGGTTTAATACTTTCCGGTAGGCCAACAATACGCAAATTATTGCGTCTTGATCTTTTTTCCAGGTCTTCCAATTTGTCCTGCAAGGCTTGCGCTTTAGTTTCCAGCAAGGATATAATAGCTCTAGAGGATGTAACATCATCCTCCACCATTGTAATGCGTTGCTCAGCGGCATCCAATCTCTGGGAATGTTCCCTCAAATCATTTCTCAAAGATATAATACCCTTTTGCACTGCGGTGTCAATTGCTTCCTGCAATGTAGGCTTAAGAATGGCTGCTACTGCATCTGCAATCTGATTAGGGTGATCTAACTCTGTTAATGCAGCATTGTGTACCTGAGAGAACGCTGTGCTGGAGACACGTGGAGCTGCTGGTGCGGTGGCCATCTTGGAAGGGGCAGGCTTCAGCCTGTCTTTCTTCCCCATTTGATTGTGTGCAGTGTCAGCGGAGGAGCGCTCCAGAAATCGTTCCATCCAGGCACCCGGCACCGGAGGAACTGCAGGAGGCGGGTGAGTGGGCGTAATGCCGGATTTATAACAGAAGAGCCCTGAGGCGAGCAGGAGCCGCTAGCACATGCTGGTGGCTTGCGGGGCGCCGGAACTGGAAGTCCCAAAGGTGAATTTTAATAACAGACTTTTACAGTTCCATAAGATGGGGACAACACAGTGTTTTTCCACTTCACCAGATAAGGCCAAATTTGAAGAACTTGATCTTTTCTGCTTGCACTGGCTAGATTTAGGAAATCTGGAAATGGAGCTAATGGAATTTCAAGAAAGCTCTATCTGGAAAAATAAATTCTATGACCTGCGTGAAACACTTGAAAAGATAGAAGGGATGACAAATGACAGCACAGTTAGTTCTGAAAATGAAATCTTTAAAGGGTGGAATTCTCTGCCAAAAAATTTTAAGTCAATGAAAGCACTTGGGATTCCTTACTTTGTTTGGATCATCTTATGCTTGTGAGCAGCTGTTTTCCGCTTTGAATTATATCAAATCTGACACCAGAAACAGACTAACAGATGACCTGAGTGCTGCATGTGTTGCTCTCAAACTTACAAATCAAAAAGCAAAAATCACATTAATTGTTCCAAAGCTCGCCAAAAGCAAAGGTTTATCTTTCAATAAAAAGTTGTTTGTATCATTGAAATCTCTGGTATTGTGTTTTTCTTTTAAGACATAAGATGTTAATGTATGAGTTGTTTTTTGTACACTAAAACAACCTCAGCATTCAGCTCAAATTGCTGTGTTGGCACTTTGCGATAAATAAGTGGGTTATGGGTTGCTCGGTCTCTAAATGGTTTGCCATCACTTTTCTAGCATAATCTGCTATCCAGAAGGATGAGAAGAAATGAGAAATCCCCTAGTTGTGATTTAGGACCAGGTCTCCATTTTCTAGTTCTAGTCACCACTTCCACTTACAATTCTTGACCTCTGTCTTATTGTTTAGCAAATTCTCTGTTCGGTAAAATTCAATCATTGGTCTTTTACAGTCCGCTATCAAAGCTAACATTTTTTTCCATTTTGACCCCTCCAGCTACCATAAGCAAGGCTACTTAAGTGCTACACTCTAAGAATACCTAACTCCGTCAGGCACTTTCAAAGGCTGTATTCGGTAAAAGATTACGTCTATCCAGCTAGTGGCTCTGATCATTCTGTGCAGCTCATCATGTTGTATTCTAGCCCTTAGACAATATGCTGACAGCAGAGCTGAATAATGGTATCATAGACCTTTTAAACATATTATTTGTGTAATGTAAACTGAAAATTTTTTGGGAACCAGAATATTTTTATATGATTTTTAAAAAAAAACATGATTTATATTTATATTATATGTATTTGTACTACTGTTATTTGTCAAAACATCTTGTGTCACAACTTCTTTTTGTGAATCAAATAAAACCGGTAAATGAAATGCTTCATACTATTGTATTCTGTTTCATATGTGTTGGCTTAGGCCATGTCGAGCAAAACAAGAGCATGCGCCACTAACTTACAGCTTTAATTTTGTAAAACCAACAAGCAAACATTTTCTTTTCCTTTAGTATGTCAACCATATTAAAAAGCCACATTAAATTATGTTATAGTTATTACATTACATATATACAATATTTATATATATATATATATATATATATATATATAAGATCATAAAATTCCACTTCCTAAATATAAAGAAACGATATATTTATTTCAAAAATATTATCCATTCTCTTAACAGACCAAAGATCAGTTTTTATTTATAGTATTGCATTGAAACATTTCACTGAACAGATTTGGCAGACTAAATCTAGTTGGTTGCAGGAGCCTCTGTGCTGTTCACATCATATTTTTTTGATATCCTCTGTTGATTAGGTCACATAAATATGCATGGATGAACCAATCTAAATACATCTAGAGTAAAGTCATTTTTTTAAACTTTATACCCATGGCTGAGAAGACCAGAATACACATTATCTACACCATTAATTACAAGCTGGTACATTAGAGGCTGCATATGGTCAAAACTTTATATAATGTATATTCAAAATATTCAACTGTCAGTCTAGAAGCTATATACAGAAAATGCTGTGGATGATTCATACTGAGAATTATTCACTAGCAGCCAAGATGCAGTGTTTATATCAATGTATACATAATATATACCAGACATAGGCTGATACCCACTTGACAATCCAGAAGGTATACATAGACCCATCTTTACATGTACTGGAGATACCCAGAGGCTGTGTATGGGCCACTCAACACATAATCTATATTGAGAATCATTCTACACAAAAAAACAGAGTATGGACACTTTGGAGTGTGGAAATTGAGTATATGCCAGTGTATGTATTCACTATACTGCGGATGCCTAACTAGCAATTTAGACACATACCTGCTGTAGGTATAGCCCATCATACTCATTATTTGTGCAAAAGATACCCAACAAGAAAACCAGTAGCTGTATATAGACCAGACATAGGCAAACTATGAGCCATTTGGCTCATTGGGCTTTTTAATCCGGCCCTTCAAATAATGGAACAAAATTGTCCACTGGCAAAGGGTGAATAACAACACTGAAATTGAATGTAATGTGAAAGTTTTCTTTTACTTTTAGGCAAGGGCTTTTACTTGTATTTTATATTAGTTCATACAAGCATTCACCATTCAACCGATACTGGCCCTGCCCATCTGTCAATTTTTGAAACTCATTGTGGCACCAGGGGAGAAAAGTTAGCCCACCCCTGATCTAGATCATCCATATCTAAATCTATAATTGGGATACCTGACTGACAGTCCAGATGTGTATTGGCTTGTCTAAACATGTGTATTAGAATACCCAAATGACAGTCTAGAAGTTGTGTATACACCAGCTAATACATTATATATGTGTAAAATAAGGATACTTGACTAACAGTCCAGATGATGTGTATAGACTAGTCTATGCATGACCTTTACTAGAGATACTCAACTGGCAGTCTTTATTGAACTGTCTATAAACCTCCTGTAGACACCTAAATGGTGGTCCAGGAGGCATGTGTAGGTTCCTTGGCTGTCTTAGAGGTATTTGACTAAAAATATGCCTTAACGCTATAATGTGTCATACTTTTCGTTGTGTATAGTGAGCTATGTTGAAGTCTAACCAATATTCAAATCCCATTCCAACTCTCCTGTTTTCTTCCTTCTTAATCACTGTGACCTGGGTTTAAATTGTTACTGTAAGGCATTTCTGGCTTGCCTCTTGAACATGGGAAAAGTTTTTTTTCCAGTGATGTGGAGTCAGCCAAGGTCTCCTACACTGGTCCAGGGGTTTTACCGTATTAATGGAATTTATCTTATAGAGAACCTTACTTCCACTTTGAGGGGCACAGGAGAGGCTTTCCACAATCCGTGGTTCTATTGGTCATTGTTTCTTTTTTCTTCAGAATATTCATATTCTGGTTTATCATTCCTAGTTTATGGATTTTTTTCTCTCCTTTATTCTTCCCCTCCTCTCTTTTTCTTAGTTTCCTTCGTCTTTACATAATCTGTGAAAATTAGAAGTGGTTGGAGATTGCACTCTATGGTGTATACATTGTCAGTATTTTGTGGTCACCTACATTCTCTGGCTTGATGTTTGATGATGTGTAGATCTGTTCATTGCGTTACATCCAGTCATTCTTTATTAGTCTATTGTATTGCATTTCCTTCAATCTCCTCAATAAGCTTTAAATTAAAACAAAATATAAAAATTGGTCCCTTTGAAGCTATCGAGGAGAACATTAAATTCAGATTGTATTTCACTAGTTTAGAAGCATATTTTCAGACTTTGATATCCCTGTACTACCCATACTGCTCTTTACCACCCTACACTTTAATATTCAGTTTGGAGGACAATCAGTGATGTTATATAACAAGCTTCCTCATTTTCAGTTGGCATGTCAGGCTGCAGGGAATTATCTTACAAGTGTATTGGACATGTGTAGGCAAGCAATGAGAATATTAAAGCAATCTCTGTAGGCACATGCACACCAACACTAAGGAGCTGCATTTGTTTTAATAAAGATTTAAAACAGCTAATCAAAACTTCTCTGTATACACCCACTAACTGATGAAAATCAAAGAGAAATCCACATGAAATTGAACTGTTTGAATAGATGTGTGTGTCAGAACAGGTTTTAACAAGATTGCTCATCTGTAATAGGAGAATAGACCGAACACAAGGAAACCCCACTGAGATACTGAGACGTAAAATGGGGTGATGAATTATAATGGGACACAAAAGGTAAATAAGTGAATATATCAAAACAAGCAATTGCAGAGAAAAAACATCACTGACCTTGTGAAAAAAGAGTACCCAGAGCCTAAAAAAATGAGACCACAGAGCAAGTCCTAAACTCGGGAGGTGCAGGATGTGTCAACAGTGTTAGCAGATGGGAAAGAGAGAATGAAATAAAGTTTCTGTGGCAATAAATAAAATAAACATTCACACAGACAATGTTTTTATCCTCTTCAAACATTCTTAGATTTTACTTGGTGAAGTAATAGAAAGATGCTGATTGAATTGGTGTGCTTATATATATGTGTGTGTATATACAGTACCAAGTGGACATAGCCAAGAGTGGGCCCCTAGGAAGAACTGACTTGTAGCCCCTGTTTGGGCCCCCTGTTGGCTGGGAAGGGTCCTGGGGCCTGCAGCAGTACACTTTGTACCTCCCTATGTACGCACCTGACAGTACTAGTCAAAAGTTTGGGCACACCTTCCCTTTCAATTGTGTTACTTTATTTTTAAAGTAGCCACATTTTGCTTTGATGGCAGCTTTGCACACACTTGGCCTTCACTCAATCAACTTCATAAGGTAGTCACCTGGAATGGTTTGGAATGGAGTAACTGTTGGTTTTCCTTTCTCTGGATGTCCTCATGAAAGCCAGTTTCACTGTGGTGTTTGATGGTTTTCATGTCTGCACTTAGGGATATATTTACAGTTTGTGACATTTCCCACACTGGCTGACCTTCATGTCTTAAAGTAATGAAGGATTGTCATTTCTTTATACTTAGTTGAGTGGTTCTTGCCCTAATATGGAGTAGAACAGTAATAAATTAGGACTATTCACTGAGTGGAACTGTGTACCAGCCCTATCTGTGCACAACACAACTGATTCAACCCAAGAAATTGCAAAATATACTCTTGAAACCCTTCCAAGTGACTACATAATAAATCTGGTTGGGACAATGCCAGAAGTGTGCAAAGATGTCATCAAAGCAATTGGTGGCTACTTCGAAAAAATTGAAAATATAAAACATTCTGGTTTGTTTAATACTTTTTGTTTAAAACAAAATTCCATATGTGTTTCTTCATAGTTTTATATCTTAAATATTAATGTTCATTATGAAAATAAATAACCCTGAATGGTTAAATTAGCAGGTGTGTCCACATTTTTGACTGGTCCTTCAGTTTTAAATATGGAGCTATAACAAAAAAAATCATCCTTAGCAGGTTCTCCAATTTTTTCAATTTAACCTTCAATTTAAACAACACACAACATATTCTACAGTGTCATTATTTATTTAACAAAGTTAAGTCAAAATGGAAAAGCCATGTGTGAAAACCTAAGTGTACCCCATGATTTAATAGTTTAATGACTCACCTTTAGTAATAGAAAATTGTAGTAATCATTTTCTGCATGACTTTATAAGTTTCTCACATCATTGTGGATGAATTTTGAACCTTTCTTCTTTATAACATTGCTTCAACCTATTAGGTTTGAGAACATTCAGTAATGCACAAGTTCTCTTAAAGCAGTGGTGGTCCAAAGAAAATGTTGGCAGTCCACAGAAAAATTTGGACATTATTTGCAATTTTAATTTTTTATTAATAATAAAACAAAAATTATATTCTAATAAATTCCTATATTCTGTATAAAATGTTTTGCCTTTATATTGAACTAAATTCATGAACTGTACTAGAGACGGAAAAACAAGGGAGGCACAGCGTGATGTCAGTGTAGTTTTAAGTTTTGTGAGGCAACCGTTGCCGAGCCGTATGATTCGGTATTGTTTCCACCATTACAACAGTCACCCCGCTCCGCAAATACCGATTCTCATCTAATTGTTTTATTTTATTTGTTTATTTCTCAGATGCTCTTTTTAGGTAAGTATGACCATAACTGTTTATTTTCATTAACTGATATATGTAATGGCATCAAATAGTTTGACTTTGATAACTATAATTTCTTATTTGGTCTTGGATTTGAATGAAATAAACCCATAGTGAGTGAGAAAAAAAATATTTTTCATTTATTTGGTAATACCAAAGATAACTAATGATAATAGTAACAATAGTAATACTTCACTTAACCGTGAGCTGATCAATGAATCAGAGCCTCCACAGTCCTTATCAGGCACCATTAGGAAGATCATTAATTTACCAATATTTATTGTGTTTATATAAATATTTATATTATTATATTTATATAAATATTTATCTTTAAAAAAAATCATATTATTGGTTCACAGAATTTAAAATTATGAATTTAGTGGTCTGTGGGGTCCGAAAGGTTGGCAACTGCTGTCTTGAAGCACTGCCACAGCAGTTTTATTGGGTTGGTTCTGGACTTCATCACTGTAACACATCAATTCTTTTTCAGCCATTCTAGAGTTGCTGGTGTGTTTCGGATATTTGTCCTGTTGCATGGGCCAGTTGCAGCCAAGATCTAGAGTTCATGGTTGACTCAATGATTTCATGCAAAGATGCTCAGGTGCTGTGGCTGCAAAACAAGCCAAAATTATCATCCCTTTTCCACTGTGCTTGACAGTTGATGGAAAATATATGTGCTAAAAGTCTGTGTTTGGTTTATGCCAAACCTGATTTTTTGGAATTATGGGCAAACATGACTACTTTGGTCTAGTTTGTTTCTTCAGATGCAACTTTGCAAACCTAAGCCATGGTGCCAAATTCTTTTTAGAAAAAAGAGGCTTTCTCCTGGTAGCCCTCCAAAAAACATACCTGCTTAGCCTTTTTCTACTTGCATTGTCATAGACTTTAACATTTGACATGCTGAGACCTGTAGTGTGTAAGAAGTAGCTCTTGGGTATTATGCAATTTCTCTGAACATTACACACTACATTCACACTCTCCCTGGCTCTTTCACCAGGGTCACCTGTTCAGCTTCCTATTAATGCACATATCTAATCAGCTAAACAGAAACTGACAGAAACTCAATGCGTAGTTTCCAATGCGTTTGGAATGTAGACATGGTTCCAAGCCACCTTCTCAAGTCCAAATAAGCATCAGAATAGAGATGATTTAAGATGATTTAAGTGACTCTGAACATGGTGATTGTTGGTGCCAGGTGGGCTGTTCTGATTATTCCAGAAACTACTGATCTGCTAGGATTTTCATGCACAACCACTTCTAGAACTGGAAAATAGTGTAAAAAAGGTAAAAAAATAAATCAGCAAGGAGCATTTTTCTGGATGAAAGTGTTTTACTGGTGTCAGATATCACAGAAAATGGTCAGGTTGGTTTAAGCTGAGAAAAGGAAACAGTAACTCAAATATCTAAATACTGTATATGTATGCAACATTAATAACCCCTGTGAGTGTTTTTTTTTTAAATTTAGTGTTTGGATACAGTGTTTGTTACATTTGTGTTATCTGCTTTAGGCTGAGTCTACACAAACGTTTTTAAAAATGCATGTAAACGTTCTTACTACGATTATTTGGGTTTTTTGCACTTGTATTAGCATTTAAAGCTTTCCTTTAAAACACTGGAAAACGTTTATGCCGCATTTTCCCACATTTGAAATCAATCAAAGCGTTTACCCGCGCTTTTGGCATTTTCCAGTATTAAACCGCGTTTTAATTTTTAAACATTGCAAGCAGCGTTACAGATAATGCTCATAAACTTGCCTCAAGGAAATGTCCTGGTGTAGATTAGTCCATTGGAATGTATGGGAATTTTGAAACATGGGCTTTCAAAGCCTCATGTTAAACGGTGGGGAAATGTACGTGTAGACTAAGCCATACTCACCAATTTAGGTACCTATTTTGTAGTTTCCTTTCAATGCAACAACTTGGATTTCATTCCAATAGAAGTTTTTTTATTTAAATACGCACAGAAGAACATCATACTGTACTGGCTACATTTGATCTAAGAAAGCACATTTTTTATATGTGTGTTTTATTAGGTTGCGTTGTTCAATTTTTTGTTATCTTCTTAGAAGATACCCTGCGCTGTATTTCTGCACCATTTTGGAGTGTATAGAAAAGACCATCAATTTCCCTCAGTTCATATGTTACTTTGTTATTGTGTTGCGTGTTAATTATATGTGTCAAAAAGCTGTTTTGTATAATAATAATAAAAACTAATTTAAACCAATAAAAATTAGGATTTTATCTTCAATTAGTATCAGTCCAATAAAAACTTGCAGGGGTGACTGCACACACAAATTTAGCTTTGGGTGAGTAGGTTAATTATGCTTTGTTAATTGTTGGTGCTCCCATATCCTTACATTTTTGTCACTGCTCTTCTTTTCTTTGTTTTGAACTCATATATCCCCTAGTTATGACTGAGGTATGCAGGAGAACATCTCTGAAGCAGCATGTTGAACATTGAAACAGATGGGCTACAACAGCTGGAGACCACATTGGGTGCCATTACTTTCAGCTAAGAACAGGCAATTGAGGATACAGTTTTCATAAGCTCAACAAAAGTGGACAAGAGATGATTAGAAAAACATTGCCTAGTCTAATTAGTTTTAAACCTAACCTGGGTCAGGTTTTAGCATCAACAACATGAAAGCATGGTCTATATTTGTATTGTATAAGTGGTTCATACTGGTATTGCTGGTGTAATGGTGCGTGGGACATTTTATTGGGACACCTTGTACTCTTTAATGCCAACTAAGCATTGAATGTCACTGCTTACCTTAGTATGTTGCTGACTGTGCCCATTCCTTTATGACTGCAATGTGCCCATATTCCCATGGCTACTTCCAGCAAAAAACCACGCCATGTCACAAAGCTCAAATCTTGTTGAACATGACAGTGTGTTCACTGTACTCAGATGGCCTCCACAGTCACCAGATCTCAATCCATTAGAGCAACTTTGAGATGTGGTGGAAAAGAAGATTCACATCATGGATGTGCAGCAAACAAATCTGCAAAAAATGCGTGATGCTATGATGTCAATATGGGCCATTTCCAGAACCTTGTTGAGTTTATGCCAAAAAGATTTACAGCAGTTCTGAAGACAAAAGAGGGTCCAACCTGGTACTATCAGGTTGTACCTAATAAAGTATAGTGAGCCAGTGAGTCTATATATTATTTTTCTAACACCAATTTTCACTAAACAGGTTATGACAATCACGTTTTTTTTTCCAACTGCAATGGCATTGGACTGTCATAAACTCCCTAAAGTGGATCTGTGGTCAGATGATAGATATTCAAGTACTTGCATATTGATAATGAACATTATTTAAAAGTGGAAATGTAGGCTTTCATGTAATAGATGAACCGTACAAATGCCACTAAAAGGAAACCAGTATGGTTTCATATTAAATAGGGCTTTATGATATAATTGCTGTGACAGGAAATGTGCTGCATAACCAGAAAGTCAACTAATAGACAAATCTTTCTCCAGCTTTACCCTAGAATATATCCACAGGTATAATAATACTATAACAAACAGTTAATGAGCTTTTGCTGGTATTTTGAATAAAGGTATCTACATTTTTAGTGGTAGTACCCAAACTTTATTACTGCTTTAAAACAAACCTTTACTGATATCTGTAGCTGCAGGCACTATGGAGCAATTCAATGTCTACGTTCACTGGAGGAATACTGAAGTTATTTTTTTCTGAAGTTACCTTTCAATTTCCCCTGTACCTCCTTCTAGAACACATTTCGTGTTTACGAAAGTCCGTAGTCCATAATAAAAACACTTACGTTTTAGGAAGACCTAAATCCAAAGCTAACCCTAACCCATGACTTCATATTATGTAAGCTGCTACAAGAAGTAGGACTTGACTCCATATCCTAATTCCTGCCTGCTGCTAGTATTTCAACATGTCTTTGGTTTTGGGACATGTGGTATCTGTCAGTGGGTGACATTCCCATGGAGATAGCAATTAGTGGCTTTCACTGAACATAAATCGTTTTCAATTAAATAATAGTGACCTTATGACCACATGTGGACATAGATGTTAGAACAGTGAGTGTACAGGATAAATGGATGTTTTTTAGTAAAAAAAACAATTTTGCAAGCAAAAAAAATCTCCTAGGGCCCAACACCAATAAAGCCTGAAGGCACACAATTTTTGGCATTTAAAAAACATTATACCATGTAATGCATTGTAGCTGCAAATCATTTGAATAATTGTCTACAGCAAAGCACAGATATTTTTAGAGGTATTTATTGAGACCTCCCAACTCTTTGCTGGTATCTGGTGTTTAACAGAAGTTTAAATTGCTAACCCAGAAATGGTATCTTTCACCTTGTAAATTAAATGCAAATGTTCTCCCCTTCCCATAACTAGATATTGAAGGTGAACAAAGCTTGACTTTTTATTTTTTATTTACTACACCTATTAAACTGCCACTTTGAATACACCTTGTTAAGTGAACAGTCTTTTTATTAAATAAACCCCAGTGAAATCTATTTCTAATTCATTCTGCCCCATTTGCACATTCAGCAAAATGCATTGCAAGATGACCAACCCCCTCATTGTTCTTATATGCAAAAACCTGCAGCAAGAATAACAGTTTAATTGCCGAGCATGACAGTAACCTGAAAAAAGGCTCATTGGTTTTTCTGGCTTATTTTCGCTCTATCAGCAGAAATTAGTTAAGATGAAATACTAAGAGTTTTTTTGTTCAAGCATCCAATGCTCCATTGTAACCTCTTGCAATAGTTTTCATGCCAGGCTGTTGCCTTGGAATAATTGTGTGAAAAATTGACTGGTCAGTGATACCTTTAGTTTTCTGACCTTATGTGATCAACAGCAGTGCCAGCTTATTAAGGCTGCTGCAGGAGAAAGCTCTGTTGTCTTTAAAGGGTCATGTCATGCATCCACTATCAGAAAAATGAATGGTAATAATAAAGAAAATTACCAGGTGGTGTGCTTGTGGAAGTATATGTAAAGTCAACCCCTTTTTCACATCTATCAAGCTTTTATTATCTCATCTATTTTTCCTGGTAACCATTTTCACAAAGACAGAAAATAATATATCGAAAATGCTAGAGTTGCAACCAAACCAAGAGCTATGGGGAAATCATACAGTCTGGTCATCTGTTCCAATTGTGATAGTTTAACAAGGAAATTGTCTTTTATTTCTAATTTGTTCTTAGGACAGAGCATAAGGAAAAATCTATCAGATAGCAAAATAAAAATAAAATCAAAGTGGTTTTAACCCTCTTCTGCTATATCAAAAATATAAATATTAAATTTACTATACATTTAAAGGGTTTTCTCGACTTGAAAGTAAGTTATTGGAATTGCTTTTAAAGGTCTGATGGACTGTGTAGACTTGAATTGATATTCTTGTTGTATTCTCCATAAAATAAATTAATGCATTTTAAAATTAGGCAGAATGGGAAGCCCTTTATATTGATCCCAGCAGGAGTGCAGGCCCAGGAATACAAGTACAGAGATCCCATTAACTGCAAGAGACTTAAGAAAATGTAATTGACCAAACACTGAAATTTCACATTTAGGTGGGCTTACTCATTGAAATGTGTAAGAATAGCATCAACCAGATACACATAACATATTATGTTTACGCTTATTATCAACATGCCTTATTTCATCAAATTAACCCTGACTCTGAAACCAGGAATATAGCTGGACATGCAATTTTTTTTCTCCTTAATGAGATTCCTGTTGACGGGGTAAAGGTGAAAGGATTGAACATAGGACTTGTCAGCTTAGAAAGGGCTCATGATTCAGTTTATGCTCCCACTTTGCCTAAGGCTCTTACTGGGGAAAGGGAAATGTAATATTAGCCAACTGCCTATTTAGAAGTAAAAAACACCAATTGGTTCAGTGGAACAGTTCTAAAATACATTTTAAAAACATAGCCCTTTCTCTGTGCAGTAAGATATTTAATCTAGTTTATTTACAGAGATACCAGTCAAACAATATGCCATGATTATTAGATTGCACTAATGCTTGTTTTAAAATGTTTAATACAGAACATAGGAAAAACAAAGGGGAATAAAGGAGCAACACATCCAAGTGGATAGTAAATGAATGCAAATTTATATAATGTTATAGAAATGCTCATACAATCATTCACAGACACATACATAGGCATACATTCATCTAAATGACTAAATGAGCTGTTGTAATGATTTCCATTGATACATCTAGTGCAAGCTCTTATTCTCCAATTAACAGTCACATCATCATTGGCTTTTTTAAACAAGTCTGATTTCAGCATAATGAATTCTGATTGGCTGTTATATGTTACTGTACCTAACAATGTGCGCTTAGAATTAGAATTCATATTTTACAAAGTAAGGCAAAATACACAAGTTGTCCTTGCCCTGGTTACCTGGCTGTTTGTGATCTAAGTGCTCATAGGACCTGGAACAAATATGCAACTAGTGAAGTCAGAAGTGTAAATCTTAAAAAGTACTGGGTCACTATGACACTGAGATCAGCAATGACAACGACTTATTTTATCAGTGCATGGTTTTATAAAATCAACATGTACATGTATGCACAGTAACAAAAAATGGCCCTGTTTTTAGTTTGCATGTTTGAAAACTGAAAACGGAGCCAGACCCTGCCTGATTAAAAACCACCATTCACCTGTATTCATTATAAGAAATAGGTGTTTATGAGCAAAATTGAAATTATCTTCCATGACCTTCAGAAGCTAGGATATTCGCACAGACTTCCTTCCATGACCTTGAAAGGAAGTCTATGTGGACTAATTTCAATAAACCCAACAATAACTCATAACAGTCAACCACTTATCTATATGATATCCAGATGTTTTAGAGTTGCTGACAAAGTCCCTAAAACCATTCATATATATCTTTGCCTAGGAGGCACTTACAGTTTAATATCCATGCCACTGCCATACAGATGCTAAAGCAAATTTAGATGGACGCCAGTCAATCTACCCATATAGTCTTGGATTGTAAATGAACCTGAACCACCTGAAAGAGTCAAACATGGTGAAAATATACTAGGGTTGATGCACTAAATAAATAGTGCGCATCTTTTTTTAAAAAAAAAAAATATGGACTGCTACTGCAAAAGTGAACTCAATTTCATCTTCTGGACTAAGCTATAAGATGTCAACCCAACCATCTCTGTTGGAATAGTAGTGATGATTCACTGAAGGAATTGAGAATCCTGGCACAATAAATTGTGTGAATACTCAGTACAATTATCCAATCATGCCAATAGCAAATTAACCACAATGTATTGTGTGAATAATCACAACCCCTTTAGTAAATCAGTCATAGGTGGAAAACAATTCTAGAACTTACAGCAGCTGGGACAATTAATATATATATATATATATATATATATATATATATATATATATATATATACCAGTTTCACAGTGCATTGTTCTACACCTGATAATCCTATGTATGTTTCTCACTACACAAAATAATACTGTCTATAATGATCATTAATTGCACTTTAATTCCCCTTTATCGCAATGTCACCATGTAATTTGATATAGGAAAAAATAAACCTCATTGAAAAAAGCACAGATGAAAAATCTGATGGTGTTGTGCTAGCAGCCTGCCTCCTCCAGCTTGTAATCCTATTAGCAATGCTGAGGCTATTGTGTGACTGTGCATACTGCCTGTGGCTTGGGGTATGCTACAGCAGACTGGACTGGTAATGAGAGTCACATCTGCATGGCTCTAGACATGGAATAACAGTGAGACAAGATTTCCCCAGAGGATTTATTTTTCCTTGAACATTTTTTTTAACCTTGATTGGAAATGCTAACAAGATTTCTTATAAAATCATAACATGTTAAACCCTGTTGTAAAATGAATATGCAATTTCACCTTCCTATTCAGAATCAGATAGGAGCTTCTCATGCAGTTGCAGGACTCACAAGGTGTCTAGAAGTCTCCATGCATGTGCTATATATAGATCCAAAGCAATCATTAATGCACAGCAGAGGGAATGTGAAATCACATGAGAACTGCTTGTTTCTCACTTCCAGAAGCACTCTTTATTGCTTGTTCTAGCATTGTCTTTAGAATAACTCTCATACCATAGCAAAATACATCCACACAATAAAACTGCTCACATGGATCCATTTACAATCTGATGATGAATATATTCTACCTATTAACATCAGACCGAACATGGAAAGGTCACATATCAATATTCGGATTTCTATTCACCTCTCTATCCACCATTGTGCAGAATGATACACATTTGTTTGTAAGCTCTCCATCCCAGCTTGTAACCTTTCAATGTACAATAGATACAGCCTGCTATGAATGGAGCTTTTATAGATCGGGGAGTAGATGGAATAAGTATCTCCTACTTGACGCATAAGCATCCCAATCCTATTGTAAGAACACATATATTGCATTATGGCATGGCTTTTGTTAGAAAAAAATATATATATTTAATGGATGTAAAGTAAAATGTGCTGCTGCATTTTGGAGGATCAGATGGCATGTTGTTGTTTGTAGATTTGCTTTTTTCAGAGAAAGCGCACAATGGTTTTTGTTGATGCTTTCATGTGTATAGACAAGTATACTCTAGACATCAAGAGCCTATAAATAGAAAAAGGTTAGAGCATTTTCCTCTGCTAAATCAATAGAGCTAGTCTCCTCGCAAATACAGCTGAGGTGTCTTATTAATTATGAAACGACTCATCTGATCTACAGAACAAGCGCTCTACCTTTGCAGTCCTAATAGTGGTGACCTTTTGTTCAGCAGAAGCTGCTTCCTCATTTTGCTTTTTTTAATTCTTCCTATTTTTATTTTTTGGGCTTTTTCTTGCATTTTCTTTTGTAACCCTATACTTTCTCTTTTCATTTTTTCCTCTTTTTTTGTGCCCATCTTCCCCAAATTGCTCAGTTTCCTTGGATATTGTTTCTAGTTTTACCATCTTCTTTACCATCAAGGTGTCCTCCTCCCTGTCTCCTTTCTCTATACCTATCTTTTCCTAACTCATTGGGGAAGATTTACTAAAGGATCAGATAATGTATATGGGTACAGCGAACACAGCTGCACGGTATTCACTGTGGTTCATTTATTAAAACAGGAACATGAACAAAACTTCTAATTTAGTAAAATAAATATTCACTGAGCTTAGTGAATAAGTGAAAGTTGTGTGTACATTAAACATCTGATTAATTACATTTTATATTTTTTTTTAACAAAAAAAATGGGTATTGAAAGTGAACATACTTTACTTTATTCACTGTGGTTTGTTTACTAAAAGAGAAATAACAGCTCAATTAGTAAATTTATTATTCACTGATGCAATGATTTCTTTAAACAAAATGTACCTCATTCGTTTTGGCTCATTGAGAAATGACCACTCACTAAATAAATGTTAATTTCACACACTATTTACTAAGTTCAGTGAACAGATATTATGAGATGTGAAAAAGATAGTAAACATTTTCCTTCGGACAATAATATGCAACAGGTCTCTAGTTTTTTAAATCAACGTTTACTATGATTTATTATTAGGTAAATTCACTTCTATCACCCAATCAATAAATACAAATGTTTTTGTATTATTTTTTTGCACATTAAAGGCTGTTTAATTGTAATCCAACTTCACTTTATTTTCCAAATTTACAGAGAGATACTTTGGAATTCTTTGTATTCCTTTAGAAAATCAACCCCATTAGATATCCCAGCATTTGTTTTGCCAAGAGAACTTAGTCTAGTCCTATAGTAACCAATTCTATTTTCTCTTACTGTTTTATTTGATACATTTTATTACATTTTGAATTATCCTTGCTTCTCCCACATCTCTTATCTATACAAAACTATCTTTCTAAAGCCTGTTCTACTAGATAAATCCAGGAATATTTCAAGTATACAGCTTTGCATATTCAAGTAATTACCAAGCCTCTAAGCAAACCTGCTTTAGATAAAATACAATCTCTCTCCAAAAATAAAACACTTCATAACAAATATAGAATTATAATAAAAGACACACTTTTGAAACAATAATTTTATTTAATATCTCATACTATACTTTGTAGCAAATATCTTTTTTTGCTGATTAGAGTTTATAATAAACTTTATTTTAAATTACATTTATTTAGTTTAAAATCAAGGCTCTCTTTTTTCTTATGTCAAAATCTCTTATTTTTATAACTATTTGTTTTAACGGTTATACATTTATACCCCCATTTGTGGTTTACACTGTCGGATACGTAAGTAATATGTGTACACCTAAACCAAGGAGAATAAAGAAATAAAAGGCAGTGAACTTGGAAATATATCTTGGCAACAGCAGATAAAGCTAATTTCCCTCAGCAGTCCATACACCATACTTGGCCATTCAGAAACTCATTCATCCACTCCAGCATTCATTCTACTAGTGTTATCCTTGATAGACTTCCCGTTGCTCGTGGGCGGAGCTATGTTTTCCTTGGTTACATAGTTGCATTGTAATGAGGAAATCATGGTTCTGCGGAGGAGGGGTTATGGTGAACATTAGATTGCTATTTGACCATATGTTTCACATGTGAACATCTACAGCACATCATCCATATGTGACAGATCCCGTGGCTTATATTCAGCATGTTGTGATTTATTGAAAGTTGAGCCCGCTTCCGTTTCCTCCTTATATTATTATTATTGTTATTATTATTATTATTATTATTATTATTTGGCCCAGGGCCTTTCCTGAGTTTCTTTTGCAAAGAAATAAAGGGCTCAAGGTTTCTATTTTGCTATTTGAGGATGTAAAGCTGAGGTCCGGTTTTGGCTGTTGTTGCTCACTGTTTGGTAACATTTGGCAAACAAAACACAAAATAAATAATATAACTTTTTTTTTCTTTTCCACAATCCTAGATGATTATTTTTGAACGTCACAGAGAACACAACGTCCCCGGAGAACGGATAGATACTTCCTCTAGAAATCCAGAAGGTGGCGGTAGTGAGTGTGGATTCCTGAAACTTTGGGTCTATTAGAAGATCCAGGTAAGTAGGGTGGAGAGAGACACCATGAGCAAAGGCAGGATGGCAGTGTGGTCAGGTCTTGGGCTGGCTGATCCATTAGATCCACCACACATTTGGAACAAGCTGCCTTCAATGTTGAGTTTTTTGGAATCCTTTTTCAGTTTCTCCCACATGTCTGCTGCCCCTTCATGACACTCTGCGAGCACTGTGACAGCACAAACGTGAAATTGATTCCAGTATCTGAATGGGACATAGTAAAAGCATGTAGTTAGTTCAACATCAAAGAAAGCAGAAGGCAACCTCAGCTGTCAGAAACACCAAAGCTGTCATAGCTCAGTGCCATGCTGATCCTGTGGCTTCCATGATTTCTGGGTCACTGTTCTGGGAGCTGGCAGATCAGTAGTTTTATTTAACTTGCTGTCTGCTCTTTTGGATCAGAGACTCAGAAAGTATGTCAAGGAAAGCAGCACCTCCAGGATTCGACCCTTTGTCAAATAGTTTAGGTTTCATTAATTCTCTATTCTAGTAAAAGTGAGGGAGAATGCAAATATTTTAGAATTGTCCTCAGAGGTTAGGGGAAATGTAATAGGGACACCAATTCTGGAGTGAAAAGAACAATCCCTAATGATACATAGATAACAAAAATAAACTATTAGGACATTAACCATTTCTGTTCTTTCCACATTAATTATAATTTATATATACAATATATATTTCTCACTTCAGATATCTTGAAATCTGCTCTTGCTGATTCTCCTACAAGACCACTTCTGTGCTTCTGTGCATTAGGCTTATTTTAAATCTAACATATATACAGAGATTTCTCTACCTAAGCATCACTTAATTCGTTTTTTAGTGGGCTAAAATTAAAAAAAATGACTTTTAGATACATAACAAGTAATAATAATTTTCTAGAACTTGCCTATAATTATCTAAATCCATGGATAGATGCATCGTTTCTAATTTACACAAGCAGGCATAAACATATTATAGTTTTTTATATAAAAGCTTTCCCTGTTTTTTATAGAACAATACACAAAGGGTGGATGTTGGCTGATCAGACAGTTTTATTGAGAATCAATTGACCTCAATGTATCTGACTGCACCAATCTTACAGTGTATATGTTAAAATTGTTATGTGAATGTTGTTTAAAATTGCATTGATATTATTGTTCTCATTAATATGAATGTTGTTACTATTTCTTCTTTCATCATATTACTATGTAGGAGTGCATGTCAGTGATGATCTGAGTTATGTCACTACAGCTCCACCACATTGATTGTTCAGAGGATGACAGCAGAGTCCTTGCAGCTGCCATATTTTAGCCTCTAAACACGTGGGATTCCCATCAATTGAGATTTATCAGCTTGGATCAAATGTTCCTCTTGTAGAATTGTACATGCACGCTTCTATTCCCACAGGGGAGCATATATTTAAAATAGATCGCTGACCCGCTGCTACCCTTCAATTGCAGATCTCAACACATGTCTCCCCCTCCCTTCCCTGTCTGTGTAGGTGTGTATGTGGCTGTCTGGTGTGCCAGTGATTGTATTGCCCAGACCTTCCAATGTGTTTTATAGTAAATCAGATCTATTAGATTGAATTTATGAGAAGTCCTATATTATGTAAAAGTCTAATATGGTCACATTTATAATAAATAATGATATATTGAGATGCTAGAGAAAGCTGTGTCTCTGTCCTAATAGCATTTCCCATCAGACATCTAGATTCCTATTAACTCTTTCCTATGTTGAAAATACTATTTGTTGTAAAAACAATTCTATTGGGTTTCATGTATATGATAAATGACCGACAGATCCCAATTAACAGCCGATATTACCATAATAATCACATTTTACTAATTTTAAAATAAGTAATCAATAAATATCAGAAATAGTAAAAAATCGTTTGTTAATGCATTACTACAATCAAAGATTTCACTTTTCTAGTCCATAGCATTCACTATAAGTGAAAAATCAGCATACAGGACTGCAGACATGTGTACAGAATTTTATTTGGTATAAATGGGATATTATTTACACAAGTCGAATCGTTTTGGGAATGTGAACGCTGGTTGCAGCATCTGCAGAGTAGTAATATTGAATTGTGAATGAACATTACCATCCTCACAGTCAGCAAGACATATGGAGAAGATATATATTTATCATTTTCCATTTTAGCAAGCCAAAAGTAACTGTTATTTCAACAGGGACTTTTAATGATGTAAGATTTCGCTCTATGTGTACTGTGAGAGCAAGTATTTTATATTTCTTTGGGTTTATAAATATGGATATATCTTCACAAATAGCATTACTGTGTGTGACAATATGTGAGGGTTGATTTATGAAAAATTGAATAAACTTCTGCTTACTTGTTTGCATATTCAGTGAACACATGTATTGAATATGGAAATATATACTGATTGTTGGACCTTGTTGCAGTAGAAAAATAACTTTAATAAAAGTATATTGGGAAGCAGAAGAATAATGTATTGGAACTCATTAAATACAACATTTAGAATTTGGGAATTAGAAATATGTGTTTATATATATATATATATATATATATATATATATATATATATAAAAGTCATGTTATATTTATTGAATGTTATTTG
>NC_092862.1:63970033-63975346 GCF_032062135.1 Pyxicephalus adspersus | reverse complement strand
ATGTATATATATATATATATATATATATATATATATATATATGTGTGTGTGTGTGAAATTTGAGAATATATATATATATTTTTTTTTACTTTTTTGTAGCAGGGAGTTGTATTGGAGGCAGTGCTGATACAAATGTTGACATGAATGGCAAGATAAGGATGTCATTCATCTGTCAATCACCAGAAAAACCTAAATACTTACGAGCAAATGGTGTTGAGGTTTTTCTCTTCGTCCACGCCCTGCGAGTAGGCGTCGATCTGATCGCCCATCTTGACCATGCACTCTGAGAAGCCCCTGAAGACCCCATCACACTTGCCTGCTGCCTTTACCGCCTGCACCAGGTAAGCTGGGAAGAGAGATCAGCACCACATCAGGAGGACAGCTCCAAGGGCTTCACAGTCACAGCACTGAGCCCTCCACATACCCCAATCACATATACCTTACATAGCACTACTGCTCAAATAAATGTTCCATAACAATTTATAAGAACTTCTATTTTCTTCCCAGCCAATAATCTTTGGTAACTGTCTATTTTTTAATATTGTCAATTATCTTTATTACTATACAAGTCAATAAAATTGTAGCAATTCAAATAAACCCCAAATCCGACTAGCAGATTAATGACTAGACAAAACAAAAATATACCTAAAATGTGCATGAAAGCATATATAGCATTGTACCCCGTGCAAAATTATACTTAGAAAAGTAAAATACTCTCCAGAATGAAAACCATAATCCTGAAAACTTAAATGACTTTCACATTAATTATGGATAATGATATTCAGTAAGATTCTCCTGGTCTATTTAAATTAGATATAAAATATTTTTCCGACAATTCAAAAATGAATTTAGCACAGTCATCAACATTAAATACCCATTAACAGAGGAACAATTAAATGTGCTGTACAAAATATTTCTTAGATGGTGTTATATCTCCCAAGTTGCACTTTACAGAGTATTGTATTAAGAGATAGTGAGAGATATTGCTGCACCATAATAATATTCCATTGGACTGGACCCAGAGTTCGGTTATACAGCAGCAGATACTGCAGTGTGCACAGACTATAGTGAGCTGATGCTAATGGAAGGAGGGGAGGGGTGCTCTTTCAGATCTGTGCCCTGGTATTCCTATGTGTATATGTAAAGAAGGGGGATTTGTGTCTTCCTCTGTTATATATCAAATTCTAGGTCATCCAAATTGTGTCTTTATTTAGCATCAGACACATGCACACCTATACACTATAGACCTGTGAGCTGATGGAGTCATGTTTTCCTGTACAGAGCACAAAGGCACAATGCATTAAAATCCATATTTTTTCCATTTCCTCTAACAAATGCAGCCAGGCAGCTTTTCATTAAAAATGCATGCACACATTACCCTTACTCCTTTCATCGTCTGCTTTAGCAGACTAGCTCATTTAAAAACACAGCACTCTGTATGGAGAAGCAAACTACTATGGTCATTTTGGGCACGGTCCGAACCATAGATGGATCTAAAAGCTTTGTAGATGCTAAATGTTCATAATAAAGTACATGGTGCCAGGGAATATGTGCAAATTGCTCATTTATCAGCAATTATTGCCCATAAATGCTGCCACAAATTGCATGCATTTGATCAGTCAATAAAAACAGCAGATCTGGCTACTCAATTGTGCATCGACCATGCCACCATCATCAATGTCTTAATGGTGGAGGTGTTGGCTGTATGACCTTATTAAATGTCATGGTAAAAGTCAGATGTTTAATAAGCCATGGCTATAGTAGATTTCAGGGTGAAGGTGACATCTCCTTACTACACGTGAATTGCAGAAAGAAAACTACAGCCCCTCCCTCATCCATTGCTTGGTTTCTTGAAGTCTACCCAAAGCCATCACTCAACCTCCATCATAGTATTTGACAATGAATGTGTTGATGATAGCACCCTGCATTGAGGATAACAGCAGCCCAGACCAACAAATCAACAGTCCTTGAATGTGGACAACACAAACAAACAATCTAGATAAACACCAAATGCTCCTACATCATGATGGAGGATTACCAGTGCAATGATTTATCAAACAAAATCAACACGTCAGCACTGCGCATGCGTGCAAGAAGAGGACAAAATAATAGTACACAGAATTTCAGCCATTATCACACAGAATAAAATATTTTTGTTCCTAAAGGCCATTTTAAACAACCAGATAAAATGGGTTACTGCAGATTCAAATTGATCAGCTGCACCCAAACACTTTGCAGGTAAAAGAACCATATTGGCATTTGCTATCTATGCCAGCCAAGGGGTTTCTAGGAAAGGAGACCTGGTATCCTTTTTTTATACATGATAGGAAATGACCCTGCAACCTGACAAGCAGAATATTTATACATGATCTGTATGTGGTTTAGTTGCTGGAGAGGTACAGCCTAGTCATTACTAAATGGTCTTGCTATGTGTAAACTATTTCCTGTACATTTGTGCCACACTTCTATTAAAGATTTAAAGAACTATCATAAAGGATCAATAGAACACATTAATGCTGCATACTAGAAAACAACTCTACAGTGAATATTAACACTGAATGGGAACACGGTTACATCGATCTATCATTCATTCACCATGTTAAGCAGCAGATGTTGTAGAAAATTAAAATATAACTAAAATAACATAATTTATTCCAAAACTATCCACAAAAATGTTTTATACAATTATAATCCTAAATACATCATTCACCACCAGACCTAAATAATTTCTACAAAAATAGCAATTTTACAGGACAATTTACACATTGATTCTTTGTATCAAAAAATGTGCATTTAAATGATACATTGTTTGTGATTGTGTTCACATTGTACAAGCTACATTTACAATGGATCATTTATAGTTTGCCAAAAAAACAGAAATACATAATAATGATAGCAAGAATGTGTGGGTATTTTAGATGCTGTTTCAGGAATAAAAGCAAGCCATGGCATTTTAATATGCGGTAAAGGGGCACCTATACAGAAAGCTTGGGTATTAGGAGAATGCTGTGGACAAGATGTAAGCAATGCTCATTTCCCTGCAATTAACAAGCGTTCAGCAATGTGTTGATGGCTGCATGTATAGCTGCTAATGTCATTACTGGTGGAAAGTCAATTTGAAAAGCTCAGATGAAAGTCACAAGGGTGCAAGATGGAAGAGATCAGGCTAACAACCAGGGGAGCTCCCATCTCCCTTTCAGCCTTCATCAGCTCTCCACACTTAATAAAGCAGCTCTTTTTCTCACTTATTGTCCCAGGCTTCATTAGTTGGGATTATTCTGGCAGGCTGAAGGTTGTTAAGCACCAAGCCTGTAGTAATGATATATCTTCATTTGTATACATTTTTTTTTGCTTTATACTGGATGTGCTAATTGAAAAATTTCTTTTCCTTTTCATCACTTGGATATGAAGGACCAAAGCCTGTCCAAGAAGAATGATTGAATTGTACAAGGTGTGAGAGCTGCTGTCACTGGGGCCCATTTTTCACATCTTTACAGGAGAGACTTGCCAAGTCAAAGGACTTTCCAGAAGCCCATGTCGCAGTCATCTGGGCAATGTGTGATATGCCACAGGCACTCTCTATAGATCCTATCATTGACTGTACCCGGCCAGCAAATATACAGACCCAGCAAACGAGCTCAAAGCCAGCAAAATACTAAAAACTGTACAATTTATTACACAGGGGAATTTATCGTGCAAGCATAGGAAATACTGTGCAACCTATATTATCTGTGTAAAACTATTTCTTTTTTGTCTGCAACATTTCCGACATAATATACAGAATATATAAATTGTTTCTATATGCAAATATTCATATATATCATTAGGAAAATTAGATCGTGCACAAGATATATATATATATATATATATATATATATATATATATATATATAAAAAATCGGGACAAATATACAGAGATCATGCACATTAATACATATATATATTCGCAATATTTCCATTCTGTCCTCTCCGAACTAGCAGGTTATTTTGCAGGGTTTTTCACTAAATAGGTAGACATGGATTTAGAACAAACCATCACAATTTCTTGAATTTTGACAAAAACCAGATACATTTTTCGATGCATTAGAATTTTAGATGCGGCTTTTTGTCTCCATCAGCTGCATCTGCTTGATTTTTTTTCTTTTACATTACTACAAATTTAAAGCAATTGTAATCATGTCTTAAACATCGATGCCCAGTTAGAACAGTAAGATTATTGTATGATTATTGTATGATTTCCAGCACAAATCTTGGCTATTTAGAGGGCACAGATACAAGTACAACCTATAGATCTGTTTCATATCTCTATTCTGCATATTATGAAATCACAGTTTGGTTTTCATAGGATTGATGGTTCGATTGAATTGTTAGGTCATTATAGATCTGATGGAGATTGGAACATCTGACAAGTAGAATTTGGAAGCCACTTACCTAGCTGCACAGCAAGGACCAGTAGAATATATCTTGCGTTCAGATTAACTCCCATCCTACATTGAATAAAACCATTGGAGATAGTAGATCTTAATGTGTTACTTGGGAAATCCTGGGTGGGGATTGAAAACTAGGCATTGCAATGAGAGTCTCACAGCTGAGACTTTGCAGAGCCGAAGAGAGAAGGGAAAGGAAGAGAAGGGAAGAGCCTGGGATGGGTGACAGCATTTGGAGGAAGGAGCAGCGCAGCCCCCGCCCAGCCCCCCTGCCTGGACCTGACGTCTGGAGGCTGGCGATGCACCAGTTGCTTTTATATGTTCCTTGGAAGAGGAGAACCATTTCTAGTCATCACAGGCTGGGATTATCCACATTTGCCCTCATTAATGTGCTGCCAGGGTAAGCACCCTGCATCTCCCTGGCACACTACTAGCCCGCCCTCCTCGGGGGAGGATGGCATCACTCTACATGTAATATGGATATACTCCCATGTGTGCCCAGGATGGTGGCAGCATGGCACAGGCACATAGTAATGCACTATGCTTTAATGGGCATCTTCATATATTACTTTATTTCTTCTATTCCATCTGATATTATTCTTACCATTTACTGCAAATAGTGCCTGGGGTCTTCATAACTGTATCTGTAACTCTATCTATCTATCTATCTATCTATCTATTATTTATCTATTCGTCTATCTATCTATCTATCTATCTATCTATCTAATATATATTCTATATCTATCTATCTATCTATCTATCTATCTATCTATCTATCTATTATTTATCTATTCGTCTATCTATCTATCTATCTATCTATCTATCTATTATCTATTATTTATCTATTCATCTATCTATCTATCTATCTATCTATCTATCTATCTAT
>NC_092862.1:63941948-63969854 GCF_032062135.1 Pyxicephalus adspersus | reverse complement strand
TATCTATCTATCTATCTATCTATCTATCTATCTATTATTTATCTATTCATATATCTATCTATCTATCTATCTATCTATCTATCTATCTATCTATCTGTCTGTCTATCTAATATTTATCTATTCATCTCTAAAAATCAATCTATCCCTAAATCTTTTATCTCTCTATACATATATCTTTCTATTGCTATCAGCTATCTCTATATTTATATATCTACCTATCTATCCCTAAATATATTGATCCATTCCTTTATCCATAAATCAATGTATCCTTTTATCTAACTCTGTATCATCTTCTATCTATCTATCTATCTATCTATCTATCTATCTATCTATCTATCTATCTATCTATCTATTTATCTATCTATCTATCTATCTATCTATCTATCTATCTATTTATCTATCTATGCATTAAATACCCCTCTATCCCTACATCTCTCCTTTATCTAATAATCTTCTATCCCTTACCTTATATCCACATACACCCATGCTCTCTTTATTCATTACCTAGTATAATGGGTCTCCCTGCCATGTAGAGTTTTCATGAGTAGTCACTCTTTTGGGGACGCAATGCTCTCTTTGCTCATGCCATGGCAGGGTGTATCAGGTGAGGACTGGAGGAGGACATTGAGAAGATGACAGGTACCAGTTTGCACAGGTGTGTACAGCTCTGGTGTAGAGGGATCCTGAGCCACCCCTGGGAGTTTCTGCCAGTGAAAACATGGGCTCTCCAAAGCCTTCCCAATTACCCCCCTCTCCTTCCTGGGAGGAGCTGCTGACAAGATGATGTAATCGATCTCTGAATCCCATCAACTCACTTTATATCTTCATGTGTTTGTACTGGCGTCCTTCCTGCTGTCTACAGTGTATAGGTCAGATAAAATGTCCTTTCTGATCTCATTGACATGTCAGTGCTCCCCTCTCTCACATCTATCTATCTAGCTATCTATCTATCTATCTATTTTCTAAATACCTGTCTGCATGTTCTATGTCTGATCCTTGTGATATACATACACCCCTGTGCCCGAGTATTAACCCTTAATTCCCCCACACCTTCCAGTAAAGGATCCTCTGCCTGTGACGTCATCCAAGGATCTGCTTCCCCAGCACCTGCCCTGCATCCTAAACTACCTTCTCCTAACCCAGAGCAATGTGTTATCCTTGGCTTGTCTTAATGGCTCAATGTCCGGAAAGCTGGAGTAGAGGGGGAGCCTGAGAGGAAGGCGGGGGAGGAGGGAATCCTTCCTGATCAAAATGATAAAGCACTTAGTTCCAGCAGCTTGACGTAAGGATGCAGCACAGGTAATAACAGGAGAAATAAATGCCCTTCAGACGCCTCTCCCCTCCTACTTCCATCTTCTCTAAGTTTTCTAGCTGATCTTTCCTTCTCACTATTCTGCAGCATCCCTTTTATTTTCTGTTCAATTCACCTTTAGATTTTAGAGCTGTAAATAAAAACTTGTATTTCTCAGTGCCCTGTGCATTCATTCTATGATCCCACTGCAAACAGATATTCAGGTTCAGTGTAGAAATAAATTGAAGATATACATGTTATCTATTTCTGTATAATATGCTACAATGGGCAGTCTTATGTGAACACACTTCAAACAGATATACAATCTAAATGTAGAAATTGATGAGATACATTATTATGTTATAATATGTATTCTTTATGTGATCTCTGCAAACCGATTTAAAAGTCCATTGTGGGAATTCATGGATGAGATACATTTTATCTCTTTTATTATATTATACTGTAATATGAATTCTTAGGTGATCGCACTACAAACAGATACAGTATAAAAGTTTACTGTGGGAGTTCATTGATGATATACATAATGCCATTTATCTATTATATACTATATTGAACATCTTTATGTGATCTCACTGCAAACAAATACAAATGTTTAATGTAGGAATTAATTGATGAGATACATGTAATCTCTTACTGTATATGGTATTATAATAGGCATCTTTATGTAATCTTACTGCAAATTTACAAGTTTATTGTGGGAATATTAGATGAAATACTTCTATACTCCTTCTGTATAATAATATAGGCTTCTTTTAAGTGATATCACTGCAAGGAAATGCAGCTACAATACAGGAAACTCATCGATAATTAATAATATAGAAAATAATAAAAATACTATAATTATTTTTATAGAAAACCAGCTGCATTGTTTCTTTGTATATAGTACTACAATAAACTTCCATTATGTGATCTAATTGCAAACACTAAGAATTGCAGTATGGGAACTGAAAATCCATTGATAAGATGCAGCTTATTTCTTTCCTTTCTTTTTACTGCACTATAGATCTCACTGCAGAAAAAGGTGAAGAAGAGATTTATTAAATAAATATAATAAACCTATATACCGACAAGCCTGCAAAAAGACATTATGAGCCAATTTCAGTTAACATCTGATCCTATCTCTTGTCTATTACAGGCAAGTATTTAGTCAGATGAATGATGGTAGTTTCTCATTCACCTCTGCCCACATGCTGTGGTTATCCTGATACTCATTTGCTCCATCAACTGCTGTCACTTAGTTACATCCCCAAAGCTTCCACTGCAGCACTGTACAGTCCTCCTTCTGCTGCAGTCTATCTGCTCACTACTAATTAAGTCCCAGGACAGAGCTCCTAGTAGCAGATGTTTCCTCTGGGCTGTCTTTAGATATTCAAGGATTTGTGTGGCTCTAGGTTTCTGCTCGGAGATATGAATCCTGTCTTATGATCTTAAAATGTGGTTTAACACAAACGGTCCACCTTTCCCAAGAGGAACTTTTGTTCCCAAAATATATGCAAAGTTAATGCAAAATTACAGACCACTTTAGGCTCATTATTTCTTGGCAAAGCTTGTTTTAAATGAGAATTAGAACTGACAAATCTAAAGCAAACATTGTGCACAGAAGAAATGATGGATCCCTATGGTTAAGGTCAAGGTTGAATAAAGATGTGAGCACATTTCAAATGACTTGGCCTAGAAGTTGTAGGCAAAAAAAAGTTAAGTTTGGCTTTATGTGCCATAGGCCAGGTCATACAGTCCAGGACTGAACTGACTATGGTTGGAAGTTGTTTTGCTTGTCCATCCTTATGGTAATCCAGGTAGGGATGGTATTTATCCTTATATATCACACATCATATTGCTCTTCCATAGCTTATCCCCATCAAATCTTACCAACAGTCACTGTCCAATGGTTATGGATAATGACTGAAGATGGTGTCACTGGTTCTGATTTATCAAAACTCTCCAAGACTGGAAAAGATAAACTATCCTGAGTGAACCTCGGTGATCCAATAAATCTGGAATAGATTGGATTGGAAGCAATAATAGCAAATTATTTTAGGAAATCCATTTCATGATCTTCTCCGGTCTTGGAGAGCTTTATTAAAACAAGGCCCATTAGGTATAATAAAAATCAGAATCCATTGGTCACTTGCAGAACTCTGGGATTATATAACACAGTGTCATTTTATATCTGAATAGATGAATGTGACAACTTTGCCGTAAAAAGACAAGGAATGAGTAATTATGAATAATCATGACTCATTTTCATTTATTTTTGAGTGGCAAAGATTGCCAAATGCTCATTCATACTATGCATTTTGTTGGTGTTGATAATTTGCTGTCATAGCCTGCAAAGAAAGGGTTAAAATTGTCTGTTCACATGACATTAACAGTAATATTATAGAGTTGTGAGTGACTGTCTATATATCACAAAATAAATCATCGCATGAAGACAGAACAAAGGCATTTCAGTAATGTGGTGCCAGATGTAATCTCTCTATATGGTTTTTGGTTCCTATATGTATTATTCAGCCAAAGCAGGTGCCTGGAGGCAAAAACATACACGCTTTATTCTTATTCAGTGGCTTCTCATGTACTTAGTGGTATGGATTTAATACAATGATTTGCCAATATAGCAGACAGGTATGCTGCAGATTATGCTGACATGCTTTTGTATTGATGGAGGCAAAATGTTGGCATGGATAATGGAATTTTTGATGAATAGGTGTGATTTGTAGCAAAAGAGTATGACCTGGTTATAAACCTAAAGATATTGCAAAAATTGTTGCTTGGGCTTATAGACTATACTGCAAAACCCTAACAACAATTTGTAATAAAATGGCATTTATTATTTGTATCTATTACCTTATACCAGTGACCAGCTTTATAAGAATATTGTGTTGGTTACCATCCAACAAAGTAAGTGTTGAAGATCCCAAATGGTCTTCCCACACCAAGCTGATATTTTAGTTATAGGTGGACATGTGAAAGGTTTTATTTGCCCCTGGCTTGTTTTATGTCTTGAATACTCCAACAACAAATTCTTCCTGCACCTCATACAGTATTTTCCTGTCCTCCTAGAGTTTTGGATGTTTCCATACAGGATTGCATGTTTCATCCATTTAATTCTGTACAACATAACAAATACACTTCAACATGGATAGTGGCTATACCTCTTTTTTGCTGCAGATCTAGGTAGATCTATGAAGTATACCTTTTATTTTTTTTAATTACATCTCATTTGGATAAGGTGGATCATTAATGTAAATGACAAAAAAGTTAAAAGTCAATCTGTAAAAATGCAAAGTAATTGTGGTGTAAATTCAAATCTCCCATGGAAAGAATGGATATTCCCATTTTAAATATTTTAAAAATGAGACCTAAGGTTTACATTGTGATTTTCTTCTCTTTAGGTATACATAAAAGGTTGAGTACCACCTTTCAGGTGAGTTATTGGCAGTGTTTCCTTTAACTTGCATGAAGACAAAGGGAATACTTTAAGGAGCAGACTGATGTAACTCCCATCTCTCATAAAAGACATATGAGACCTCTCATCAGGTATAAGAGCAGATGGTTATAGTATATCATGTAATACTCTCAATGAGTCAAATCCCAGTGGAAGCATTGCATCATTGGCCTAGAAAAGGCAATGTATATATAGTATATGGAAGAATATTATCAAGGGCTTTTCAGGCTAAACAGTGAATCCCATAACAGTTGTTGACCTACCTGTTGGGATTGTGTAATGATTTTGTCAGCTAAAAAAAGGGAAGGAGACATTGCCCAAACTTTTATTTGACTACATGTGTCAAATACATTGTATATGTGTCAGCTTTTTGTTGTCATTCCATGAATACAGACAACAAGCCACAAAAAAGCTAATTAGTTAGGAGCAAGAAAAGGAAAAATATTTACAGTTAACAAGACTCACTTGATTTAAGTTCTTGCGACCAATGTGCAATAGGACAAATGGTGTTTTTGATGTGCAGCATTTTGATCCTGGGTTCAATTCTGATCTAATATATATAGCTTTAAAGTTTGTATGTTATACCTGTGAATTTGTTTTGCCACCACATTCACTTGCTCCAATTCTATAAGCTAGCATACCTGATTCTATGCTTACATTACCTTATCTTACCATTGACCTATGAAAGTTGCTTCAAATGGTATACAAATATAGTTTCATTACTGTAAAAATACATATACTTAACAGAATGAAATTCCTTGGCAACTCTAGGGCTCATTGGTAATATGGCGCTCAAGGTGATTCCCCCACATCCCAGCACACCCCTTTTCCAAGCTAGCACCTCTCTACTACCAAAGCATCACTCTACTATGTGGCTCCCTCATATGTTACCTACGTTTGCCTATACCCAAAGGACCTGTATGCCTGGTGTGCCAGCATGTTATGTTTTAGAGAAAGGAACCCCAAATGCTAATGATAAAACACATAAAAATCATACTGAATACATTTCAAAAATATTCAGTTGGCCTATTTGATATGTAGAGATTAAAGGATAGGAAAGGAAGAAATTGACAAAAATTAGGAGAAGGAAGTGCTAAATGAACAGCAAAGGGAGACAAAAACACACTTAAAAAAACTGTGATTATTGTTGCTCCTGAAAAATTTCCAGGCTGGCTCAACCTCTCAGACTAGCAAAGATTAAATTAAGTAGAAGCTGATTACCCAAGCAATATGTATTTTATGTATCATAAAAGGTGCTGCTGGTGTGACTATCCAGATATCTGCCTTAACCTGTTTTTTCTGATAGGATATCTACCCATGTTGTAAGCTAATGTTCTTCTCTGCTTTATGTAGTGCCTTGTGTCTAGACCTTTTACCAATTTAGAAAGCAATTTATCTGTATACAGCTGAGACCTATTTAGTGCACCGACTGACAATTATGTCACTTTGTCTGCAGTTGTGTACCCACAAGACATTTATTCTGCTGATATTCTATACTACTTTCTCCCTAAAACTTATTCATGTACTATAAAAAATGTCAGTACATTATTTGTAGACTTTTTTTGTGGATTAGACTTACCTAGAAATCATTTATGAAGACCATGAATATATCTCGTCATTTGTATCCTAACAAGCAATTGTGTGACTTGAAGACAAGCGCGAGTCAATTGACCATAAAACAACAGTCATGACCTGTCCATCAATGATGCTGTACACATCTAACTAAACATGACTATTTACAATGGCTTAGAAAATCAAGATTGATTTTCCATTTAGTGTCTACAATCTGATTTTTTGCTTCTGAGTTAAGCGGCAGGATGATGCTTTAAATAAGTTTCATTCACTGGTGTGCAAAGCATAACCCATGCAAATCATATTTAATTTTTTCATTGTTTAGAACAGCAGGAAAATTAAAAGACAATTACTGATCAGTTTGAGGTAGTCTGTGTTTGCAGAAATTCATGACTGTCAATGAGTCTGTTATAAATATTTTAAAGAGCATTTCCAGGTAATGATTTAAAGCTCTCAGTATGTGACTATTGTACTTACCTTCAAGTCACGAAGGGGGACACATGTCATTTTTAGTATTTACAGGATTTATCATTAGATGCCTGATAATGACCATTCATATGCTTGTGTGACCACAAAGGATGCTGGTGCTAATGAAAGATAGTAATTTCCGCACTGATTTTTTTTGCTGGTCTTGTAATGTGAAGAGGTGGTTCTGCATCACAATGAACCTAATTGAACAGAGAAATTGTATTGATTTTCTATTTAGCTTTCTCATGAGCCCAGAGCATTGGTGTGCTGGAACTCTTCATCCTTGCTGACTAGCAGACAGATAAAGTGGAAAACAAGTGTAACCATTTTAACCTGTGTGTATGGGAACTTCACCTAATCCCTGTTGGCCATCCAGCTGCAAATGCTCATGTCAATGATTAGGCAGTTGTACACTTGTTTTCTTGTATGGACAGAATTCACCAAAAAAATGGCAATACATTTGAACATATGAAAGTGCCTATTACACTGGGGAATGCATTTTTTGTTGAGTTAGATCTTACACTTGTTTTTTACTAATTTGTGGGTGGTGAATCCAGAAATGACCCCAATTTTTTGCTATCACATCCAGTTTTTACCATACAGGGTACCATTCATTTTTTGTCAAAAAACATACAAATTTTACATAAAATGAAAAATAATGAAACAACTTGAATGTACTAATTATTTAAATTTCTTTTGTTCATACAAAGGATTTATTGTTACTCTATGACATTTTTGTACAGTAAAAGAAAATTATTCGGGTAAGCATTTAAGGAAAAAATTTACGCTTATAGCTTTTCCTGGAGTGTTCAGTGTTAGGACAATCGCGCCGGATGCACCATAATAGTCAGCCATCATATGTATATCCCATCTACCCCGATACCATGCTTCCATGACCTTCAAGTATTGGTGGAATCATTCACCTTGCTCATCACTGACTGCACCAAGGTTTTCCGGAAAGTTAGAAAGATGGCTATGCAGAAAATGCACCTTGATGCTCATATTGCAACCAAGCATTCTGTAGCTCCAAGAGTTTCTGGACAATTTCTGTGTAATTATTTGCACGTGTGTTTCCAAGAAAGTCCTTGACAATGGCTTTGAATGATAAACAAGCATTCTTTTCGACTTCTGACATTGTCCTGATGAAATGTTCATCTTTGATGAGCTGCTGAATCTGTGGACCATCAAACACACCTTCCTTTTTTTTTTTCTAATGACAGGCTAGGAAATGCCAAAATTAGGTACTTGAAACAGTGTCCTCCAGTTGGGAAAGCTTTAACAAACTGCTTCATAGATCCAGTTACATGTGCGGAGGCTGGAATATATTATTCTTTCTATCAACAAGTGGCTCATGTGGAATGTTTGGATCACCTGGTTTTAGGGCAGATGTTGGAGGCCCATTCCTTTCCCGAGCTCTGCTGTCCCACATGCACAGATAACAGGGATGATTGGTGTATCCATGTTGCTGGCCAAGAAGGAAGCATACCATTTTAAGGTCCACATAGATGACCTGATTGTGTTGGGGATATTGCAACAACTTAATGACTCTCTTTATGTCTGCATATTCTTCACAAAGAGAAACTGAATGGCCAATTGAGACTGACCCAAATATATTGCCATTGTGAAGGAGGAGACACTTTAAGCTCTGCTTTGAGCTATCACCGTTCAGTTGCGTTATAAATTGGAATTCCCAATTCCTTCATTAAACCAGGTATGTTATGGCAATATACAAAGCCACTGTCAGTTCTAAAGTACTGCAGAAATGCAATTCCTCTGGTTCGTAAGTACGATATCTTCGTTCCTTTTTCAAGTACATTTTTCTCACACAGTTTTGATGCTAGGAGTTCTGAAGCCTTCTTCGATAGTCCCAAATCACATGCCAAATCACTCAACTCATGCTGATCAAATTCCTTACGAACAGAGTCTTCTTCAATTTCAAACTCTTCATAATTGTTGTCACCTAGTTCATCACCATAATCATGTTCTTCAAGAGAGGGTAGTGTAACGAAAACCGGCACTGAGATTTCATCTGAATGAGCCACTGGGCGTATAGCCGATGGTGGACTAGGATACTCTATGTTAAATAGTTTTTTCTTGTTATATCCTGAAGATTTCACTATACAAAAGTAACAGTCACTGAATTCATCTCCCGGCTCTCGCTAAACCATAGGTATACCCAGGGTTGTTTAGGCACTTACAACGAGAAACAGCAGAGCCAGACATGATCTCAAAGAAAGGAAATACGTGTGTAAGTTGAAAAATAAATTTTGCTTAATCACTACATAGAGCAGCGCACAACCTCTGACTACACTGTCTTGCGTGTAAATAAATAGCCTATACAAATCCACGCTACAGTAATCGCATTTATAAAAGCAGTAGAGAAAAAACCTGACGTGATAGAAGAAAACTAACTGTACTTTCAGAATCAGCATACCTATTTTAGTGTAAATGAGCTTAAAAATTGAAGTCAACAAAAAATTTGTTTAAAATTGTTCCCCAGTGTTGAGGTATGATTGAAAACTTCACTGGTAAGTGAAGCCATTGTCATCGTCAAACATTCTGCTAAATTGTTTGTTGAAAGAAGTCTGTTCTATCTATGTCTACTTTTCAGTAAGCATTATAATCATGCCTCAAAAGAAAAAAAAAAAATCTGAAGATTGATTTCCTGCATAATAGTTCCATCATTACATTCACTTAGCAAAGTGGAACCAGCAAAGCCTCCACTTTAGTCTTTCTGTAGGTCTTCCTACAAATGTAAAGGGCATTTTTCAATTACCCACCATTATAGGGGGGCCATTCTCCACTGTAATGGAGCCATTCTTCCACTGACCACCAATGTAAGAAGACCCTTGCCACACTTACCACCAATTCAAGAGGTTTATTTACTACTAGCTATGTAATGGTGGCTCTTCTACTAGAAGCCAATGTAGTGAAGGTCTTTTTCCCATGGATTGCTATTGTAAAGAGAGATTTGTCCCAGTTATCACCAGTTTAGCAGGGTCCTTCTCCGACTGAAGTCATAAATCAATTGTGCTGGGTGGTAGTACAATCAACATATTTTCGGTCCTCAACATTTATTTTGAACAAATCAATTGAATAGAATTTTGAATAGTATGGCTAAAATAATTTTTTTTTTGTATTCTGATTGATTTGTTTTTTAAATGAAGAAAAGTATTTTGGCATAAAACTGGAGTTCTCATTCATAGCAACTATTCAGATTTCCTGTGCAATTTGTGTCATCACAGCCACATGTAATCTTCTATATGACATGGTGGCAACACAGAAGCACAGTTTGCATACAGTTGTTACCCTATACCAGGTACTGTATGAAAAAAGACTGCGGGATCACCACATTTAATTCTTTAAAGCTAATCTAAACACCAATATTCTTTATATAACACTGCTAGGACAAAATAAGTAAAGATTACACACAGAACATATAATATATATACATTTTTCACAATTACCTTGAATGTAATGGAATTCCGTTTTCTCCTTTCCCACTTTTAATAATGTCAGAGAAAAATTCTGAACAACTGATCAGAGAGAGAGAATTTTTTCATAGATTTATTGTACACATATGTAGTCACATACACAGATTACACAATTTCACAGCAAGAAACTCTAATACACATATTTAGCACAAACTTCATGCCAGGATAACAAAAACTATTTATGTGTTTTCCTGCCAAAATCCTAAGTTTAAACCAATATCAGGTTATGAAAATCTAGGAACAAAATGGAATCTGTAGTCTCCCTAAATGGTATGTGATGACCTGATCTTTTTGCTGCAACATAGCACAAATTTAATGAGCAAATATATCATGATTATGAAAACGATATACACCACTAAACTAAATAAATGATAACCATGTTCCTACACAGGTCATCCATAAAAAATGGGTAAATCCTCTCTTCTCCAAATTGTTGGCCTCTTTCTGTAAGCTATTTATTTTAGCTAAGTGCTCCTGAATGGTGTCTTCACTGTTGGTAATCCATGTGCACCATTCATTACCAATTAGTTTACAAAAACCACCTTGCAAAGCAAATAGGAAATATTCTGCAAGCCTGTTTTGATGCACCATATCCCTCATTTCAGCAACGTAAGCTGATAAATCAGAAAAGATCCATCCATAAATTCTGTATATTTAATAAGCTTTTTCAAAATGTTTATTGCTCCACCCATTCAATATGGAAACCAGGCCAATGCCTATTCTTCTTCATTTCTTCTTTGACCTATAACAAGGTTTGAAATGTCAATGTGGTAAGAAAGCTTTAAATGGGTATGTTACACAAAGGCGGTCATTCTTCTTTTGGGTTGTTGTTTTATTATTTGCATCACTTGTTTATTGTTTGTTTATTATGGAGCTTTTTATCACCTTGTAACGTTATATTTCTAATGTACAATATATGATTGTTTTAGGTATGTGATGACTTTTCAAGCCATTGAAAACCCTGGAAACAGTGCTGCGCAATATGTTGGCTCTATAAAAATCCTGTCTATTATTATTAAAAAGGTTAATATTAATATTAATAATAGGATGAACCCTAATGATTGCGCAAGTGGATGAGTGGATGCACAATATAAACGACTCCTAAACTTTCCAGGTGGCTAAGCATGTCTGTGCATCTGAAGTGTTTCTATTATTTTTATACATTTGTAAAGCCTGATAGCAACATGAAGCCTATGAAAATCAAGTGCTGTAACAAATGTACGTGCTTAATATTCAAGGGAGGCATGTCCGAGATGGTGAAAAAAATCTGTATAAATAAGTGCCAATTTTTTTTTTCGGTAGATAAAACATTCCCTGTATATGTGCTGCATTGTGCTGTTAGCTGACGTATGGGTCCCGATTTATTAAAGCTCTCCAAGGCTTGGGAGAATACACTTTCATCAGTTAAGCTAGGTGATCCAGCAAACCTGGAATGGATTTTCTAACAAAGTCATTAGCAAACAATTTTAACTCTGGACCAGATCCATTTCAGGTTTGTTGGATCACCCAGCTTCACAAGTGTATCCTCTCCACCCCTGGAGAGCTTTAATAAATCAGGGCCATGAAGAGGGTTACTAAGACTCCCATAAATGTCTAAAGCTAGTAAAGTACTTTCTTGTATTAAAGGAGGAATAGACTGCAGAGATGGAGACATTATCCTGCCCCTGTACAAAGCATTGGTCAGACCACATCTGGAATATGCAGTCCAGTTTTGGGCACCAGTTCACAAAAAGGACATTGTGGAATTGGAGAGAGTGCAGAGAAGGGCAACTAAATTAATAAAAGGAATGGAGGAGCTCCGCTATGAGGAGAGATTAGCTGAACTGAATCTATTCTCCCTTGAGAAGAGACGTTTAAGGGGGGGGGGGGGGTTATGATCACCCTGTATAAATATATAAATGGTCCATATAGAAAACTCTCTTCCCCATTATTCACTTTGAGATCAGTACAAAGAACAAGAGGGCACTCTTTGTGTCTGAAGGAAAAGAAGTTTAAGCTCTGGATAAGGAAGGGATTCTTCACTGTAAGGTCTGTGGAAATGTGGAATCGGCTCCCTCAGGAAATAGTTTCAGCAACTACTATAGATTGCTTTAAGAAAAAGCTGGATGTTTTTCTAGAAGCACAGAATATAACTGGGTATTAAGGCTTTAAAATAAAAATACCAGTGACTGTTGATCCAGGGAACATCCGATTGCCTTATGGAATCAGGAAGGATTTTTTTCCCTGTTGAAGCATATTGTACCAGGGTTTTTTTTTTTGCCTTCCTCTGGACCAACTATGTCTTATAGGGTGTAATACCTGGCATATGTTTATTTCCCTAGTGGTTGAACTTGATGGACTTATGTCTTTTTTCAACTCAACCTACTATGTAACTATGTAACAGGGCAGCCTTTAAACAAATACAATAGATACTTACTGTAGTTCAGATTGTATATTTTTGTATATGTCAACAATTAATAGTACATGAGCCTTTGCTGTATGTGTGCTAATTTCATAAAAATGCCAGCTGCAAATTGACTTCCATGCTAGATCTTTATGGATATATCTACCTTAATGGAACAGGGGCCATAGAATGAATAAATGTTTTTGGACTTTTTCCTACGTTTTACTCGTTTTCTTATAACTAGAAGGTTTTAATTCACAGAAAATTTAACAGTGTTGCAGACAAAGACAGGCCACCATGCAGAACTTTGTTGTGTGCTATGTCTGTGCAAATCTCAGAACTAGATGGGCAGAAATGCAGGTCCATTGGGCAGTAACACAGTTGCTATATCTTTGCTTTAATTGTGCTTAGTTGTTTGAGTAGAGCTTAGCTTTAAACACATCAAGGTAACTTAACGATTAATGTCCCAGTTTCCCTATAGAAATCTGGTTAGCCAGTTTATAGATTGCTCCTTTTTGCTGTTGTTTATCCATGGTCTTTTGACCAGGCTGATTTGTACGAATAGGGACAATGAAAGTGTCAGATCTTCAACACAAAAAAGTGTTTTTTTCCTGTTTAATCTTTAACAAAATCTTCAACGCAATCTTTAACACAAAAAAGTGTTTTTTCCTTTTTGCTGGGTATTTGAGTTTGAATACTAGAGTTAAGATTAAAAAAAGTTTTCATATGATGTATTTAACTTTTAGTTTTGATTTCTGCATTCTAGAATAGTATACACCACAACTGATGAAAAGCCTGAACACTTTTTTCTAACTATGTGATAGCACTATGTCATTAAAATCTGAAAACATGCCCTATGGGTATAATACTTTCCTGTGTGCAAGCCGGAAGGCAGTAACTACCTAATAAAGACACAGTTGATTAAATATTAATACAACTTTGATGATACATAAATTGGTAGTTACCTCCCCAGTATTAATGCTGAAATATCTATTGTTTAAAGAGATTCTTTTAAACTAAAGTAAAATAGAAAACTTATATATTTTTTTATGTTTATAGAAAAAATAATAATTTTATCCAAATGTAGGTGATCTGTGATATAAGACTGAACTGCTACGAGACAACTACGGCTTGCACAATCGTGGTGTGGGCCCCGAGAAGCGCCAGGGCACAAAATCTAAGCGGAAACCAAGTCTTCTCCAAAGCCTCTAGTGGTGAGGGTGTTACGCTGCTAGCTGCTGCGAGGTTACGGTCATTGCACAGTACCAAATCACAAGGCAAGAGAAGGGTCAAGCAAGGCCTGGGTCAAGGTGGGCAGCACGCTAGGGAGGTCAGGAACAAAGCCAGGGGTCAAGAGCCAGAAATCCAGGAAATAGACACCAGTGACACAAGGGCCACACAGGGGGGACACAGGAGAAACAGGAAGACACAGGAAGAGATCACCACAAACACAGGGGAACACTGGAACAGCACAAGGGAACAGGCAGAGAAAAAAACAGACTGGGCAACAAGGGGTGAACACAGGAGCTGGACACAGACAGCACTGAATTACTACACAGATGTAGAGGAAATGCTTAGCGGAGCTAGGGGGCTTGGCAATAGTGGAGACAAATTGCATGAACACAGAGTTGCTGTGTTAAATAGCCAAGGGTAATCCTGATTGGCCAGCGGGAGGGACAATACTGAATAAATCTGGAAGAGCAGGTTCAGCGAGGAGGAGGTAAGTGTGACAACCAATACTGTAGGTATACAACATACAGATCTATAGATTAGCATGATTTAAGCAGTTACTTTCTTCTGCTTCTGCTATCTTCCCCAGCCAAACACAGGATTCTGGAGTAATACCTTGTTTGAAGGAGTGGATCACAGAAGGTAAAACTGAGTATAAAAGAGAAAATTGTTATGGTGATATTAAAAAAAAACACTAGAGGATAACTACCAAATACCTAAAGGTTAAATAAAATAAAGGTATATTCACATTAAACCACAGTCTATACCAAAGTTCAGGCATCTTTTAAGTACAAATGCAATTAAAGATTGTACTGCCTGAAAAGGTGATATAAACAGAGCACAACTACACAATGATTAAGTTGTTAATTATGTAGTCTTATCTTGTACAAGTAGTACATATATTTATATACATGGGTATATACATATACATATACATTCTTTCATAATGCCTGAAAACTAAAGCCTGAGACTTGTTAAATTCTTCTTGGCCTGGGCATGGAGGTGTGGAACTCCCACTGTCCCCCTGCTGAACATTCTTTATGGGAACACTAATATAGAACTTTTTTTCTAAATAGGTGATGAGGTATGTGAACTGACCTTTGGCATACATGCATGTGGTATCCCAGGACTGACAGTAGATTTTGACAATGGCTAGCCCAGACATGATGTGTGTCAACAGTGCCATGGTCTCATGGCTGACTGACAGTGATTTTTGGGATACAAAAGAATGAAGAGACAGAGGCTTCCTTCTGGGATCTGTGAATAACCGTTGCAGCTTGTCTCAGGTGTATATTGGGACTGCCGCACCCAGTGCACCATCTTGGTAGGTGGCATGGTGTCATGCAACCTATGCACAAGCTTCATGTTCTTCTCTCTCTGCTGCACTAACCAAGCCATACTCACACTTCTATGGACACAGATAATATTCTTCCTTGTAACTGAATACATGCTTTGCTCATACTCATTTTTCTTCCTTTAAATTTCCTCTTTTTTTCTTTTTTTGTGCCTCTACTTAAGTTTTTTAAACAGGTTCAGGTCCAAGGGTTTATTTAAAGATCTGGATTTTTTGGGGACATAGGGTGCATGTGGGGGAGGCTTTATACCTTTATCATTTCCATCCTTTGCACATTTTCCCCACTTTACATTCCCCACACTTTATATTCACGCACAGAGCCCTGATAGTCATGGCCTCTCAGACTTTTATGAGAAGTATGGTAGGCTTATGGGCTCTGTCACTATTTTTTGGTAGAGTTTGGGAGAAGGGATTATCTTTAAATGGGATTGCAGTCAGTGCAGTGATGTCTCCATACTTACTTCTGATGCTAATTGAAATACAAGTCTACCTAACAGTTTCATCTGATCGTCCCCAAGAAAATGTACACGTCTTTGTTCTCTCTTTTGTTCCCTCTCTCTAGTATATAAATAAAGAATGCTATAAAAATATTTGTTCAGTAAATTAGCTATACCACCTAAGTATATGCCAAAATAAAATATAAATCAATATTTACCTGTTTGTTTGGCCACTTGGCTATTAAGTCTTGCTTATGTTGTAATTGAAAGGAATCTAATGGCTCCATTTTTTACAGAACTCCACAACAGTCTCTGTAAAGGACCACACCAGTTTGTAACATTTTTTTAGACATTATTTTCTTCTTTTGATTATTTTCTTGTAGCATTTATTTTTTTGCATGGTTTACCTCACTTCTGTGCATTTACACTGCCTTATTCTACTATTGGATCCAGGAGATGTGTTTGGATTAAGCCCAACCTTTCTAGGATTTATTTTTTATTGTTTCAAATTTCACCTCTGCTAGTTTGCTGTTAGTCCTCTCTCCTGACCATTCTGTTCCTTTTTCCTGCTGTGGTACACTTTAGCATTTTTTTTCTCATCTCTCAACTTGTATGGACAAATTCGTATTACTTAGCTTATCCCTGCTAGCTATTATTGGCTTGTCATTCTTCAAGAACTGTCTTCATACCTCCTATTTCCTGCTTTTGGTCTAACCTCTTTCTTTCTCAATGATCCTTACCTGCTACTAACACTATTTTGTTTTAATTCCACCGGCTTATATGCAAAATTACTAGTGACTTTTTTACCAATCCAACTTTACTATTATGATTCAGTAAATAATTACTCTCTAGTCAGTGTGGTGAAAATATTCTTTAGCCTGTGTGGTTATATGATTGATTTGTAAAAACATGTTCACGCACAAGAAGTAAACTCAATACAAACTCTTAAAAGATACTTTAGGAAACTTTAGGAAAATACCCTGAAATACCATCATTTTTATTCAAGCTAATTGAGGAAAGGAAACCATCCATACAATAGGTGTTGCAAAATACTTTATTAATATCATTTAAAGTACCGTAAGTGTACATGTTAATAGTAAACCAATGCTTGCATACAAAATGTTAAAGGGGGTATTTGTGGTTACATAAAGTATTTTAAAAAAATTGCAAAACTAAAAAGATATTAAAATAATGAGATTGATAAAAGGACAAATGGTATTTACCAGTCACATATAAGAATTGTAACTCATACAATAGCATGTTTACCTTGTTACATATGGCCATTTGTTTCAGCATAAAACAAAGAGACAGGTGCATAATTTGTGACTTCTCACCTGGGAGCAAGAAGTTTAACGTTCTGTATATTTGTCTGCTCTCATGTCCTTAACCTAATAAATCCTTTCCTGAAACGATGAGCTACACTGTATTTCTGAACTCCTTGTGACTCCCATGTTATTCACTACCATGAATCATCTTTAAAGAAACTTTCTGTACAACAGAGCTTTTTTCCCTTAAAAGCCAGTGAAAGAATAACTTTTCTCTGAACAGCAGAAAAAAACACAGTTAGATGGATTTTGTCGGTACAGGCAGGAAGGTGATACTGGCAGCACAGAGGCTAATTTAGGACCTGCAGAACCACGGGTAATACCAGAACCAGAAACTTTGTCATATACAGTAGATATGAAGTTTATAGGTTCATAAGAAGAAATCCAAAATCAAATTGTATCTCCTGACCCTTATGTATACATACAACAAGGATGTGGGTGAAGTGTTAACCATGAGTCCTGTTGATGTCCTGGAATGAGGCTAGTAGTCTATGTTCAACTGAGAAGTTGAAGAAGGGTCCATAAATATGGCCTTATTTATCAAAGCTCTCCAAGGCTGGAAAGAAAAAACTTTCTTCAGTGAAGCTGGGTGATCCAGCAAACCTGGAATGGATCAGGTCCATGATTGAAAATATTTGCTAACAAATAGCAAGTGACTTTTAGGAAATCAAATCCAAGCTAGCTGAATCCCCCAGCTTAACTGATAAAATCAAGGTATCCTCTCCAACCTTGGAGATCTTTAATACATCAGGCCCATAGTAACAGCTGAACTGATGTCTCAGACCTTTTTCACTTGATAGTCCTTCATAATATAATGCTAAATTGATTTTTTTTGGAAATGTCCTAATACCCTTTTTTTTCAAAGTTTTTTTTTTATCTTTACCATCATAGAGGACTGGAGAGTTAGAAAAGAAAGAACACTTGTACTGTGGAGAAAGAAGAAAGGTCAGGTGCACTGGATAAAGTGGTCAAACTCTGATGTCTAATGGAATATATAATTTTATAGATACAATTAGGGATATTGTATAACTACTATAATGGGAGGGTAAAGGTGAAAGTAAGGAAATAGAGGCTATCCATATAATGTCTATCACAATAAAACTTTATTTCTGTAACTTCAAATGGGCTTTGCATTTAGCTTATTATTGTTCCACAAAACCGCCTATTACATATACTGGTAACATTGTTTAACAATGTGTCATTTCTTAGGGTCATTAAGCTGTTACCATTGATGGACTCAAAAATTCAAAAATTAGGCTGCACTCAAGATCTCCAAATCCAGCTCGCCATACACATGCCTTAGGGCGTCTGAATCAAGAGTTGCAATAAGTTTTCGGGTGCCTGCTCTTCTTGGGGTAAATTTTTCTTCCCAAGTCAGGACTGTATTTCCTTGGACTTCCCTGAAAATAATGAAATGATAGGTGTGAGCACCAATATACCTTGCATAATTTCTATTTTAGACTGGACAAAGTCTGTAAAGCAAGTAAATAGTAAAGGTTATCATAGGTAAATTCAAGGAAGTGAACTATAAAATCTAAATATCAGTTATATGAAAAAAAATCACATTTATTGCATCTTAGATATGTATTTGTTAAAAACAATTAAATATATTTTTCAACACAACTGGCTTTTGATGTCAACATCATTAGTCTGCAACTATCCAATATACAGTACATTTGATGGCAAGAACCAGGTCAAATGAATGAAAAAAGCAAACTTGATTATGTTTTTGATTGTGTAATGATTTGTGCACATATTTTACTCTTGTATAACAACAACATCATAAGAATCTTCCAACAAAATTGGAAAAAGTCTGATGGATAACAAAGCAGCACAGTTTGCACACTTTAGCTGGTTGCTCCCTAACTCTTTTTGTCTCCAGAATCTTTGGCCTTTGTGATTTCAGCTCTGATATCAACATTCATATTCAGGTTTGCCTGATCAAACCATGGTAAAGGAAATTAGTTACTCCCTCTTTGTGTCATTTGTGGATTACAACTATGCTTTTTGTACAGACTGTTTGGCTATTTTTTTTATTTCATTTGGTAAAACCGTAATATCTGCATAGCTTACTTTCTGTATGATTTTGGTCTTTATCAATAACTTGAGAAGCTCTTCTGTATATGTATTGAACAACAATGTCAAACTAAACCTGCTGTTTTTCCACTGTGACAAGTTGAACACAATTATTTCAAGGCCATAGTAAGATGAGGTAACTCAAAAAAAGTGCACATTGCAGGTAAAAATAGATCTACAGATATAGGTACATATATGTAAAGTTTATTTTGATCTGCTCTTTGTCTCCCTTTAGGTCTTTCAATTTGATGAGCTGCCACACTGTGCAGTAGAGATGCTAAAGGTGTTGGTGTTAGATCCAAATGTATGCAGAATACAAGGCTTCTATTACAATGGATTGTAACAGTTTGTGTGTTGTCTTTATGGTTGTATAGAGTTCCTAACCACACACTTACACTTTTTCACTTACACGTCCAGGATGAACTAAATCCTTGTTTATATAAAAAGTGAAATAAAAAATGTACAAAAACCGATAAATTTTTTTATTATTTATAAAAAGAAATAAATAATTGTCTTTACTTAGAAGGAAGTATTGTGATGAATGATTCCTGATAATCTGCTGAGCCTTCACAGGGAAGATGTTATGCTTCCTAATATTCTACTTAGCCAAGGCAGATGTTATTTATATTTCCAAAAAATAGTAAAAAATGGGAATAATAATTAAACAAACGCTTATATACAAAGACGCTGCAGTATCGAAGGAAATGGCTGAAATGGCTGAAAAAGTTTAATACTCTGGTTTTACTACTTGCAGAAATGGAACATGGATGGATAAATAAATTACAAAACTCTGCATATATTACACTCCTACTATGTGATGCCAATGTCTCTGTACAATATTTTGATGGTAATACATACTTTACTGCCATTTATGAGGGTATTAAAAGTCATTGAGGAGTTCTACAATCATATTAAAGCACCAGGCTGCAAACTCAGTTGTTTTAATATATAACTTCAAGGTAAATTAAACGTCCTTATAAACTGAAATATGGGTGTGTTACAATATATAACACTAAAAAATGCTGAGCTACACTACAACAATTTTAAAATCTCATGGACAGAAAGAGACATTAACTCCCTTTCATATAAACACTAAAAACAAATATGATACCAAGATTAACCTTGGTGGTCAGTGGCCTATACATGCTTTGGTCTGCAGAATATCGCAACTACTTTACATCATCATTGGAGTGGTGAATCCTAATATCTTTTAAAGCTTTACTGCACTCTTGATGTGTATCTTGACTGACCCAACTGTCTATTTAAGGGTACACTGTAGAGCTTGTTAGCTTGTGGATATGGTAAATTCACTACAGTTTGCTTTTCCTTACTTTGCTAGTACACTATACCAACACTTGGTTCTGTTTCCTGACTACATATTTGTCCCTAGTTCTGTTTTGGATATATGGCTTTGCCTAATACTTGGCAGTGACTTTTGGCAACATGTTAGTGCTAGGCTTCTGTCTTATCCTTTGGGGCTTATTCTACCTGGCTAAAAATAACTTTGAATCCACTTAACAATGAGCTATTTACCTTGTCTGATCCACATATCCTAGATGACCCATTTTGGGCCCAGTTGTATTGTTACAACCAGATAATTATGCAGCTTTTTATGCCCTGGGTGCATCTGCATACTAGTGTTTTTGCCTAAAGTATCCTTAAAAAAGGTGGCTACTATAGGTGAAGTTTGCCATAGCAGAGGTCATCTGGTCTACGTATAGACATGACCCTTATGCATTGTATGATACAACTCAACTTTGTTTTAGGTGGATCTTGATTGACTGTAAGTGAATGATAATGCAGATGGTGTTCAGATGTAACAACTTATTCAGTGCTGATAACCTGCCAAGAGTCAGCTTCAAGAAACATCAGAAGAAATGGAGAGACACATTTGTACATTAATTAGACCATTAGTCATCAAAATAAACTTCTTCAGTTTACACCCACATCATTTTGTATTTTACACATATCAGATTCAGAAAAGTGAATGTAATGTTATGAAATAAAAAAATGAGGGACTCTGATAGCAGCATCAGTGATGTGCCAACAAGCAACACCTTTGTGTTGCCATAATCAAGCTGTAAAAGAAAGTAAATATATTATTAGGTGGAGCTGGATATTGTGAAGAAGTGCTATTATTATTTTTTTTGGAATCTCATTTATTTTTTGAGCACTAAATTTTACAGGAAAGCTCTTTGTTTGTTTTTGTGGTATTGAATACAACTACTGTAGAATAAATCTTATTGTAGATTCTCAATGAAGCATTTATTTGTGGGACCTAAGGCAACATAGAAAAATTGAGCCTAATTATGGCAAAAATGGAAAAAACAGTGCACTTTTCAGAAATGGCACCAGAGAGCATAGAGAGAATGACAGGGGGACAGGCCAAAGTTGTAGTGTATAGGCTGTACAATACACACTGTTCCAGGAAATATTGGGGGGCCTTTACTAACAACTATGGGGGTTAGATTTTGACTTAAACGACATTTTAGTAGCAGGTTTTTTGAATCTGCTTAGATCACATGTAAAAGTGTTGATGCTTGCCTAATCAGACACCAAATTCTACTACATAGAGGCACAAAGTAAATCTTTAGCCCTGCGTTACTTTAAGCCAGGGGTCCGCAAACTTTTATGGCCACTAAGCCATTTCAGGGGTGGGCGGGAACACACTAGGCTGGACTCTGAGTCCCGCCCTAATGACTCCGCCCACCGCAAAGGAACACCCCCTGAACTGAAATCCCTCTCCTCGGTATGCATTGCGGAGGAGAGGGATTTCCCTTCAGGGAGCGATACCTATTTACCGCGTCGGCAGAAGTATCAACACTGACCGCGGTAATTAGGGGAGCAACAGCAAGGAGCCAGCACCGGAGCTCTGACTGCTCCAGTAGTTCCTAATGCCCCCTTGCAGATCCGGAGCCACGGGTTGCCAGCCGGCATTGGGTCGGATCGGCAAGGGGGCAAAAGGCCAGAACGAACTACTGGCTAGGCCGTTTGTGGCCTAACGGCCAGAGTTTGCCGACCCCTGTTTTAGGCCATGACTTGGATCCTTTATAGATTTACCTCTCTTAGATTTACCTCTCTTTACTCCTGGTGACCAAAGCCAAGAGGGACCAAAAGAAGGTGATTGTGTACAGCTGACAGGGTCAGCAGTTCTGTGAACCTCTTACTCTGCATTTTTGCATTTTTCAATGGCATACGGACATTTGCATTTGACCCAGGCAATTACAAAAGAAAAGATACCTACAGTACATGGTTCGTATACTTTATCAATAGTGGAACTATGGGTAAAAGTGAAGATGACATGCTGCAGACTTTCAGGTAAAAAGGATTTAACCATCACTTAAAAGCACCCATCAACATGGCCTGCATGTATAGGTAGAAAAAACATTAATACCAAAGGTCAACATGTAATTTTCATCAGATATAATTTTATGTGGGCTTTGTAGCATTTTTTATGCAGATTTCAAGTGTTCAGTTTTTCTCTAGCACATCTAGTTTTAGTGATGCAGTTAATTATATATTGTGTGAAATTTGTTATAAAGAGTCTTAACATATTACAACATTTAACCACAGTTTTCTTTTTTTAAGGTTAGAGACCACACTAACTGCGATTGATTTCATTTGTCATCATGCCTAGAAATTGCCTTAATGATCCATACAGTTTCTGTAACATGTGTGGTTCATTTACGACGAAAGCACAACGTCGCCAAATTACCACAGAACTTAAAAAGATATACAAATTATATTTCGGCTGTCCACTTGGTGACCAGGATAAATCTTGGGTTCCACATGTTATCTGTACCAGTTGTTTCAACAGACTGCGTGACTGGCTAAATAGGCAAAAAACAGCAATGCCATTTGCAATCCTGATGGTGTGGAGAGAACCACGAGACCATCTAAGCATCTGCTATTTTTGCTGCGTCAACTACAGTGGATTCTCAGGTAAAACTAAGCACAGGCTTTACCTGCAATTAGGCCTGTTCCCCATGATGATTCATTGCCATTACCACCACATGATGGATTTGCTTCTGTAGAAGGTAATGAGGAATGCGCTAGAATTGCAGCCAGTTACAACCCCGAATCATTTGATCCTGACTACTTGGCCGATGACGATTCAGAAGCAGAAACCTTTACACAAGCAGAGCTGAATGATCTCGTTAGTAATCTAAATCTCTCCAAAGACAAAGCAGAACTTCTTGCTTCAAGGCTTAAACAGAAGCACTTGATTTCAAAGGGTGTAACTGTAACTCACTACAGAAAACAAAATCATAACTTGACAACTTTCTTCACTAGTAATGGCTCACTGAGCTACTCTCATGATATACATGCACTCCTTAACAGTTTGTCACAAGAGTATTTTCCATCTGAATGGCGTATCTTCATTGATTCCTCTAAAGAATCTTGAAAGCAGTCTTACTGCATGATGGTAATTCCAAACCAAGTTTCCCGATTGCCCATTCCGTTAACCTAAAGGAATCCTATGACAACCTATGACACGAAGTTACTACCTGAAGCAATCCAGTATAAAACACACCAGTGGAACATCTGTGGGGATCTAAAGGTAATTGGCTTGCTGATGGGAATGCAAGGAGGATTTACAAAATATTGCTGTTTCCTATGCCTGTGGGACAGCTGATCTACAGGAGACCATTATGTCAAGCGTGATTGGCTACCAGGAGATACCTATAAGCCTGGAACAAGCAGTGTGAAGATTCTGACTCCGGTTGATCCACATAAAATATTTCTGCCACCTCTCCGTATCAAGTTAGGCTTGATGAAGAACCTTGTAAAGGCCATGGGTAAATCAAACTCCATGGGTATTCAGTACCTTGTTGAGAGGTTTCCAAACATAAGCACTGCAAAAATGAAGGAGGGGAATTTTTAGAGGTCCACAGACCAAGTGGTGTTTTCAAACTATCTCTCTCTCAGCAGCTGAGCTAGAAGCTTGGGATGCATTCAAGTGGCTGTGTAAAAATGTCCTGGGCAACCATAAGTCTCGTGCATACAAGGAAGGAGTTCAGAATCTGCTTGATTCATACCAGAAACTGGGTTGTGGCATGTCATTAAAAATACAATTCTTGTATTTCTCAAGGAGAACGTTTTCACCAGGACATTCAGTTAATGGAGCACCGCTACCAAGGTTTCTGGAATGAAAGTATAATGGTTGACTACTGCTGGATGCTGTACTGTAACAATCCAAAGAGTACACAAAAAAATCATACTCCAAGCATTTCTGAAGAAACAATGGTACCTGACTGACACTGCTCAGTAGATCTATACCACAGTGTGCCATATTTTACTTCACACTGAAGATGTATTACCATTCACTTCAATGGTGCTTATGTTTTAGTACAAAATACATGCATGTACTATGTTAACTATATTAGTACTCATAACTCAGGAACTGTACGTGTTAGGGAAAAACTGAAAACAGATCTAAAATCTGCTCTAAAATATTTAGAAAAATTTGCTGTGGTTTCTGATGAATATCAAAATTAATTTTTTGCCGACCTGTGTAATGCTACGTGAAATAAAAAATGAATCAAGGAAAACACAGCAGCATCTTGCAGTTCTTCCACAAGTCTAAGGCATTTGGGGACTTACAGTTAAAAGATCTACAAACCACCATACTCTCTCAGCCGAATACACTGTTTGGTATTTTTCGAAGATGCTAAGGAGCACATTGGGATTATTGGTTCTGACAGGTCCAAAAGGATCACAGTTTATAAGGAGACTTGGGATTATGGAGAACAAAGGAAAAACGTGCAATATATCTGAAATTGGGCTAAAATCTCAGCCTGTCTAAGCAGATGTTATATCTCGGAATGTACCTAATAACTGTAGCTATATATTCTGTATTACAGCTATACACATAAAAAATATATCATGACTACTATAATTACAAGCATTGATCTCATACAACTACCTGAATGCAATACTTTTCAATAGATCAGACCTTATTTATGTTGAACACACCAATATTTAAATTTAAATTCACATGCTTTGTATATCTAATAACAAGTCCTTACCTGAATATCTGAGTTTTGGTTTTCATAAGACCCGGTCCACCAATACGCAAGACAACGTTCTGTAGTTTGTCCTTGAGTGGGTTAGTGAACTCTACCACCACTGTCATTTCCTTACCCACAATCTTTTCTCCAATAGCCTAAAGTACAAAAAAAAGTATATATTACAATCACAGAGATATGGGCCCTGATTTATGAAAGCTCTCCAGGCTGGGGATAATACACTTTCAGAAGTGAAGCTGGGTGATCCACCAAACCTGGAATGGATCTGGTCCAGGATTCAAAACATTTGCTAGCAAATAGCAAATAATTTTGAAAAATCCAGTCCATGTTTTGTGGATCATCCAGGATTCAAAACATTTGCTAGCAAATAGCAAATAATTTTGAAAAATCCAGTCCATGTTTTGTGGATCACCCAGCTTCACTTCTGAAAGTGTATTATCCCCAGCCTGGAGAGCTTTCATAAATCAGGGCCATGGTGTCTATGTATAGTACCACATCCCTTAATCAAAAAACAACGTTATAGATTTACATTAAAAAGTAATATCAATCACTTTATTAAGACATGTCAAAAAAACTAACATTATATAAATTATACAATGTCAAACCATCATCTAACCAATTGTTTTACAAATAATGCATGTGATTATATATTGCATGTTTTTATTGTTTTTGTTTAGTTATAGTTATTGTTTTAGTGATTAATTTTACTTATATATTGTATTTTAATAGACCCATAAAAATGTATAAATAAATGTATAAATATCAGTGAGGACACATCACAGAAAATAATACAATTGATTTAAACCTAAAAAAAACATTCTATGATTCTTAGCATTCTAAATTGTATAATATGTGTTCAGTAAAATGCAAAGATCTTATAATAAACATTCTTAATTAATGAAGCAGAATCATCATTGGCATAGAGCCCCATGATGATTATATCATCATGGGTCAGAAAGAAATAGCTACAGGTGAATGCTGCTGGAAATATATTTCCATAGATATTGTGCAGATAAGATAACAAACAAGTATGCAGTGGTTGATTGCTTCTTCCCTTTATCACGCTGTATTTTAATTTTTTATATTTTATATTTTATCACACTGTATTTTAATAGTAATATTCAGTTTTTTGCCTTTGTCTTTGTGGGTCATGACATTAAAGCAAGCCTTCCACTGAGCTCTGTTTATACTCTCTAGACCTCCCATCTCATTCTCCACAATTCAATGATTGAAGTAAAAAATTAAAATAATAATTATTTTAGGTTGTCTCCCACCCATGACACCTAGGTGAGAATGATATCATCTTGTCAGGAAAGCAAAGCAGGTGAAATTTTGCAATATGATGCTCTTTTAATAGACTGGAGTGTCTTCCCTTAAGATTATTTCTTAAAATTATTTTTAGTGCAAACAAACACAATGAAACTCCCATTTGATTAAAAAAAAAAAGATTACATTTTATTAAAAATATATTAAGATACATCAGGCCAAAAAAATGTGTGTCCACAAAATAGCAAGACAACGGCATCAAAATTATTAGTATACAATTAATCGTAAATGAGGGACAGAATTGTTTCTTTTATTGTGTGACTATACCCAATACTGTGTATGTTGTTTTTATCTCTTTTTACTTTTTTATTATATTTAACTTTTTAACAATTATTCATCCTAACTTTATTACTGTCACATGGGAGATAACATGAATTGTGCAGGATACTGGTACTTCTCATAGAAACATCACAAAGTAGAGGGGGAGTTCAGGCAGGGAGTGGAACAGAAATATTTATCATTTGGTACAACAGTGCCCATATAAGTATTTCATACACGTGCCTGGGGTTCAGCTTTAATTTGTTTCTGCTGAAGGAGCTCATTAAATACTTAAATTTTTTAGTATAAAATTAAAGGTGGTTAATATTAGATTTGGCCATACTCCTGGCTACGTCAGCTTGTGAATATAAAGATAACTACATTGCCATATTAGACATATTAAAAAAAGCTAAATTACATTATGGCTTCAGAGATGAGATCATAATTATTTTGCTTAATGTATTCCAGTGATCTGCGTGCTAATCATACCAAAAAATGACCTGACTCTCCTACCTGTAGTGTTTCATTATTTTTTGGACCATAATATAAAGGTCTAACCTGCTCAGCTAAGTGTGGATTAATAAATTCAATCATAGCTGCCACGAGAAGAATATTTTTTGTTTCACTGAGTGCATTCTTTTGCACCAAGATATATTACATCTATATTAATGTTCACCGTTAATGTCTCCCTCTTATTAAGTTATTGAGTGACAGATCCGTAGATCAGCAGCATAGTTTAAGGCACATTATATTGCTTAGGGGATTTTACAGAGTAAATGAAAAATTATGAAAATGCAGCAATAATCGTGTCATGTCTATGTAAATAAAGAGCACACATCCATTTTTCATGGAAAGACTTTCTAAGAGGTTTTCAAAACACTCTTCACACCAATAAGCATTTATTATTTGACTCATAGGCATAATTATGTGTAAACAGTTGTGACCCTAAACAGCCATTCATATACCACCAGGTATTTGGCATTATTGCTAATTTGTGGCTTATAAAAAAGATTTTAAATGGCAATGTATTCTGTATACTAGACATACAATAGGAAAGAAGCAGTTAGGCAACACAGGAAGTGTTCATGTGAAAATAGCTACCATGTTTCCCAACATATGCATATGTATTGAAACTGGGGATAGATATATATATATATATATATATATATATATATATATATATATATATATATATAT
>NC_092862.1:63715571-63941942 GCF_032062135.1 Pyxicephalus adspersus | reverse complement strand
TATGTATACATATATATATATATATATATATATATATATAACCTCAGATAAACAACACATGATATATTAAACTGTGTCATTTGTTTTTCAAAAGATAAAAATCAAGATGCAGCAGTGTGTGAACAAAGTACACCCTTACCCCTTCCATAGGAATTAAAAGGGTAGGTAGTATTCGTATGCTGCTAATCAAAAAGGTGTGACCGCCTCTATAAAATCTATAAAATCTGAAGTTTGGAGCATTCAGGTGTGTGTTAACACAAGACCAAGGAATAAATACATTACCATTTATCCTAGAAAAGTAATAATTAAAAATAAATTATTAAAAAAAATAATTAAAAAAAATCATTCTACAGTAAGAAAAATTGTTCTCAAGTGAAAAACATGTAAAACAGTTGGAAACTTCCCAGGAGTGGATGTTCCATGAAAAATCACCCAGGTCAGGTCAGACCACATATACATACACATATATAAATCATTACAATTGAAGGAGTGTGTTCACATATATACACTGTATTGCTAGTTCATCTGAAATATACAAGTCTACTTCCATAACTATAACAGACACACTTTTGGGCCATGCCTAACCTCCCACATGTTCCTTGATACTTGATTGAATTGATCATCATGACCCCCACAGTGCTCAAATTTGCTAAAAAGCAACTCCAGATACAGTTCTTCACAGTAGGATGTTCTGCATTATGTTTCACACTCAGAGCTGGAAAAATTAACTAGTAAGCTGTATTTGCATTTACATGAAAAGATTGCTTATTATAAAAGTGCATACTGGTGCAGGCCTCAATCGTGCAAGGTTCAGCCTAAAGGTTCTTATTTACAACACAATCAGTCTAATGCCATTATCATAGATGTAGCTCTGACCTTAATGTGTAGCTCAGGAACTTGTAATACCACAATCTTCTGCTTGGCCATTATCTTTCTTGTTTCATTGATACGAGCCGTGACGAAGAAGTGTAAAGATGCCTGTTCCACGAGATGGCTCATGTACTCGTTGGCTTTAATATTAACGTTGACTGTTTTATCTAATGGAAATTTAAAATGGAAAGAAAAGAAAATACAATTTACATTCTAAAGTGGTCATTTGAATTGCATCTCCATGAATTACATACTATATACCACTCATCTTGCCTGTTGTAGCTAAATAGTAATGCGCAAATGCAACCTCTTCACACTCAATATACAAGCAAGGAATATTTGTGCTTGATTTGAGCATCTGCTGCTTTTGCAGCTCAATGTATCTTTCAAGCCCACAATCTGTTTTTAATAAATAGACCTTAATGTAAATCACTGAAGTGCTGTATTGCCAAGTTCAAAAGAACATACAAAGAGTTACGGCTTTTCAAAACTGCAGTTTTTGCTTTATAACTATACTATAATAAAAATAAAATAAGTTCTTATCATTTGTGCTTGAGTGATTTCAAATAAATAGATAGCTCAAGGTAAACAGAATACCCACAGTCTGATATCTATGTTTAGATGACAAAGTTAGATGTTTATACCAAAGCACGAAGGGAAAATAATTCAACCTTCAAACTGGTTTCATGCAATTACAGTTTTAAATAATAAAAAAAAACTTTGCATTGGTGTTTTTCCAGTGTCACACTATATTTAGCCTTATTAAGTTCTGAATAGGATAACAATCTTTCATCCCCCAACTTTAGTTACATTGGCCACTATGATTATAGAGGGGTTAGTTGATTTCTTTTTGGCTGCTAAGGGTGGTTGTACATGATCTGTGTGGGAAGACTCTATTTTCACCGTTTTCCATTTAATACACATGCCATAGATGCATTTTTGCTTCCCTGCAAACCTTAACCTATTTTCAATTGAACTTTTACACCTTATGAGATAAGTACAATAAAAAGCATTTAGCAGTCTTTCTCAACCAAGATGTAACCATCGGGTTCCCCCAAAATTTGCTAGGGCTATTTGCTTCAGCAATTGGTGACTCTCATGTCAGTTTAACAGATCGCAATAATCTTTTTGGCTTTCTGTAACATTGGCAGCCTTCCCAATGACCAGCAATGTAAAAGGCATTCTTCCTACTGACCACCACACTAATGTCCTGTGAGTTGTGAATATAGTAATTATAGTAGGGGTTCCCTGAAGACCTGAAATGTATTTCAAGGAGTTTCCCATGTTAAACAGGTTGAGAAACACTAGACTAGACTGTAACAATAGTCATTCCACACTCTATGAAGTGTGTGGGTGACATGATCAGTGCACATATACTCTCTACTTTTGACATCTTTACCCCTACTGACCTTTAAAAGCACTAGTTTTACAACCCAATGATTACATTTTTAATTGTGTAAATACAGTTAAATAAAATATAGTAGGTTTTTTTTGCAAATGGAGCAGGCTATCTGTCTTCTGCAATAAAAAAAACATATTGGCCTGTTTGCAAATATTTAATTTAAACTTAATTCTCCTTGCTCCTTTGTCAGTGCGTGTCCTCTTCTGGGTTCAGGCTTATCAGCCATCTTGATTGACCAGACCAGAAATATGTAACTCTTCCTCATGTGCAGGAGAGTTCATTCATTGACAGCAGCCAGCAATGTTAGGATCGTACACTGAGCTGCATGTGCAACATAATGGCTGCTCCTGTGACAACCAAAATTGTGGCCTTGTATATCCCTTCATGGGTTAATACCAAAATCTTGACTCCCTGTAAAGATTCCTTTACACAGAACTGATACTAAGGGTTTTTGCATATGCTTATATGCTCCAACTTTGCTGTCAAAAGTGGACATGTATATGTGCATTGATCATGTTGCCCATATACTATACAATATACACAGTACCTATCTCTGCAGTTGTATGCTTTACTTCCGCTCTAAAGCCTCATTGAACTTTCAATTAAAATTCAGCTAATAAAAGTTTCAAGGCAAAAAATGTACAAAGTTTGTTTTTTTTTATTTACAAAGCAACCACAACCTAAGCAGATAAACCTGACCTCCGGCAGATTTCTGTAGTCAATGAACCTCACAACTGTTGCGGAAGCAGTGGTCTCTCTGAAGATGTGGTCCAACACATCCTCTGCTTAGTCAGATGGCTTCATGATTAGTAAAGTACATACTCACTCCCTGTTAATAGGAAGCAGCAGGTGGTGTGTCTGACCTCCACAAACGACCATTGCATTCACACTTTGTGGTATTCTCTACAATATACTGGCAGGGGGAAGGCTTTTCTGCATGGGTGTGTTTGCTTCCTAAAGAAAACCAAGTGAGTCTTTGCGCTCCTTTTGTTTTGATGCACTTGAAAAGTATTCTCCATATATACATAAAAAAAAATAAACTGATCTGAATATGTTGTATGTTTGTTCTTTTGAATTGATGATAATGGTGTCCTCATGTAAAGTGTGTACTAAAGGCATGTCAATTGTTTGTTACAAGTTTTACATAAGTTCACAGCGCTATCTACTGGGGTGTCCTGAGTATAAACTGAGATGGCATTTTAAGAGGAAAAAACTCAGTTTATATATGAGAATATAGAAGCTGATTTTAACTAACTCTGCTGTAAAGGGCTATGTCAGAGCCAGGACTTGAGTTGTTGTATTTCAGTTTTGTAATCTAGTGTGATATGGGGTATAAAGCATGCTGTTGTGCTAGTATTGGTGACAAGTTTTCATTAGCAGGCATCAGCTAAATAACTGTTATTTCACTGCATTTCTTTTATGATCTGGTTTCCCCAATTTTTACACTTCCTTGTCGTTGATAATTTAGTATAAATGTAATAGCTCAGCAAAGCTAAATTACTGAAATATTGCAGAATTTGCTATAACGCCATAACGACCTGACTGTAACCCTGTTTCCCAGAGGTAATCAGAAGAGGGATTTTCTATGACAAAGATGGAAACTCATAGCAGGGTGAGCACTATTTCATCAAGCTGAAGCAAGTCTGCTGTTGTTTGCAGGGAATACATGCTATTGACACTGCTGTTACTGCTAAGGATGAAAACAGCAATAAATATTGATTTCATGGCATTGTCTCAAAGCACAGCTTTGTTTTGCATATATCCTCAGGTAAGCTTAATAATACATAAAGATGTTACTGTCTTCAAAGAGCCATGTCAGCACGTTTAGCTTTAAAGCCATATAGTCTTTTGATAATTATGCCAAGAATTGCCCCATTTACAAGTGTTGCCCTCACGGCAAACAACACCAAACACAGCAGTGATTTTTTTTTTCTTCTCTTCAAACTATTCTTATTCCCAAATAACATTTCCTGCAATGATCAAGTAAAATACATTCTCTTTGTGCTGCTATTTCTCATTTCTTGTAGCTGAACTCCAGACAGTAATAAAAAAAACACTTTCTGCTATGTATAACTTAATAACTTAATAATTATATTTATTTATTGCAATGAATGTGAGTTTTTCATTTGACCTGATATCAGCAACTGGTGATTCCCTATGCAAAATATCTGGGACTGTTAGAGAAGGGGGCAGAAAACCAGCCAGTTCTGCTTCATGAGGATGCAGCAGAAGTATACTGATAGGAGGAGATTCACAAGATTTCTGGTGTTATTTCATTTTTCAGTCAACAGGCTGTAATGGAGATAACACTAGTTTTTGGTCTAAAGTTTAACACACTACCACATGTTTTCAAGTGTGATTAAATCTATGCTACAAAACTCAAAAATTATGAATATATTAGTGCATTGAAAGACAAAACGTTTTTAATGGTGAAGGTTTCAGGGTGGGCAGGTTCAGGCATCATGACATCGCTCCCTGCATATGCGCAGTCCGGAGTCAGTGAGATCAGTGGTCCGCGAGCTCCAAAAGGTTGGGGACTACTGCCCTACTCTATCCATAATCAAATCAAGGTTTAGTTTTAGATATATTTTAAGAGAATCTAGCAGTGAAGATATCTAGGAGATATCTCTGTGAAACTTTTAGGTAATTTAAATCAGAGATCGCCAACCTTGTCGGACCTATGGAGCACTAAGTAAACGGAATTAGTACCGCACATGCGCGGGGGGCTGTGTGTCACTCAAAGGGGAGGAAACTTCCCCCACAGTGAGTCCATGATGCCAGAACCCGCCCACTCTCCCATCACAGGCTCAGACCAGAAACACAACCCCCCCACCCTAAACCTGCGATGGGAGAGTAAGCGGGTTTTGTCCATATGGGGGACGTGGTCCACGGCTCTGGCCGGTGCGCCCCCCAGTGGGGTCCTTCTCCTTACAGGAAAGATCACTTATTTATAGATTTTGCACTGTAGGATCAGGCTAATAACTTCTATACCATTTTCCTATAAAATATTTGTAGAAATTTAATCAAGACTTTACAATACGTTTTGCAACAGCTAATCTATTTCCCTTATGTAAGTACCCTGCTCTGGTCGAATATGGTAACTTTAGTGAAACCTCAGCCCTGAAAATCTACCAAAGCTGCTGTGCAGTTGCAAACACTGCTTGCTTTTTAGACAAGGTGTCACAGCAGGCGCAAAAAGCCGCTATGTTTGCATTAAGCTCCAGAAATCCAGAGGGTTCTTCTGTGTGGATCATAACTAAAAAAAGCAGCTTCCCCAATGTGACTAATAGTTAATAAAATGTTATAACAATAAAATAGACTTTAACTCTTAGACTTAGTACTTAAAATGTGTCTAAGCTACAACTTTTACATTGTATTAGTGTTAAAAAATGGTCTGGAAATTTTAAAAAATGACAAACAATAATATGTTTCAAGATAAAATTCTCAGTTGTAGAACGCCCCGATTGACAACAATATAATAAAAAAAATGAAATTCTTACTGGATAATGGATTCAAAGTTACTTCAATGGATTTATTCTTGAATTCTGCTTTAAGAACTCCTGTATAAAATACAACATGTCCTGTTAGATAGGCTGATACTGTGTACAGGTTGGGGCTTTGGTTCTTGAATGTTAAGCTGACTTTGAAGTCACTGCCAAATACTGCATTATCTTCCTGAAAGTCCATTGTAGTGTCAAGCTTGGAGAGTAGCTGTAGCTCATCTCTGATTTCCTTTTTGACACCATACATGAGAGCAGCTTCAAGTGCCAGTCTTTCCTCTTCACAACCTGGTAGAGAAAAAGGGAAAAAAAACTATTATAAGTCTCACAATTAGGACATGCTGTTGCTCAAGGATTAAGTATATTTTGATATATATTAGATTTATGATAGTACTATGCCTTGGCACCTTAATACCCCTGTTTAAACTGGACTAGAGAGATAAATCCAGACTTGATAATGTAGTACTTATAAAAGGACTATACAACACATTATTCAACACTATGCTGCATACTGCTTATCCACACAAAAAAAAACAGCTTCTAATATTATTTAACAAAGAAAAACTTAATTATAAAAGATATCTTTTATAAAAGTTAACTGTCTTCTGGACTTCATAATCATCACAGCTACCAATCAAATACCATGACACAAAATTGACTTTCAATGGTCACAGCAGCTTTTTATTAGGAAAACATATGAATAAAGTACAACTCAAATTCAATATAAATTGGCCAAGGCTTTTTGGAGAACCTTAAAAACTCACTGTTCCACCAATAAGGTGACTTTCAAAGGTGTTTGACCACCTCTGTTTTCCAATACCCCCTTAGACACAGACATGCAGAACCTGCACCAATGCATCTGGATTCTTGTATGCTCTGAGCATATATTTATTTTATTGTTCCTTTATTTTAAATACTCATCATTGTTAAATTTTCTCTTCATGTTTTTATTGTTATGTTTTTATTGTCCTGCCCACTGGCATGCAATAGTTAATCAGAGTAGACAGAATACAAAATAGTACATAAATAGAGAATTTTTCCTGCTACAACTTTGCCATCTGGTCTAAAAAATATATTTGCGGATTGATTTTGCCTTGAAGTCAGTTTTATGTGTATTTCGTGATGTGTTTTACCAAAGGCAAAATCAACCTACTGAGCAGGTAAATCATAGTTCTGACAAAATGTAACAAAAAACAGCATTGTTCTATTGAAGAATTAAAACAGGATCCCAATAAACAACAATGCTTTAGGGTTCCATTTTCTAGTCCCATTTAAGTGTAAAGTTTAGATTATTAAAGATTATTTCTGAAATTGCAAAGTCTCCTTTTAAATAGGGATGAACAGCCTATTTCTGTGGCATCACCTTTGTAGCAGAAAGTATATTTTTGTGTTATTATAAAATTTTTACAAGGTGCCCTTTAATTCCACTATATTTTTAGATTCAGAAAACTAGTCCAGCATACCTTTACTTTTTGTTTCTATCAGTTCCATCAAGTTCCCAGGTATTACGGCAAAGGCTAGTATCATATACAAACATCTTCATCATTTGTCCTTTCTATACAAGACTATATTAGTGGAGAATAGACTATGGCAGTGTTTGTCAACTTTTCTCACATTTTGTAACCCTTGAAAGAAATTTCAGGTCTCAGGGAAACCCTTGTTATAATTCCTATATCCACACCTCACAGTCCATTAGTGTGGTGGTCATTGGGATAATGGGGGTGATTTATTAAAGCTCTCCAAGGTTGGAGAGAATACACTTTCATCAGTGAAGCTGGGTGATCCAGAAAACATGGAACAGATCTGGTCCAGGATTCAAAACAATTGCTAGCAAATTACAAATGACTTTGAAGAAATCCATTCCAGGTTTGCTGGATCACCCAGCTTTACTAATGAAAGTGTATTTTCTGTGTATTCCCCCAGCCTTGAAAAGCTTTAATAAATCAAAACCAATGTCGCTTAGATTGCTGGCTAGTAGTAGGTATGCCAACCCTTACACATAGCCAAAAAGATCATTGGTGTCAGTTAAATTAATCAGAGTGTGACAAATTGCTCAAGGAACCACTAGCAGCCTCTGGAGGAACCCTAGGGTTCCATGAAACTCTGGTTTAGAAACACTGATCTAGGAACTGTTTCTTATACTGAACGACAGTAGCCAAGCCATTGCAGAAGACAATTGTTTCATTAAGCTTTTATTTTTTGCTGCTTCTGTGTTTTTCTGGGCTTTGCAATTTTCTACAATGGTGAAGATATTCTTTGATCGTCATAGCCTTGTCACAGCGTTTCTGCATACGTGCAGAATTTAGTGATTACATTTTCTTTTTTCAGTTTTCCTTAGCTCAGCTAACAGGTGCTCCAATGCATGACTGATACACGTGCCCTGAAAATACAGAGGATTTCTTCTCCTAAAACCCATAGTTAATTATATGAAGTGATTAAGCCTACACACAAAGGAAATATTATGTATGTATGAACCCCTTTCAAAAGTATTAAAGAATTTTTACTCTTGCCCAGTTCTTCCTCCTGTGTATTCTGCATAAATATCTGTATTTCAGGCATTATCTGCATGTGAAGCCTGGCTATTCAATTCATCCCAATTGGTGAGATTATAGTAATTGAGTTTACATATAGCCAAGGACAGTGCTTCTCAACCAGGATTCCATGAAACCCTATGAATCCTTCAGAAGTTGCTAGGGGTTTTAATGAGCAATAAGCAAATTGTACCTCCCAGGCCAGTTACCACTGACATCAATGATCGTTTTTGCTATCTGCAAGGGTGACATTCTTCCCACTGGCCAACAATATAAGAAGAATTTCCCACACTGATCACCACATTGATATACGGCAAGCTGTGGATATTCCAAATAGTGTCAAGGTTCCCTAAGACCTAAAAGTTATTTCAAGGGCACCTCTATGTTAAAAAAAGGTTGAAAAAGGTAGGTTTAGAGAATAATTTTAGATTCAGAATTTTTAGGCTTGATTCACGTTAAGCACAGCTCATGTGTCTACTATTCCCATAAATGTTATAAATGCCATAGTGCTGCCTTTATATACACAAATCAAAGTATAGCACCCCCTTTATAAATAAAACAATGGCTTCTAAAAGAACAGAGCAGTGATAACTGTTTGCCTACTTACAACATATAACTAAATGTAAAATATATTTTTAAATGAAAACTGTATACTACAGAAAGCAGATATTGTTGTATAATAAGAGGATATAGGTGCTGCCTTTCACAATCATTTATCCTAAGGTGATCATTGTATAGGTTTATCTAAAAACATTAAAGGTCTAATGCTTCCCTATCCTTTGTAGATTAGACGCTTCTACTGTGAATATATTTTAGTCACTAGCCAGGCACCATATTAATAAACACAACATTGTGTTTCCTATGAACTAGGACTGTACATAGCAGTTTCTCCTTTCTTGTTGGATGTCATTGCTCTACTGTTAGCTGCTTGGTTTTCTTTCTACAACCTTTCCTCACATGCATTCTCCTGGGATTCAGTAACTAAGCAACCGCACAGTACTCACACTACAAATCTCCCAGGGATTGCATGGCAAATAGACCTCCCATTAAATATTGAAAAACCTTAATGGTGATCACTGACATGCTTTCTTTTACCGGACTTTTTTCCAATTTCCTTTCCCTTTTACTTTCATTCCAAAACTGCTATTAATGTTAAAATATTTACAGAACTGTCTACTCGCAGATTCAGACAACTAGCAGACATTATCATAGTAATGCTTTCAGTCATTGTGAATCACAGACATACAGTTATTGTGTGATATGGTTGCACCATGAGGCTTTATTCTTTTATCCTAAATACTACATTTTTTCTTATATATTTTTTAGTTGCATACTTTAGGCTATATTGGGAAGGTTCCATAAACATATATTTTAAAATGCACTGCAGATTTACACTGTTTAATTGGAAAAATAAAGAATATTTATACAATAAAAAAATGTCTGATTGATTATCCATATTTGTTTTTACAGGATATTACATTTATTGATTGGGAAACCACATTCTAATAGTTATTTGGATCTATTGATAAATCACAGATTTAGGAAGAGGAAATGAGGGGGAGGGTTATGTTGTATGTTTATGTATACCTATATCAGATTTTTACATTACTTTATGCACACATTGTGCCTGATTTCCTGAATTGTTAAAGATCTCCAAGACTGGAGAAGATAGACCATCATGAGTAAACCTGTGTGATCCAGCAAGCCTGGAATGGATTTCTTAAAAACCAATTGCTATTTGGCAGTTTTAACCAGATCCTAGTGCAGACCTTTTTCAGGATTGCTGGATCACCCAAGTTCCCCCATGATAGTCTATCTTATCCAGTCTTGGAGATTTGATAAATCAGACCTTTTGTTTCTGCAAAAAAGAATAGTTGATTTAATGCTGAAATCAAGGAACCAAAAAAAAACCCATTCTCCACACTACAAGAGGTAGAAGCTCATTTTGTCTAGGTAGATAAGAAACTGGCAGGCTTGTACCTCCCCGTTGGGTTAGTGGCCATAGGCATTGTTTTCCTGCATTTGAGACCTCAAACACACATAATCAAAACTCCCACGACTTATCAGGCAGATTTAATGGCAGTTCAGGAGCTGAATTTGACTTGCTTTTTGTTCTTGTGTTTTTTTAACCCAACATCTCCTATTCAGGTGCTGTGAACTGCAGACAAAGCAGGCCAAATGCAAACTTTTCCTTTTTAATCATATTTGTCACACAGATGTTCAAACACAATAGGCCTGATTTAATAAAGCTCTTCAAGGCTGGAGAAGATACACTTTTATTAGTGAACCTGCGTGATCCAGCAAAACTAGAATGTATCTGCTAAATGATTGAAAACATTTGCTAAACAATAACAAATGAATTTTTCAATTTTTCAACATAACAAATAAAACAAAAAAATACCAGAACAGAAAAGTTACATCTCTTATGAAGAATGTAAAGGTTGTATCTGTGACCACCAGGACCAAGGCTCCTTCCTAAATTTGTTTATGAAAATAATCATCCTCTGCTCTAATGTGTAAAATGTTCAGCATATATAATATTGAAATACATAATAAAAAGAAATACTTTTAATAATTTTGAAAAATAAAAGAAGGGGAAAATTATGATTGTGTATAATCACAACATATGCATGTAATCATTACCAGCCTGATCCTAATGTGAATTGGTACTCTAAACATTTCTTCTTTACCCCTTTATTTTTCCTTCCAGGCATAATCTTGTTTTTATATGGATAGGAGGAAGAAATCTACTATATGCCTTTATTCTTGCTTTTTTTTACCTTTTTTGATTACCAATGCTGACCTCTGTTGGCATTAATCCCTAGGGTTGTGATTCCTAACGTCCATCATGACCTTTCCGTTATTTGTGGCCTCACCTTTGCCTAGTCTTTCCTTTCCTTAGCTTTAAATCTATAAACCATCCCTATCTGACATTAATTTGTCTTTGTCTTATTTTAGGGACTGAATAAAATCAAAATAAATTGTTAGATTTCCTTATTTGTTTAGATCATTCATGTATTCTTTTTTCATGTATTCTGTGTTTCTGTCATATTTTATTTTGAAGAGTATTAGGTTTTTGCTCCTGAGAAAATAATAAAGTATTACTATAGCAATTTTTGTTTATTGTCAGTTATACAACTTTAAATTATGTCTTTTACAACATGTTATGTCTGTAAGGGATTAGTATGGCCTATATGTGTTACATTTGAAGCTTTGTACAAGGGCTGGAAAGTTTGTTATTTCTAGTGTAATAGAATTTGTTATTCTGTTTTTTTTATTTTATGAAATGCTTATCGGGCCGGCGATTCCATGCTGTGCGCCACCGCAGTATCCCAGACTGCCTATTCTGTCCAACAATGTCACTTGCAGCAGCAAAGAGAATAAAGAAATAGCAGCAGCCCCTGCTTCCCTTTAGCTGTGCAGCATCCCCAGCACACAATGTGAGGCTGTCCACAGCTGAAAGGGATTTTGGAGGCTGATTAGTTTCTGACTTTAAACTGCACCAATGGCTGCTGGGACTTTATAGCCTTTGTGCTCCCAGTCACCAGTTGTAGTGTTAAGCTAGGCTGACTTGCTGCTGGTGTGTTATTACTGTTGTTGACATTACCTGTTTCTGATTCTGTGAACCTATGCTGCCTGGACTGACCTTTTGCCTGTGACCCCAACTCTGCTTGCATCTTGCCCTTGTGTACCTCCTATGTTGGACAGATTACCTGTGTATGACCCCACGCTCTGTATTCTGGACTTGTCTCTGTTGAAAACTTGTACTGTTTTATTTCTGGGCTCATGGTTCCTATGCCAGCCCTTCCCCACACACCATTCCCCATCTAACTATCCACCCAGATTCCCAATCAAATACTGGATTGAGTTTTTAAGGATATGTCTCTGGCCCACTCTCTTTGAACTCAAGTTGTTAACCTACCTGAGTCATTATGTGTATTTCCTATAGATGGTTATCCTTTGCTATCGGGAAAACCAACATCTAGAACTCCTGAGGTTTTATTCAAGATGGGTTCTGCCCACTTTGAAATGTTAACATTTTTTCTACTAAACATTTCTTCGTGCCCAGTAGTTTTGGGTCTGCCATGGTTAAAAAAACACAATAGGGCTCATTGACAAGTATAACGTATGGTTCAGTGCCAAATCTGACTGTCAAATATCGCCAACATTCAGCTTTATCCATTTCGGGCCAAGTGGCTAATTTTTTGGTTGAATTTAAACCAGACCGAAAGACAAACACCAGACCTACGTGTAAACTCTGCAATCCAAATTAAAATTGTTCTTAGCACAACAGACATAGAGGGGAAAATTTTCCCGGGGAGATACATTTTCTGGTGACAGCTGTCAAAGATGAGAGATGATCTTGAGAGATATTCACATTTTCACATTTTGTGTCTATAGGACAGGAAGTGAAATCTCCCCAATGGAGAACAGTACATAAATCCTGACTCCACCTTCCAGTTTGTCTTTCAAGTTGATTGTCTGGCTTTAAAACTTTTAGTCCCTAACCTGGAACAACTATGTAGATAAGCACTGCAACATTTTCTCGGTTCATACTTGTTTTAGGGTAATGATATTAATAAAACCAGCAGACCAGAAAACCTGCATTTTTAGGAGGTCAGCAATACCAGCCCCTGTTTCCTTCAAAATAAACTTTAGGGAATTTGCTGAAATGTAACTCTCTGTATGTCATGTTTCTGATCTTTAAATAAGACCATTTTCTACATTGAGTGCTTTTATTTAAATGCTACTAATTAGCACACCTTCCTACCTAGAGAAGTGAAAACCAATACTGAGTCTTAAGGAGTTAATTTGAAAAACACTGGCTAAAATACCTAATGAACAGCTCCAAACAATGAAACTAGTGAAATCAATAAGTGGCTTGTTTAATGTTAGCGAGGAGGCACTGCAATGGTGCTATATTCAGAATTTCCACTCAGTTTACCCCGTTATTTGCTAGTATTGCAAAAACCCTTAGGTTGTTTCAACTTTTTGAGTTCACACTGTTCTATGCTAGCAAACTTTTTTCAGTATGTAAGAAGGTTGGAAAAAGTGGGAGGGATTGGGAATACCTTCACCGTTCTTTCATGGTTGAGCGGAGGGGTTTCCAAACCATTGGAAAAACATTTCTATTGTAATTGCTGTCTTTTTCTCCCATTGTAAAGATTTTCATTCATATCCTGTCCCAATGAACATAAAAAAGAGGAGGCATTTATAATGATCATAAAGTAGTAATAAATAGGGTTCTTCCTTATGTAGGACAACTCTCCAATTTGTTTTTTCTTACATTATTTTTATACAATCCTGCTTTTATGTAACTGAAAACTTTTTGATGAGTCACTTTTTTCAGTTTTAAAATATAAGGGAATGACCTTTGAGAGTGGCCCCCAGTAAAAGATTTATTTTACCTACCATTTATGTGACAATGTCAAAATGTTGTCCCTGTGACAATGGTCATAGGGACAGTAAGTAATGGATCACTTACAGAACTGGTCATCTGGTTCTGACTCTTCTATTATATAACACTCTATTATATAAATTGCTGTCCTGGTTAAATATGAGGAACCAGTTGAGTTGAATAGGTTTCCTATGATTTTGATAGCTTAATGCTAAACATAATTGGAGCAAAAGTTAAAACATAATAGTTTATATAATAATGGCATTTTAAAAAATTGCTCAATAGCCACAAATAATATTAATGATCTTTATGTGCACCAATGGCTTTTTAATTCAAGATATTATCTTGTACAAGCAGCATTGATATCATTACTGTGCTGAACATTGTGCGGAGAAGGTCAAGGTCCACCCTAAAAAAACTGCCTACTGAAAACTTTGGGGGGTGGGGGTGAATACAAGACCAGTCACTCTGCACAAATAAAGACAGCAGCAATAACTGGTCTTTAATAGAGAAAGATTATTTCATAGATCTGGAGGAAATACATTAGGCAAACCAATAATACACATAGTTAGGCAGTACTTACTTATCTTTGTAACAGATCAACATTCTTCAACGAAAGCAGAAAAAAAGTTACCTTCTGAGAACTTGTACTGGTCGGTTATATCATGGGGTCCATCCCCTCCTACTTCTTTAGTTAAAATTTTCTGTCCTACGTGTGTTTTATCAATATACTGAACCACTTTTGATCCATCTTTCATTGCTTTAGAATAAACAATGTCACTGTTTACCTGTAACAAAGAAGAAAATGTTGTGATATCATCCAAAATATTAAATTTTATCTTCAGGTGTCTTAATATAACATTTAAGGAAATGATTTCTCAAATAAATGCAGAAATGCATGGGGGCTAGTTTTTAATAACCTTGAGATGTCAATGTACAGTAAATGCAATTGGTTGTGGTATATTTTAGAGCAGGGGTTAGCAAAGTTTTATGGCCACTAGACCATTTATGGGGTGGGTGGGAGCTCACTAGGCCGGACCTGCCCTAATGGCTCCGCCCACCACCAGGGAACGGCCCCTGAAGTGAAACCCCTCTCCTCCATATACATTGCAGAGAGCTTTCCCTATTTACCATGGCAGTGGAAGTATCATTGCCGGCCACAGTAAATAGGGGAGCAACTGCAAGGGGACGGCAACGGAGCTCCGGCGGCTCCGGCAGTTCCTAACACCCCCTGGCCGATCCGCCAGCAACCCGTGGCTCCGGAGCGGGGTTGCCGGCCAAGAATTAGGCTAGGTCGGCCAGGGGGCGTTAGGCCGGAACAAACTACCGGCTAGGCTGTATCTGGCATAAAGGCCGGAATTTGACAACCCCTGGTTTAGAAGAATAGTCAGGGAGCCTGTTGCATTCTTGAACAATTGGATAGGTCTAGTTGGGCTTAGGGGGCCAGATAGGATAGTAACATTGGACCTAATTTTTTTAAACCTCTCACAGACTGGAGAAGAGAGACTATCATGTGCGAACCTGTGTGATCCAGCAATACTGGAATGAATATCTTAAAAATAATTTGCCATTGCAAATCTTTTAAGTCCTCAAACAGATCCATTCCAAGTTTGCTGGATCTCCTATGATAGTCTCTCTTCTCCAGTCTTGAAGCTTTGATAAATCAGAGGTCCGTAGAGTACCCAAAAATTATAGTATACTGTTGCTTGTGATAATGTTGGCTTTTGGCAGATGTTAACCCCTACATGGCCATGTTTCAGCATGTAATTCTCAAATAAGTCATATTACCAGTAATCTGAGATACTTTGATGCGTTAATTACGAAGTTTAGGGATGACTGATTTTGTATGAATTCAAATTTGATGCAACCAAAACTGAATTTGACTTTTGGTCCAGTTACATTAAAAGGGTTTTATTGGGCCTTTAGATGAAATTTGAAGATTTAGTAGAATCAAATACATCCCTCTATACATACACCAACAAGGACAGTTTTTAGGTTGAACTATGTTAGAATCAGAACTTAAATGATAATAGTCATCTATGACTACAAAGTGGAATTGTATCACTTTTAAGTAGTACTTTGATTAAGTCTAGCAGAATGATTTTACTAGTACAATATTTATACTGCTGGTAAAATATTCTATTAGAATTATTTTACTACTATTAGAATATTCTTCTAATATAATTGTTTTAGTGCTAATAAAATATTCCAGAAGAATTATTACTAGGCAAATAATTTACTTGATTCTACTTGATTGTCCTATAGTGTACAGTACAATCACACAGTAAAATAAGGTCCTTTTCAAGTAGAATCAAGATTGAATTAGGCCTCTGGGGTGCTTACAGCAATATCTCACTGTATATGATCCATTTACACTTCATTGCTTCCCATGGGTATGTTGTTGGGAAAAAGGGGTCTTCTTATTGGCTACAGTATTCTCAATGGGCATTTTTCTTTGTTTGTAAACTTGAATGTCAATGTAAACTTAAAAGAAGAGAAAAAAATGTAGAAACCAAAAAAAGCTGCAAAGTAGTATGCATAGTTTTGGAAAGTTCACTTTAAAGTTGATCTAACAATAACTGGAAGATTTTATGTTTGCTAAATCACCATGAATCGCTAACAAGTGGCATGTTGTTATATTACTATAACATACTTTTTCATCTTACTGAGCAGAGTTGTAGGAGTGGTAGGCAATAAAACAGAGTAGCCACTGCATGGAGCAGGAAGTAAACTGCTTGATTAAGCAAATATATCTATCACTATGCCCTCTATCATTAGGCTTCTGGCACTGCATCAACTAGTTGGGTTCTTGTGCTGCTTCTCCCTCTCTGCAGAGTTATTTGTACCTGCACTGCAAGAGACTAGTACCAAGTCAAATTGAGAAACATATAGTGCTTGAATTTCATAAATTGCATTTACAGATGTGTTCAATTTTACAGCTCCAATAATTTTTTTTATCTGCCTGGAGTTCATCGTTAGGGGCTCTGAATTCCAAGGCACTTGGAATGCTATCAAAATGAATGAAGCTAGGAATATGTTTTTTTTTTATTTTGGCCAAAAGGAGGTGGGATAGAGTACGTTTGTAGGACAGATGTCAGTTGCAGGTGTTAAAAGATCCCCAGTGAAGCACTTGTAAGCCAAAATACATTTCTTATTTTGTAATTGCTACATTACTCACAGCATATAACAAAGGTACAATTAAAAGAAAGAACGAAATGTAATCTAATATAGTTGAGTCTTGAGATGGTGGCTGAATTAGTTTTCATTTTCAGGATTTACCTAGTGCTTCTGCCAGTAATATATTTCTTTTTCAAGAACAGAGTTTCTTGACTTCTTAACCTGAGGGAACCCTTGAATAACTTTTATATCCTCAGGGAACCTCTGCTATAAATTTTATATCCACGAATTACAGTATATTAGTGCGGTGGTCAGTAGGGTCGTCAGTAGGAAGAAAGTCAGTGGGCAGACTGTCACCCTTACAGATAGCCAAAAAGATCATTGGTGTCACCTAAACTGAGAAGCACAATTTGCTCCTTGCTCAAGGAACCCTTAGCAAACTCTGGGGGAACTGTAGGGTTGGATGGATTAATGGTTGAGAATCACTGTTGAGTGACAGCATTACTCACTGAACTATATCTATGAGGGAACAGATTAGTCACCATAGAACAAGAAGTGTTTTAGAACATGTTCCCCTCTCCTTTATATAAGGACAGGATTTGCATTTACCTGTGAAATCATTTTCACTAAAACCTTATGGTTTACTTTAAAATGAACTCTACTTTTGTAATAGGCAACCTTGAGAAGGCAGTATATTAAAAATGATAAAAAAAATAATATACACTTCAGACAGTTGCAGTTACATGTCGCAAAACAAACATTTTATATTCGGTGATACAGGTCTTGAAATATTGTAGCTTTTGTATAAAACATTACAGATGTAAATTATATGAAACAAGACTAGGCAAAACAAAACACAACCATGAAGCTGTTATATTACTGCAGTGGATTTATTTTACAAAATTGAATTTTTGATGAGATTGAAGAAAAACATACCTCGGAGAAAAGGAAAGGTGTATCAAACTGGAAGCAGACATGGCCATGTTTAATGGCTTGAACAGATGCAGGTCCACATCTATACATACCTAGAGATGATCAATATTACAAATTAGAAGATGAATCCCATAGCATTCTCCTTGCTCACTCTATCTTTTAGCTTCTTTGTGGAAATACAATCTTAAACTTTGTTTTCACACATATAGCTGCTCTGTGACCTTGTTTTCTTTTCTCTTTTGTTCAAGTATTATATTATAAAAATAAAATGTTATAGCATGCTAGTAATTAGAAGGCCAAATCACCTTTCACTCTCATAGCCAGGTGGCTGGATCCAGTTCTACTGTTTAGCATAAATATGTTTTAAACTCTGAACTCAACTGTGTAGAAGTGTGAATTTACAAGTCACATAATCTGGTTTCATCAACAAATTGATCATGACATTTGTTCCAAGTAATCTAATTACTAATGTGCTTTGAATCAATATACTGTGTGTTCATTGACACAATGGTGCTTATGAATTGATTATTGGATTGACTGATTGATCGATTGATGGCATTATGCATTCTACGTTGACTAGGTCAAATGTAAAGGGCTATACCAAAACTACACTGCAACAAACTAAAATAAATACTGGTAATCATTACTCTTCAGGGTCTAACTGATGTCTCTTGATATTCCTTCTTTTCTTGATGCCCAGCACTGTGCTACCATCTTGACTCCATCTTTTGTGAAACCCACACGGCAAAATAGGCAATAAATTCAGGGATATAGCTGCAGTTGCATGCAAATCTTGACTTTTCACATGAAAGTCAACCTTGGTGTCTCTTTTGCCTCCAAATAGGTCAGAAATAATTCACAGGCTCAGAAGGTGAAGCCAAACTTAAAGTTAAGTAATTTTAACTTCAGCACTTATCTGTTAAAAACCAACAGATAAAAGCAACCAACCTGGCTAAAAATGGTTGAAAGTGACTGAAGATCCCTCCACTTTACTAAATATAGTAAACAAGGTATGTAATGATGTAATAATGAATAAAGGATTTCATTAATGTGTGTCTTTTATATCTGTCTGGAGTTTAGCTTTAGGAAAATCAAACAACATTATTGTAATTTTAGAAGTGTAAACTTCAGCTACAGTAAGCATTTTTACAGTTTTGGTTACTAAAACACAATTAAGAAAATAAACACACACAAAATCAACTAATTACCTCATAGCAACATTTTTAGTACTACAGGGATATTTTGCATATGTCTTTTTAATTAAATTTAAATTAACTTTTGAGTTACATTCCAATAACTTTCTTTGCAAGAATATTTTCTGTCCTGCTTTAGTAGGATGGTGGTTTTAGATAGAACACTTGCACAAACAGGTTAGGGAACTATAGTTTTTTAGGTTTATATTTAAAGCGGTAAACTGCATAAGGTAAATTCCCATATGTAGTATGAAGTATATGTAATTACTATTTACAACAGTACATTTTTCAGGCTGTAGTGTACAGTTACAACGTTTTTTATTATTTACATGAAGGGCTGGGGTATGTACAGGTTTACTGAAGAAGGTTAAGCTATATTTAATTTAGAGACTGATATATATATATATATATATATATATATATATATATATCAGATTGGTAGTTTTGCAATGACGATATAGACCGTTGAAATATAGAACCACTTGAAATAACCTTTGAGCCTGCATGGAACCCCTACTACAATTACTGTACCCACAACTCAAAGTACATTAGTGTGATGGCCAATAGGAAGAACGCCTCTCACATTGCTGGCCAGTTGGAAAAATGTTACGCTTACAGATAGCTAAAAAGAATGTTGGTATCTGTAACTGAAAAGCACAAACTGTTCATTGCCATAGTAATCCCTAACAACCTTTGGAGGAACCCTGGTTGAGAGACTGATAGAGACATTGCATATATCAAATATATACTTCAAAAGACCCCATGTGGGACCTACAGAACACGGTTCACATTTCAATGCTGGGTGTGTAAAATTTTGAATCCCATACAGATGAACTAGGTAACAAAGTTGAAAAATGTGTAAGTGTTACCTAATACAAAAGTAATATACTATCTAATATTTGAATATTTCAATTCATTCTCCTAATCAGTGTAGAAACAATAACTACATATCACATTAGAACAACACATAAGGATAAAATTACCATCACTAGTCTCCTGTGGTGTGGCATCTACGGCTTGCCATCCTCCAAAACCAACTGGAAGATCTGGGCGAGTCATCCAAGCCTCATTCCAGCAATGATAATTCCTTTAAAGAACAAGATGTGCACAGTACTTCAGTAATGACATATGTACAGTGCCTTGATACAGGAATCTTGTGGCTTCTGCAAAGACTTGTGCAAGTCTTCAGTTAGAAATCCTTATAAAGCCCCTTGTTACTTAAATCCTGGACTACCTGGAGGTATCAACTTTTCTGCAAGTTCGAAAGATTAGGAGCCGTCACCACTATTAAGCCCAGTTCATTCAATTTACCGGTCAATATGCATGGCTTTAGTCTATAGCCAACACTTTGGAATGTGATCAAGAGCAGGGCTTACTATTAAAAGGTAGGTCATTTCAGCCTTGGGAGAAATTGAGACTTGCTGTACAGGCAGGCCAAGGAATATGAGTCCTACTTGTCATCCTGTAGTACAGATATTCCTCATTTAATGACTTACCTGTTTAATGACACGTATGACTGGGTCTCCGCAAATTACACTATAAAGAACTTTACAGTGTACAGCTGCACAGCGCTTCCCCTGCGTTCTTTGGAGCTACATCTTCCTGTGTTTATGTTCCCTGCTTAACAAACAATATGCCTAATGACCAGAACCTTGTCCTTAAGTGAGGAGCATGTATGATATTGTTTGAGTCTGCAAACATATTTCTGGTTGTGCCAGTACTGTATCATTGTAAAAGTTTCTGATTCGGTCAGTATGGAACTGATTGTGTCTCTGCAGAGGTTTCATGTTGTGCTAGTTCAGATTTTCTTTGTGGATCCTAATAGTTTTTCATTAAATTAAATTTGATATTAATTTACCTTCTGTAATTTTAATGCTCGTTTTAATATACTGTAATTCTTAGCAAATGTTCCTTCGATGATCTTGTATGCAGTGTGCATTGAGTGAGAGTAAAAACCAAGCCCTGCATATATGTAATTCTTTATGTTATTTTATAAGTCTTTCTTCCTTAGTTTCAGGTTTAGTGGCACTTCAAAGGCAATAGAAGTAAATGACAAAACTACAAGGTATAGTTTTTGAATTATAGAATGTTAGTCCCTGTGCCATGCAATGTACATCAATTGTAAAAACTATCCTATTGTAAGTGCCAAGTTAGTTTTGTCTTTTAAATCGCATACGCCCTGCCAAATGTGAATAAAATTGCTTGAGTACCTACTAATGCATTCCTGATCTGAATAGCTGTATGAGCAATAAAAAATGTCAGTAAAAAAACAGAATAGTTAAACTCTGACCATTTCATTAATAATAGGCAAAAACAGCAACTGAAAGAAGCCAGGAGGATATAACGCTTGTCTAACAAGCCATTTCAAAGCAAGAATAAAATCTTAGATCAAGGAAAACTTGTCAATGGAAAAATATAATGAGGCTCTAGCATACGAAAAGAATTATTTAAGGGAACCTATCTGCAAATCTTGAATTTTTTAAACAGTGCAAGAACACTGCTTTAGCTAGACTAAAACTATTAGGAAATCATAAGACTGAATATAAAAGAATGTTATATATTTTTTTGAAGATTGAGCTCTAAACTCATGTGTGAGAGTGAGAAACAAAAAATGAACAAATACTGTTCAGTATTGGTACAGAGCAAACAATGATACTATTCAACAGGTTCTTCTATATCATATCAACCCAATCTCAGATCGTGAATGGTGTTGGGGGCAGCAGGGTGCTGTACATTGCATAAAACAGGACCTGAGGGGAAAATCAACATGATGCTGAGCAACCAAGTTTTAAAGAACTGAAACCCAAAACAAAGGGTGGCCAAGAAGGTGGTCAGGTTTTGACTTACTGCAGCTGCAAATGTACACTGTGAGAGGCCTACAATGTACAGTGAAATCAGAGTACGCAGTTGCAGTAAGGAGTAGCCTTTGCAACTGAGCAAGACAGAAAGTTTTGCTGGTGTTCAACTTTATTGCATTGCAGCTTGCTGTGTATGGGGCTGCATTGCCACAGTCCAGTCAAAGTACCCTTTATGGCCTCTATCCTTTATCTATATTTTGGTTAGATTATGGGAATGATGAGGAGTGTGTCCGTCTGGAAAAGGCTACCTTTAAAAGTCTTGTGGTGTCTAACCCCAGATATGTAAACTGTCAAAGGAAACGTTTGGGGTAGGATAAGAAATGGTTCCAATATAAACAGCATAAAAGACCAATAATAATATACATAATCAAATGTATCAAACATTAGATTATGACCTCCCTTGAGAGACCATGTATATAGCATTGTGAAAAATGTCAGTCCTATATAAATGCATGAATAAATAATAATTGAAGCCCTAGCCCTATTCAGCTTGACATGCAAGATTTTCCCTCACTTTTTTTCTCAGTGATAATATCACCCCTATAACACCAAGAAAAGAACAAAAGACACATAGGTGTCACTTAGACAAAAAGGCAAACACAGTAAAGACCCGACCAAAGTTCTAACTTTTACCCCCATTCTAAACAATGTGTTTTCCTTGATGTCTGTGTCCCTATTATAGGGATTCATGATTTCTTACTGTCCTGACTGCCTAAAGCTGCATACACACCTGCAATTTTTCTCGTTGGAAAGGATCTTTCACGATCCTTTCCAACGAGAAAAGACTGCACGATGCATGAACGATGCTGTACATACAGCACCGTTCATGCTCTATGGAGAGGGGAGGGGGAGAGCGACGGAGCGGCACCCTGCTGCGCGCTCTCCCCTTCCCTTTCATTAGGATCGGTCGTCGTCCATCGTCCATGGATCCGCCAGGACGGTCGTCGGACGATGGACAACGACCGACTGTACACACGGCAGATTTTCGCCCGATAATTGGCCGATACCGATTATCGGGCGAGAAAAATTTGCCGTGTGTACGCAGCTTAACACTGGGATAGATAGTAAGAGGAAATCACCCTAATAAGGAAACAGAGATAAGATAAGATTCAAGCACTTTACATTCCAAGAAAAGTTTTGGCTGGATGTGTGGTAAACCTACCAGATGCTGTCCTTGGTGAGGGTAGTATTAGTCTTCCCATCTTCATCCAAGAAGACATCAGTTTGTAGATTAGCGTCATTATCATGAGCAGAGAAATAATTGGTGACAAGCCTTGCAGGAATTCCAAGGCATCGCAGAACTGTGAAAAGACAAATTGACTAATAAATTAAATATTTAGAGGTGTGTTACTAATATGCACATAAATCTGTCTAATAGATCAGAGAGTACATTAATGCTTATTCCACAAATGCTGATTCTGATACTTTATAATAGTTTCTGCACTACTTTATATATATTACTACACTGAAACTTCAAACTATCTTAAAAGCTGCATGGTTATATTAGGTTATTACGAAAATATTACTATTAAAAGCTGGTTCCTTCCTCAGTCTGGTTGTGGTGTCAGTCTTGTGTTTGTACACTCCAAACTAATAGGGAGCAGTAAATTTAATCTTATTAGCGGCTTTGACCAACAAAAAACTCTTAAGGCCTAGATATAAACAGTGGGTATGCTTCCTCTTCAGGTTACCATGTATTCCATCATATTTTAGTTGTACTACCTACATGTAAATACACATTACATGTCATTTATACATATGTGAAGGCATAATCCATTTACATCAGATGCATATCCTATTCAATAAAATTACTGAATGGTGCATTTCCATTAAACAGTTTTCAAACGCAATATGCCAAATACCATAAATGCAGAGCTAATACTTTACTAGTGATCTAAAGTGTATATTAGAAAAATCAAAAAAATATAACTAAATGTAATACAAAAGGTTTATTGAGTTTTTTTCAGTTTAAATGAATACTGTGTCCCTTATGTTTCATGGTTTGAACATTTCCACATTGTCACTGCGGTTTATGTTTGTCTAGAAGTTCATTCTTTCTTAATATAAAAAAAAACATGCTGTCAGGCGGCAATAAAGGTAAAATGTGTCTTTTTATAATCAGTTACTTTAAATTCTACCTATATCTTATTTTTCCTAGCTACAGCTAGAAGGTCAAGCTTTTCTATATACCCTGCATATACCCTGCAACATTCAATAAATTCCTAGGACATTTTGGTACCTGTGGTTTACCTAAGGCTTTTCACAGATCGTACACTAACATATTTATTTATATAACTCAAACATATTCCACATCGAACAATTGTTGTGACTTCCTGAGGGGCTCAAAACTCTATGTCCCTTTCCTAGGCATATTCTGTTGTCCCAACCATACTCCAGGACCATTTTTGCAGAAGAAGCCGATTAACTTTTCAGTCTGTTTTGGAGATGCAAGGCAAGAGGGCAAACCATTCCATACCACAGCCAAACCACCATTGAAAATTTTATGCTATTATCTAAGCTATGTACAGTTATGTAGAACTACTAATTCCCATTATATATATATATATATATATATATATATAGCAAACACCATTACCCGCTATAAGCCCCTGTGTGTACAGTGTGCTTGGGTGCGTTCTCTGTATTGATTCAAATTAACCTGTTGTTGTTACCAATAGCAACTTGTTCTGATACCTGATTCTGCCTGAACTCTGCCTGCCCTGACCTTGGATTGTTTGTGACTACTCTTGCCTGCTGCCTGTCCTGACCTCGGATTGTTCCTGACCTGCCTCTGCTTTACCCTTCTGTACAACGCCTATCAGACTGATCATCTCTGAATACCCTTGTCTTGTTTTATGCCAACAATAAAGCTTGATAAAAGGAATCTTGGAGTTGGCTGTGTTTTGTGTGCCCAGGCGCATTCCACCAGCGGTGCCAGTGGAACCCCCGCCGAGCGCAATTCGCGTTTGCAAGGTGGACTGTCTTTACTGTGGCGATCCCCGTCACGGGGCAAGGACCTGCCCTCGCAAAGGACCTGAAAGGTTCCAGTGTATTGGGGGTGCAGAAGGGAGCCATTGACTTACTCCCGGGCCACCCTCTTCCCCTGCGGGTGCTGCCTTCTTTTTTGTGGAGAAGAAGGATGGCGGGTTAGGACCCTGTATTGATTACAAGGGCCTGAACAAGATTACTGTGAAGAATTGGTACCTTTTGCCCCAGGTCAATGGGGCCCGATTCTTCACCAAGCTAGATTTGAAAGTGGCCTACAACCGGAATGGAAGACTGCCTTTAACACCAAGGATGGGCATTTCGAATACTTAGTAATGCCCTTTGGTCTGTGTAATGCCCGGCAGTCTTCCAGGAACTTGTGAATGATGTATTCCGAGAATTTCTGGGTAAATTTGTGATTGTGTATCTTGATGATATTTTGATTTATTCATCTGATCTTCTCCTCCACAGAGCACAAGTACGCCAGGTCCTCCAGAAGCTCAGAGAAAACTGCCTCTATGCAAAATTGGAGAAGTGCGCCTTCGAGGTACGTGAGGTTGCTTTCTTAGGATATATTCTGTCAGATCACGGGTTGGCCATGGATCCAACCAAGGTCTCAGCAGTTCTGGAATGGCTGCAACCCATGCGTATGATTATTTATCTTTTTTGTAATAATGTTTCATTTTAACAAAACTCACAGTGCTTCATATCTTTCTCAGAACATATAAGGGAGCCCCTGCCGTTTTAACAGGACACTTGTAACCCCTAAAAAATAAGTGCTACTACTGAGCTACTACTGAGCTAATGCCGCATAGATTATCTACTAGTACATTGGTACCTCTAATTAATTGTATATACATAATTTTCTCAAATTGTAACCTTTGACACTAACACCTAACATGTATACTCGGTCAACATGAACTATATTATAGTCACATATTTTTTCAACATTGTTGTTATTATCATCTTTATCTTTATCCTTACTTACCTTCATATATCTAAAAACATGGTCACTTTACTATAAGGTGAAGCTAATACCATATTTTCTTTTTCACATTGACTATTCTTGTGCACCTTTGACTTATATCTCATCACTTCAATTACTAAATTTTAATTTACTACAGTTATCTTATTCACATCTTTTTGTGATTTTGCTGTTGAACAATTTTTGTACAATTGTAAATAATCTTATATATTTTATCACAACAGTCACCATAATGCTCCCTATTTATCCCCTGAAGCCTATCGGCGGGATTGAGACGATTTCTATCCTGACTCTTCTAACACATCAGATATAAGCGGCTTATGTCTAGCATAACAGGCATTTTTCCCTCGCAAGTTCAATTGGGGAAGCCTGCATATTTGTATATATATATATATATATATATATATATATATTTTGTTTTGTTTTTTTTTAATTGCAGTTTTTGTAAACTCACTCATTGGCATATGTATTAATATACTAAATCTGATTTTTGCCAGCTTAAACCCAGCCTTTCTTGTTCCTTGTTATGTATTTAAGTATTACGTCTGGGGCAGGCAAACCTTGATTTTATTAAGTAGGGTGACACCTCCATTATATATCTTTCTATGCATCATATAGTCAGAGTAAAGTCAGAACACCAAATCAGCATATTTTTTCCAAGCCAGAGACATCCAGCCAGGTCCTGAAGGTCAGGTAAATTGCATTTTCAAGATTAAATATTCATTTAGTACGGGTTTCTTCTAAGTCCAGTAAATGTGTAATAAACCATTTGTGATCATTCCTGCTATATATTATGTGGGATTTTCTCATGAGAATGCCAAAATCATTTAAACTGTAGCACCCTTCCCCATACTAAAGATTAAATCATCATCTACTATCTTTTTAATTATTTCAGGTTATTAGTATGTATGCTTGGCTTATTGAATACTTAGATTGGTGAATAAAACCAAGCTGCATGAAAGCTTTAGCTACAGAACATCTACTTCTCTCCTCATCTACAAAACATGGAGACAAAATAGTATTCATAGGTGAAAAGGGCTGGGCTGATAAAACTCATCCTAATTTAGGATTTCAGTGTGGCAGAGGCACACTGTGCTTGGCTCACTAGAAGAAATTACAAGCTTACTGGATTGATAGCAGGATCAACAAGATGTTTTTTTATTGTAAGCAAACAATTAGACAAAAAAAGGTAAAAAAAAAATTGTGTGCTTAAAAATGTAAACAGTGCCTTTTGATCACTATAAAATCATAGTGATCACATGATCAGAAATCAAGTGGGTTGGTTGCTGTTTGCTTTTTGTGACAGCCCTTGTGCTATAAAGACATCAATATGAATGTTAGTTAATATTGTATATTGAGCATGCAGTCTATAGTTCCACATCACAGTGCCCTCTACTGGCGCCTATGCAAATGACAGCAAGTTTTTGTTCTATAACTGTCACTAAAGGCAAGATTGGTAGAATAATTTAGGTTTCCAATAGAAATTAAATATCATCATTTAGTTATTTCTTAGTTATTCAACTGCAATAAAATCTACAAAAAAAATACAACGCAAATATTTAGAAATTGTTTGAAGTACAATGAAACTCCAGTTTTGCTGTAAACGAATTACTTTCATGGCTATTTTGCAAACATGTTTAGGAATCTACATGTGCTTTTTTAATAGATACTGAAAGGCTATTCTAATTCAAGAATTTATTTTTGTGAAATGCTCTGAAAGACGCAGCTGGAGCTTATGCTTACTATCATACTGTATTGTAATAAGAAAAGCTGCACCCCTGGCATCCTGTTAGACATATAACTGGTAAATGGATCTCAGTTTAAACTCTTCAAGTGCAATAATTTCTGGCCAATTAATGTATGAAAAAAGTGGATTCTAAACATGACTACAAATTTAGGCTGTGATGGCAGAACAATAAAAATGTTTCAGTTGAAAAACTGAAATAATATTATTATTACTTATAATCTATATTTATAAAGCGCCAACATGTTATGCAGTGCTGTACATTACATAGGGGTTGCAAATGACAGACAAACAATGACACAGGGGGAGGAAAGGACCTTGCCCAAAAGAGAAAAGCATTTTTAAAAGGAATTAACAAGAATATAGTAATCCCTATTACTGATTACTTGATTTCCAAGATGCCTACCTGTTATCTTTGTCCTGCAATGGATCTGATTTATTAAAGCTCTCCAAGGCTGGAGAGGATACACTTTCATCATTGAGGCTGGGTGATCCAGCAAACCTGAAATGGATCTGGTCCAGGATTGTAAACATTTGCTAACCAACAGCAAATTACTTCCATTCCAGGTTTGCTGGATCACCCAGCTTCACTGATGAAAGTGTATCTTCTCCAGCCTTGGAAAGCTTTCGAAAATCAGGCCCACTGTCTCTAACCTGAATAAGCGTGTTGCCATATTCTTAACAAGCAATAGATACGCCTTAAAACAACCCTTCACTAACCTCTGTAGCTCTATGCACTATAGGGTAATTTATCCTCAACTTTCATTAGAGAATATCTGTTTTGATGCCCCTGGAATGTGTTTAGCTGATTTAAACTGAATGGCAAATTGGGCTGTGTGTGAATAATCATAACTTTCACTATTATTGAGAAAGTAATCTGTATTTAGTCATTCATTGATAATCCAACATGATCATGTTGTAAAAGAACAAATGACACTGGCAATGGCAAATGGCACTCTATATAATTCATACATGGTCTGATAAATGAAAAGTCATTATAGCTGATGTTAATGCTTATGTATTGCACCGGCTCAGGAAAAGTAATACAAACTGTGCTTGAGTGAAATAAGATGGTTGTAAATAAAGTCCAATAGATAATAATAAATCTGCTGTATCCACATTCTCTCACCATACAATTAGAACATTTCTGGTTGCAAAGTGATAAAAGGAAAGGGAAAAATGGAGGGTGAGTAGTGGATTGGACTGTAAAATGAATTAGCTTTGTTTGCTGTTGCTGTACTTGCAGAAGTGTCTGTCATGTAAGACCACTGAATAGCCAGTGCCTTATATTGCTGACCTGATTCATATCTGCTTTATCACCCTCCCACGGGAATAGAGATGGCAAAGAATATTTTCATACCACTAATAATAAGTTCTCTTGGGAAACAGGTTCTCCTAGTATGAGAAAAGAGTTTTAGCTCATTTACTGTACTTTTAGAAAAAAATACAGAGTCTAGGGATGCTCATAAAGTAAATTAGTGAAAATAAAATATGATTTTGTTTTTCTTTCATCTCTGCGATGTCTTGTGGAATTTACCATTGAAATGTACTGCACATTATTTTCCAGTTTTCATGATCTCCCTCCATCTTGTGATTATTAAATATATATGAGCTTATGAGATGGACAAGATTCCATGCCCTGCAGCAGTGTGAGTCACTATAAGTGTGTGTTCATGTTGTTGTAAATGAAACGATTAAGGTCACAAAACTGTAGGCTAGTTTTAAATGCTGCTGACATAAGTCTGACAGAGAATTACACTGCATCTATTATCTTTACTAGGACCACCGGATATTATAATACTGATGTGCTGTGCTAAATGATAACTGAAAGCAAAGAAAATAATATGAATCATTTAGGATTGAATGCCACCTTTCAGGTAAAACCAATATAACTGGGGTACATATAAAACCCCAAATATGCTTATTTACCACTTGATTGTTTTTTGTCATTCTGAGATATTCCTGCCCTAATAAATCCTGTATACTTGTCTTGAAAAAATTGCATTTGCAATCTTCCCTTAGCAGATCACAATAATAACAACCTGGAATAAAGTTTACTGATATATTTTCAACATTTTGTCTCTAATTCTATTTACATAATGGGTACTGCATTGTAATCTGCAATATGCCAAAACATTAAAACCAATGGTTTAGTAAACATGGTGTTTTCTTTTCTTTACACAAGGTTGTGTAGGTTAGGTTGTGTACAAAGTTATTCAATGTAATGTTGACTTGGGTTCTCTTTACATTTGATGCCACTCTCTTTGTATTTTTGCATTTTGAAAAAACACTTAATATAAAAAACCTAATAATTATTATAAATTAGGTGACATAGTTGTACCACACTAACAGTACATTTCGAAACCTGTAGAGAAGATTTTGTGTTTTTCACTACTTACATGTGTTGAATACACCAGCGAAGACCCAACACTGTCCATATCTTACAGGCAATTTAGAACTGTAATATTCTAGTAGGATGTCTACACTTCCAGTCCAAGCAGATGGAGCAACACCAAAGGTGTAATCATTATTCCAGTTCCCAGCAACCACGCCATTGTCATCTCTGGCATTCATCTAAACAAAAGAAAACAGCTTCTGTAACAATCAGACTTCCAGAGAACTTTTTAAACCCAGACCTTAACATTAAGATTCATCACAGTGCTGGTTGGCTCACCCTATGTGTGGAAATGTTTAAACCTTTCATGTGCTCAGTTTTCAAAGGAATTCTGTTCCTAAAAGTAACAATAATGTAAAAAATCTATAGGAAGAGAAGGGAAATATGAGCAGTTCAAGGTTTCAAAGGAAAGATGAAAAATTATGGGCAAAATGTTTTTTTAGATTTGGATAGTTGATGTGGTATGGGGATAAAATAATTTAAGGAACATTTACTCTCTCTAATTGCCATAGATTTGAAACATAATTAAATGTTAGAAATAAAATACAAATTTGCAAAAGGAATACACGGAAAACAAATCTTACTGGAATACTGAGCACTGTGCTTTTAGGGGTTTTCCAAAAAAAAGTTTGCAATGTGCCATATCTTTTGTTGGAGCGCAGGTGACATGAATACACACATGCCGTAAAACCAAGCAGTGAATTTTTGCTTCCTATAGATATATATATATATATATATATATATATATATATATATATATATATATATATATTTATATATATATAATTGCCCTTGAAGTGGAACTATTTTTCATGTGCATGCGGGAATCTTCCAGGTATCCCAAGATCTCTTGTGTCCAAAGTTATGTCATCCTGGCCCCTGCCAATCAAGATACCTGAAGATCAGAACCAGAGAAGAAGAAAGAAGATGGGAATACTCACAACAGCGGAACAAGGACAGGTGAATAAAAAATTGCAATCAGGCAGGTAAGGTTATTTTATTGCAGAAAGGGAATTTGCTTGTCCCTTCTGCAAAAAAACAATCTGCCTGATCGAAATTTTAAGAGGAAAGGGTTTAGTTCTGTTTTACTGTCCTCCGGGACGTGAGACTGGTATAGACTGTTCTTGTAATATTCAAAATAAAATAAAAGATAATACATTTGACATATATTTTTGCCTCTCTCTGAGATTCGTTATTCTCACCAGCTGATCTAAAGTTTTCACACCATCTACCTCCATTACTATCTACTACTTTACATGCTTTTGAAACAATGTTAAAATGTTACCCTCAATTAAGTCTTAAGTCAACGTCTTTGACTTCCCTGGAGCTTCTCTGTGTCTTTGATGTCACAAACCATTATACATTTTTATTGTTCAGTCAATTACTGTAAATGACTTATTGCTGAACATTAGATATTGGCCTGCCACTTTCTATCATGCAGGACTAAAATGGTGTAGTATGCTTTTTCTGATAAGTAAAGTCTTTCATGACTTTCTATATCCTATGCAGCATTGTCAGTAATAGTGCAAGAATGGAAAGTAAGGCAGACAGTTCACAGCTGCATTATGCTATATAAAATATTACTGCGAAGTAGGATAATGTATCATGGGCAATAATGGACAATGACTTCAGCAGGCACAGAGAATGTCATGAAAACCCAGTGCAACCAATCAGTTCAAAATTAGGTAGGATGAAAAATAAAGCCAACATTTTTCCAGCTTATTAACTTTGCATATAAAACTATGGAACACCATTGGATTGTAATTTAATTAGAAGTAACCTGGGTGACATTTTTATGCTACACATATGCCACTTTGCCCAGCAACTGTTCATAAAAAGACTTCTTCTTCCAATGTTATGTAAACAGGTTGAATTTTTCTTCTAAGTGACACAGAAGCAACTACTGTTAGAAAATCTATGTGATATATGTGGGTTTGGCAGCTGGTGTTCCGATCCATCACAAGATAGAAATGGGGGTGACCAGGATGTACTGCCCTAATTGCAGCAGGGAAGAGTCATCCCACCAACATGGCTGTGTAAGTTTGAGGCTAGAAAACAATTAAAGTATCTGTCAAGTAAATCAGCTCCGATATTGGAATTTTAATTGTGTATTTAGTTGCTTGTCTGGGTTAACCTTTAAAGTTTAACCAAACCCTTTCTGCTCACTTGCCATTTCTGGTGGGTAAGCATCTAACTTATAGATACAAATTAAATTGTATAAAATATTTTGAACCCTAAAATATTAAATTAGGCCACGCCATATCTTCTGCTTCTTTGTCAGTGCTGCAGAAATGGGGAGTAGTCATACCTTTGTAGATAGCATCCAGCTTTCATTTACTGCAGGGGGTACACAGTGGAGATTGTTCCTGTGCATGACAACCATCAGCCAATAGGAACACTGTGTACCTAAAAAATATGGTTCAATTATTGCTAAAGTTTGGTGCAAGAAGAGTTTCTATTGGGTAATGGTTGTCAGAGACAAGAAGATTCCCTACTGTACAAGTCCTTACTTTGGGACAACCTGTGCACTAAGGGATGGAACAGAAGAGAATGACAAAATATAAGAGGACATTTCAGGAAAGCAAAGATGGTTAGGACATTTCAGAAAAATTAAAGATGTATCAGGACCACATGGAAGGTGAAAGTATATTTTATAAATGTTTTAAATACACATTTCTCTTTGTGTGTGTTTTAGGTTCTGGAGTTTAGTTCCACAGTGCAAGTTTAAAAACAAATGTGGTCCAAACAGGTTGCATTCTACAATTTGTTTTTGTAGCAGAAATACATTAGCATGTAACCAAGTAGTTACATATAAATAAGGTTCAGAGTAAATGAGGACAGAGCTCTCCTTTTTTAGCTGGATGCCCGTATTCTCAGACTAGACTGTTGCAGCATGTAGACTTCTGCCAGCAATAAAGGAAGTTGCATTGTAAGTGTGGCTTCAGGTAAAACTAATTACAGGATTGCTTCTGGCAAGGTTAGAGATGGAAGTTAAAAAAAAGTCCTGGTGCTTATTTGTGCCATTTTCAGCATGTTGTAAGAGGTTAATCTTTTGTAATAAACAGGGCAAGAAGGAAAGTGTAGTAACACATAGCAACCAGTAGAATAGAAAAAAAGAAAAAGTAGCAAGTAGAAAAAAAAGTAATTCTGCCTATTAACAATGAGAAGTGCAATCTGCACTTTGCAATGTGCTTCTTGCACTATTTAAATAAATATTTGCATTATATAGATGGCAGAAAGTGATATGAAGAACTAGGTGCACGCCATGGAAAATGTCACCCTTTTTTAACATATTTCAGGCATTAGATTTATATTCAGAGTCTAGAAGTAAAGGTAAAATACTTGATCAAACTATTTAGGTTGTGAGCTCTATCTGACATGGTCTTCTCATTGTCATTGTACTCATCTATCATGCAGGTTTGTTATCAGCATTTTTGTTTTACACCACTGCGTAATTTGGTGGCACTTATATGAAAAAAAAATGTAATAATAATTGTTATTACATAACATTAGAAATATGTATTCATATATAAATGAATCATGAATTCCAGTAATAAAATGCAGATATGTCTCATAAAAAGTAAACTCATTCCTACACTTCTCACACTCATGCATTCATAAATTGGAATCAGGTGGTCTGGTTTACAGATGATCAGAAGCTTCTTGGGGGTGCATACAGGTGAAAATAGTTTTATTTAATATTTTTATATTAAAGGTCTGATGTTCTTTTTGCTATTGACATGAGAGATGTTATCATGCCAAGATCTAAAGAGCTCTCTAAGGCGATCACAAAGAATGTTGTGTTGGATATGTCTAAATCCAGAAAAATATCACCTCATTTATTTGAAATCACTAAACCACGTTTGGAAAAATAATCCATAATTGGAACGGTTCCAAAGGACTGCTCATTTGTCCAGGACTGGCCATCATAACAAAGTAAACCCAAGAGCTGTTTCATACTAAAAGAAATAACCAAGAACCCCAAAATTTCAATTTGCAGGTAATTGACAGATAAAGTTAATGCATTTAAAATCATATAGAGATTACTCCAATTTACCCTGCAGGAAAGAAAAATAAAAGATTCCCCATTGTCTGCCCACTCTTGTCATGTGACTGCTGAAGAGAAATACAAAGAAAGGTACAAAACATTTTGTATATAAACGTTTTGTATATAAAGGAAATATACATTTCATTAGATGGACTGGTTTGCTTTAGGTCAGATTTCCTTTTTCTGTTTTTCTGTCTTCATGTAGAAATTGAAATAAATAATAAAAAAGGCGAAGTTCTTTGGGATTTTTATCAACATGTATATATCATCTTTGCCAATAGGTCTGGTTTAAATCTCATATACTAACTTTTTTTAGATTAATTTTTTGCCTTTTCATATATGAGGGAAATTCATCATTTCCATGGGGTGTGCTGTTATTTTCATATGTCCCATTACCCCGTATATCAATGAATAGGTCAGTCTGTGAGGACGTTCTGAAAAAAGTAATCAGTTCCTGACTACTAATTACTTTTGCCAGCCAAAGGGTATCACACACATTACACATACATACAAACACATGCACATCATTGAGTTTTTATTTGAATACATTCAGATAAATACAAGTGTATGTAACAAAAATTCAATACATACTACTGCCGATCCAACACGACTGATCTTAATAGGGTTTCCTCTTCCTGAGAGATCCAATTCTGCTTTGTCCATTAGAAAAAGGCAAGCATCAAGTATCTGCTCTTCAAACTGAAATGACATTAGACAGAAACACATAAATTTACCAGGGTGAAATATCTTCAAACTACAAATACCAAGTGGAATTACTATACCTAATTACATACTTGTAATTAGGTATAGCAATTCCACTTGGTATTTGTAGTTTATAGTTGTGTCAGATGAGTGACATTTTTTTATCTATCTACCTTTTTTTATCTATTTTGTGTGGTTACATACACACTTTTTTGTTGACAGGAAGAGGCGGAAAGCTAACTGCTTCTGTAGCACTTTTTTCTTTTGAAAGCTTGTGTCAAATTTATATTATATTATATATTTCTATATATTTTCATTCTTCATTTTGTTATAACAATTAGGATTATAATAATGGTAATGTACTTCATACTTACAACAGCTCATGCTGGCAGGGAGGAGATCTGCAAGGGTTCCTTATGACTACAGCCCCAGAAGCACAACATACAACCCAGATAATGGGTATAGACATTGACTTATGAATGTCTCAGAATGTATGCAGTTTTAAAAAAAAATGATCAACTTATGAAATAAATAACCCCTATTTAATGTACAGCGCTGCATAATATGTTGTCACTATATAAATCCTGTTTATTAATAATAATAATAATAATTATTATTATTATTCTCACCTGTCCATACTCCCAGGGTCGTGTCTTAATATTATTTAATTCTCCTTGAAAAACTACACCAACGTCATTCATTACATATTCTTCTATTTCCCTCTCATCATCCATGTAAACAGCATCCTCTATGTAGGATAAAATAAATCAAATAGAATAAAACAAAGTTGTTGCAATATTTTATACAAATATGTATTTCATATATATGTGCAAATACAAATACAATGAAAAACAATAAACACAACATGGGAAAACGAAGATAGGCATCCAAGACTAAGCTACTTCAAAATGAGATAGTAATATCAAATTCATCCTTTGGTATCCTGACATCTTAACTATTGCCATTTGAGGTCCAATCATCCATCAAGCCTCTGTATTTGTCTTGTTTGTATTGTCTGAGTCCAAGACCTCTAATTTTTTGTTTTGTTTTATACAAGGAAACCCCAATGTGAATATATAATGTTTATCACATAGTAATGTTACAGTATGAATGATTTATCTTTGTACAATATCCTATGTTGATTTTATGGAATACTTGGGTAAAAAAATGTAAGATTTTAATGGATGTTGATATGTGCCAGTTTTGGCTAATATAGTCCCACTTCTCAGATGGATGCTTCCAGCAATCTGTACTCTGTACAATTTTACTTACACAAAAAAAACATTGTCTCATTGTCTTTGGGAAATGTCTAATTTCTTTGCAGTTATTAACACTCCAACGCCAGAGCTCTCCAATAATCAAGGAGCCTGAGCTTTGCTATAGATCTGACTCAGTAGGTTGTGTTTCAGACTTTTTTACGTCAGGGGGGCCACTGTACACATGCTAGATTTTCACCTGGGGCAATTATAAATACTTGTCAGGACCAACAGTTATGTAGTGTTGTATGTAGCTCAAGACTTCTCAAATCTTTGGTTTTGATGTGCTGTGGTTTACATTTGTAAAGTGCACCAAGGCATTGACATGGAAATAAGCATGATTGGTCATTTTTACAACATAAAAGCGTTTAGAACATATATTATTTGTTACATAATCTTTTACCGTATGCTACTTACCTTTGCACCAAGGATTAAAGAGAATGTATGTATCAGTGTCAGATCTTCTGGCTGTCCTCAGAATACCATATGGAGTTAAAACAGCAATGTACATGCGAAATTTGCCAATAATGCAATCAGGAGCTGATATTATGGACAGACTGACAGAGTTTCCATCAATATAGGTAATTTTTACTCCCCATTTTCCTACTTCTAGCTCTTCCACAATAGGGATTGGTATATATGTGCCTTTGCTTTGTTGTGGGTAACGACCTAAATAAAACAAAATATAGCTCCATTTTATTTATCAATGATGGCAATGTTTACAATAACATCATTTCTTTACAGCTTTCTATTATTATTTCACTGTACTGACTTATTAGGAAATGAGGTTTGGCCATTATTATTTTCCTAACTATAATCTTTAGTGGTGATAAGGAAAAATCGAAAAAAAATTAAAAGGAAAATAATTGATTTACAATGTGATTCCTCTGCATCTTTCTAAATAGACCTGTTTGATCTACGGAAAATAACAGTTTTTTATTCCAGGCAATAATGATTTATTTAAAAAAATGCAATTAGGTAAAATGCTTAAGTTGTAACCTAATTCATTATTCAGGTCAAAAATAGTTGCTAGCACTTTTATTAGTACTTTTATTTATTTTATTCAAAAGTGCCTTTAGATGTACAGTTAGATGTACATTACATAGAGGCATAGGGTCATATTTATGCAATGTTGGTATAATATCCAGCAACTATCATGGGAAGACCAGCAGTTTAGTGTTTGCCAGTGTAGCTGGTGTGAATTTCTTCTCTGTGTCTCTGTTGTAAGGGGTCATAAGACTTATTGACTGGTGGGATAATTTATAAAAAAACTTATGTTAACAAAATATATAAAAAAAAAAACATAGAAGCAAAAGCAGGCCTTGTACTGCAGATCCTCTGGTACAACAAACAATAAGCAGCACAGTAGTGATACCACCAAACATCAATGCACATCAATGCTTAGGCACAGAAAGTAAACTGCTACTTTTTGGGAGCAATTTAGGATAAATGTAGGTTTTTCAGGTTACTAAATTAACATTTTTAGATGTTCCTTATATTAGGCCACCTTGCAGAGCTCCAAAGTTTATTAATCAAAAAAAAAAAAAAATAGCAAACAGAGTCCAATCGGTTAGGAATTAGGAGTCGATGTTACGCATTAATTCATTTTGCCTATCAGCGGTGGTTTTTGTACTACATTATTGAATAAACCAGATAGTTAGGTACAGCATAAAGTGATCAATTAATATCTAATCACTTGTATTGGACATATGATATGATGTCTTTTTTAAATGAAAGTAATTATTTTCTTATTTAATCTTTTTTATTTAAGGCCAAAGCAGTAATGAACATTGCATGGAAGATATGACATTTTACCCTAGACACCACTTTAATGTCTCTATCTAGCCAGTGTCAATCTATATATATGAAAAATTACTCAATACTCAAGTATTTTTGGAAACACATTTGAAGTGGTTTTCCGTGGTCAGTGGCGATTACATTTATCATTATATTTGCTACATTAGGAAATGCACATGACTTTAATCAATAATGATGGATTTTTAGCATTCCTGTTACACAATGTGACCTAAAAATAGCTAGCACCATTGTGTACATCACATCAATATGAATTGCGTTAGGAGACAATTTATAGATATAAGGAGAAGAAAAGGAACTCGATGGAAGTGAAGGAGACATGATATAACAGCAGGAAACAGACAGTGATTGCACGGTGGATATATTTTCCTACGCTCATCAAAGCAAATTGAATCTTGAAGGAAATATATTGCCATTAAAAGATGTTTAGGTATGTGTCCACGTGTTTATGTATGGGAGATCAGTTTATGTGTAAATTTGGCAAACCATTCATTCTGATTATATAAGTACTCTCTGTTTCCTGAACATTAGTTCATCATGGGGTTGTGCTATATTTTCTGTATTACTTTTATCTCAGCATGAGTCTGGATAAAACCCAATAGGTTCCACTGACATTACTATGAAGTCTAGGTGTATTAGATTGTTACATTTTTTTATTGTACTAGTTATTCTACAATAACATTTATTACAGAATGTTACTTGCAGCCATGGGATGCTGGGGATCTTTTTTCATTATAAATAAATAGCAAAGTGTGACAGGTAGGTTGAAAAATAGCATGCTTTGTGTGAATGGGGGTATGCAATTTAGGTAATATAAAAAGAAGAAAAATAATATTCAAAAAAATCAAAAGTCTTGAGGTCAGCATGATACTTTGGCAATTATTAAATATTTTTATTTATAATATTAGTTGTAATAATTTTACCATTCAGCTTCTGATAAAAAAAAGTACTACTCCTAGTTATTACATAAGGGTTCATATCAAAGAAAAGTGAAGTAAATGCGCTAATATATATTCAAACTGGTAGAAATGTATTTAGAACTATTATATAACAACCAGACAGTACAGTCTTTAAATAAGGGCGCTTCCAAATATTCTACCCCAACGCATTATGCTATATTAATAAACACAAATAAAAACAAAATCATGTGGATCATGTATAGTAGTTGGTAGTTTGGTAAATCAGAAAGTATAGCATGCTGACATATATAACCCTAAAATTTATATAGGGTAAAATCATAGTTAAATCTCACATTTATGAAATTCTTGAAGCAGAACTTCAAAAAGAAATTCCAAACTGATATACATAAACATCTATAGCACACAATGGTTAACAGAAGAAAAATAATAAATGATTAGACTGGAAAGCTCTTAAACAATTCATTCTTGCAAATGTACTATTTACAAATGGAATCCAAAGAAAATGAGCTTATCCAGAAATGCTCCAAGTCCCATGAAATGACATACTGTAGCTTTTGTCAAGGATCATAGGACAACACTTTTAATTCCTTTTATGCATGCAACTGTACATTTTTCTTGAATTAGAGCCCATGCAAATCTTAGTTTTCCAATAAATCACAAGGCAAGGAAAACAACTTATTCTAAAGCTCTTTGAATGTTTTTTAAAAATAATTTTTTTTTTTTCAAAATCGACACCAGTTGCCATTTAAAAGGTGATATTTTAATCTCTTGCTCCCGAGAGATTTAACTACTTATTGACAGTATTCTGCAGCAAAAATGGTGAAAAATCTAAGAAGCAAGATTACTAGCAAGAAGCAAATAGGTTAGTATAAATGTGGGTAGGATAAGTGGTGCACATAATTCACAAATGCACTGATACTTTATTACATATCTGTAATCAATATTTAAGCATGAAATGTAATTTTATATGCAAGTGATGTAAGCAGTAGAATTTGATTTGGTAATATCAGTCTTTGCAGTCCTTGTCTAGTAAAATATAAAAAAATAACATACTTACAAGAGGAATATTTTCTTCTACTTTGACTGTCAAGTTACAGAAGACAGAGAAGAAAACTTGTAAGTATTAATTTACTACAACTACTATGGGACTAGGCTGTGTGGATGAACAAATATGACAAATTCTTTGTAAAGTAAAACAGCTCCCATATATGTGTGCCAGGATCTTAGGTTTTAGTCTTCTTGGTAATTTCCTACCTTATACTTATCTAAGTCCTGCTTATCTGAGTCCTGAAAAAACGACTGCAAATATTTGCACTACATTTTAATAAAAATTACAAATATATAGAAGCATCTCACTCTTTCTATATGCAAGTGGTACATTAAAGGGGAATTAGAACACATTTTGAGCGAGCACAAGTTTTAGATTATCATTGCAGTAATTTTACAATGTATTTTGCTATCACTTTCACATTGTGCATTCATTTTTGTGCTGAATACAGAAATTTTGATTAGGCATTAGCGGAAGCTTAGAGTGAACCTGCACAATTATGCTGACTTTGCTTAACATCTTTTGGGATAAGATATCAGACACACATGAAATACATTTCTTGTGTTGTGATTCACTAAATGAAAGACCGCTAACTTTCCTTTCTAAGCCTGATAAGCAAGATGAAGATCTGATTTAATAACAAAAGACTGGAGAAGATTGACTATCATGGGAGAACCTGGGAGATCCAGTAAACCTGGATATGATTTTTTAAAAATAATTTGCCTTTTAATTGTCAAATGTTTTCAGTCCAGGATCAGGTCCATGAGAGTCTATCTTTCTGTGTCTACCTTGAATACCCGAACATGTCTATGGTAAATTAAAACCAAAAAAGGAAAATAATTATTCCGGAACATGGTTGAATGATTACATTAAACACAGCCTTGCCCTATATAGCTATACCTTATAGCTGGTCCAATATGCATATAAAATTGCAAATATACATAGAAATAAGGTTTTAAAAGCACAAAGGTCAGCTTCACACCAATACGTTGTAGTAATCTGCAATGCATTCTAGGGCATAATGTAAGATTTGCAATGCCAATCATTTTAAATGGCACCATATCATAATAAAATAATTCACCCCTGACACCTGGTTGAGGTGCACTGCAACATAGGGTAACCCACTTTATGCATTGCATCACGATAAAAGTACGGTTGTATTTTCTGTGCGTTGTAGTGGTACATTACACACATTAACAATAAACAATACCAAACTGCACAAGACCAGAAGGGTGTGAATGAGGCCGCACACAGATTGAGGAGATCTGATCTTTTATACATGTGTACCGAAGTACAAAAAGACTATGAATTCCCTTTGACCAGCATAGGGGAATCCATGTCTGCCTATATGAAAACAGTCAACCCCATTTACTAAACCTCAATAACTTTATCATTTTTCCTACTTTTTTCCATATTCAAATAAATTAAGGCAACTGATTTGCAAGCAGAATCATTTTAGTCAAGGACTTTCCTTTTTGTACTAAATGTAATTATCTGTCAATGTGTTTTACATACATAAAATTCTGTGTGTGAACTGTGCATGCTGTGTTTACTGGTGTAATGAAAATACTAAAAGGGTTATAAAAGGCTTATTTAGCCAAGAATGGTTTCATTCTGCAGATCCTCATAGGAAATATTCATCCTTTTGGCTTTATAATCTTAGCAATAAGTATTCAAGAGCTGTGTCTCGAGAAAGGAATCATTTGAGGAAGGAAAGTACACAGACAGGAAACAGCAATGGAATATAAATAAAACAGCAACAGGGTGCATGGAAAATAGAATATTCAGAAATCTGTGTAACATTAGCTGTAGAATATAAGACTATAATAGGGTTTCTTGCATACAGAATTAAATTAGAAATCATTAATCTGTATAGACAGTGTTTGCTAAATTTGAGGATTGCAGTATATTCCACAAAACAAATAATAACAGTATAAAGAGATATTAATATTGTGAAATGCTTACAATGAATAGAATTACTTTATAAATGTATAAGAAAATAACCTGACAGTAGTAAATTAATACAAATTCATACATTTTGGGGCTGACATCTAAAAGCTGAAACAAATGTGAGACTCCATAACACCTTCCACCACCATGTTACTTCTGTTTTGCCTTTCAATAGTATTTCTTATGTTTATATTTTTATTTCCATTCCACTTTATAGATCATGTTAATCTTGATTGCCATAAAATCTTGATCGCCAGGGGCCAATGGACCTGTCCCACCTCCATGTTTCTATGTTTTAGAACAGTGGGTTTCCTGTGGGCACTTGGGTTTCCTCCCACATTCCAAAAGTATGCAGTTAGGTTATTGACTAAAATAGGAATATCGATTAGGGCTTTCAGATATCGGCAATTAAAGAAAACTACTTTGTTTCTGTATTAAACCTAATTTGTCTTTATTTTTTTAAAGGTTGTTTGCTTTGCCATGAAAATTTTAGGATTGGGAGTTGAGAACCCATTTCTCTCATGTTTTCTGTAAAAAAGTGCTTTTTAACTTTTTTAACCCCTTTTATTATTGCAGTGCTGGCGGAAGCACCCGAGCCTCTACACACAGGAAAAGTATTTCTTGTCTGAGAGGATGGGGCTTGCGCCCACCACAAGGAACGGCATCTTTTGGCCTGGAGGATAAGAAGAGAGAGGATACAGAGGTGCAGTGCTGCATCTATAACGCAATCCATTGTGTTATTTGGATTAAAATATTTTTGTATGTAACTCTGAAATGATACTTTTGAATTATAGATTTAACTCCTCCTGAAGAAGTGGACCAGATCCACGAAATGCGTAGAGAATGTTTCATGCACATATGTACTGCATGTCCTGTCTTTGATAATTTGTTTTTAATATTTATATTAAATGTTTTTTACAAAAATATTGGTATTGTACAGAAATATAATTGTAAATTATTTGTATATATATATATATATATATATATATATATATATATACTGCTTATCTAAGTCCCCTTTTCTGTCCTTTTTTTCAAATATCTATTGATCTTGGGATATAGCAGGTGTACATTAACTGAGTTGGCTGTGGGATGCTCTGTATGTTTTATTGCATTTTTACTAATTTTTTTTTAGTTTATCCAAAGTACTTCCATGCTGCATGGCCAACATAGCATCTGACCTAGATCTACAGGGTAAGTTTGATTTTAAACATATAATAAAAAATGTGCTCATTGCTTAGTGTGAGCATTATTACCGAGTCCATTGCAATAGGAAAAAAAGATGGCACAGGAGAGTGAGGGGCCTAGTACAAAATATATAACTATCTCACTTGACTTCAAACACATTGGGCCTGATTTATTAAAGCTCTCTGAGGCTGGAAAGGATACACTTTCATCAGTGAAGCTGGGTGATGCAACAAACCTGGAATGGATTTCTTAAAAGTAATATGGTATTTGTTAGCAAATATTTTCAATCCTGGACCAGATCTCTTTCAGGTTCTTGGATCACTCAGCTTTACTGATGAAAGTGTATCCTCTCCAGCCTTGGAGAGCTTTAATAAATCAGGCTCATTGAATCAATGGACTGTGGCACCTTTTACCAAGGTAAAAAAAAACTCTTCCCAGAAGATATGCAGACCTAGCTCTAGACCTCCAATCTTCTACTTTCCAAGCCACTCACCTACAACTTAGTTAAAAGAATTTTTCTATATTCTGCATTTCAGGCCATTGTGTTAATGACTAAAATTATTGAGGCAATAGGGTCAGAATGACAGCCAGTAACTAGTATTTTTAGGAAAGAACAGGTTTACTTTAAGCAATAATTCATTGCAGTCACTTTTGAAATTCTCAGCTATTCATCTTTCTTCTTTTAACAGATTTTATTATCATTTTAATTGTGTTATTCAACATAATTACTGCTAAATATTCTGTGCGGAATTAAACAATCATAAAAGAGCTGCAAAAAACACTAATATAGAGAACAGAAAAATAATAATTTATTTCACCCACAGGTTTACAGAAACTGATCAACTTTAAAATATCTACAAGTCATTAGAGCCCAGGATTGCACAATATCTAGGAAATTGGAAAATAATGGGTGGCTGGGCTCCCTAAGCATACAAGAAAAGAACCAGTTCCATATTCTGACCTTAGCACACACCCTAAACCACTTTTTATGAATTGTTTACAGAGCATACCACATCATAATCCAGGAACCAATGAGTAAGCACAGGAATATTGGAGAAATTAAACTCATATAAATATTGTGTCAAGCTGTAGGCTTGAGAACCATTTCATTTATTATTAAGCACAAGGCTAAGCTGCTGAAAAAAAAATCACTGAAGCATTTAGAATCCCATCAGCATTAATTTAAAATGCTAAAAACAGTAAAACTAAAATATTGATGAAATAGTATTAATTTTGTTCCAATACTGCAGGCCCTGCTTTGTGTATTTGTACTATGGCTTGTCAAATTCATTCAGTGCAAGTTGTAAGAGCTCCAGGAAAAAAATCTCAATCAGAAAATCAAGTGTAAGCTACAGAACTTTTGCATTGATGAAATTCTGGGCAGTTAAAGTAGAACCTAAAAAGTGAAGATTTGCTCTCCTATAAGAGTAATCTAGGAATGCAGTATGTTGAAAAATCTACCTTTTGTTATAAAACTTGTTTATAAAACTAGCAGAGCACTTCCCTGGCTTGTGAGAACCCCTATGCCTACAGCTTCAGAGAAATGGCACTGCGGCCAGTTACCACTAGTCCCAGAAGATTAGAAAAATCTGTATCGGAGGACATACAATGCATGTATCCTCATGCCCCTTCTTATTTCTTTCTGTGGTGCTTCCTACACCTTTATTGCTGTCTCTGATATTTCCCCAGTATTCATCAAACCACCAATAATCAGAGGCAGCTCTAACATAAGAAACCAAATCCTTGCTCTATCAAGATCATACCTCCTAAATTTGGAATTTATGCACATAGAGATAGATAGAGGGACACATTGGGACAGAGAAGACATACATGATATTGGCACAAGAATAACACTTTATCTGCTCCTACCTTGATGGAATTCATTATTACAGGGTGTGGCAGATTGGGAGAACAATGGTGCCCAGTGGTATAAAGGTAAAATTGGTGTCAGTAAAAAAACATTTCCACTGTTGACATTGAGATAAAACTTATGGGCCACAATGCAAACAAACATTAAAGATGTATGTTTAAAACTAGAAAAGTTTTAATTTAAAATGAAATTAAATTGAAATGTTTTTAGTTATGGTAACGTACGTGCACCAAAAAAAAAAAAAAAAAAAAATACACCATTTGATGCTAATTTCATTAATGAAAGATACAAAACTAAAGTTATATTACAGTGCTGGGTGGTCATATATTGCTCCCTGCTCACTATTCCTGTACCACAGAGCAGAAACTACACCATACAATGCGTCCTGACAGTTATAGGGGGACTCTAACCTTCTTTGTACCCCAACATTGCTGCAATGGATACTTCCAGAGAAATGCAATGTGACAGATAACTTCTTTAGGCTCCTGCATCTCCCCATTCCTGAGAAGTTAGGGTTCACAGAAGGTAAGAGGACAGTTTTTGTAACAGGATAGCATGGTATAAAAGCTATACATTTTCTAGTGATGGCGCCACAGTGAATCCTACATTTTATTATACCTACAGCTCCCCTTTCAGAGGAAATTGGGGTTCAAAGAATTTAAAGAGAAATTTAAATTTGACAGGGCACAATGGTATGGTAGGAATGATAACATTTTAGTAAGGGGGAGGGGTGGCCACAAGAGTTCCCTTTCTCTGCTGTTAAAGAGAAATTGGGGTTCACAGAAGGTAAGTGGTTAGCTATGTGTGACAGGGTAGCATGGTATGACAGGTATAGTTTATTTATCTTGTGATGGTGCTGTAGTGTTAGGAGGACTTAGACACAAAAGTCCTGCACTTGCAGTTACATTTCCCTTTTCTTACATAAAAAATGGGGTTCATAGAGAGTAAGGGGGGAGCTTTGTGTCAGGGTAGCATGATGTGATAGGTGTAATATTTTATTGGGAAAGGGGGGAACAAAAGGGACTTCCTACTGACGTCCACATTTCAAGTTGCCAACATTCCCCTATTTCAGAGAAATTGGGGTTCAGAGAAGGTAAGTGGCCAGCTATGTGTAACAGGCACCCCACCAGCCGCTCAGTCCCTCGCACCGGAGCATCTGCAGATTTGACTCCAGGTGGTAGAGAGCATTTGCGAGTGTGTTCCCCTAGGCAGGGTGCTATAGCATGAGAAAGGGGTAACCCCACTGCAACCTCACCGCCAGTCTGCATGCAGCCTTGAAGTTTTGAGAATGAGCAAGAATATATTTGGGGCATCACAGCATGGAGCGAACTGACAGTACCCTAATGCTCATTGCCATGGAAGTGGCCCGCAGGGGTCTGCCAACTTGTTATGTTTAGGGGGCTGCATATTTGATTTAGTAGCAGCTCTCAGGGTCCCTTGTGTACCCTGAAATTTTCAGGTTTCTATGACAATCGGTGTAGGAGATATGAAGTTTTATACATGCTCCCATGCTGCTGCTGTACACGCCCACTCTCATGGAGCTCACACTGAGCATGCTCAGGAAGCTCCCTCTCCTGGCAGCACAATCTCATAGAGAAATAGAGATGTGCGCACCCCATCCCCTGCAAGACAATGAGTAGAGAGGGAATTTAGAGAGGGCCAGATCTGGCAGCTCCATAGGTCGGATGTGACCCGCGGGCTGCTTCCTAATTTTATTTTTGCTTAGAGTTGGATAGAAACATCATTGAAGTAATCTACTTAAAATCTAACATTATTAGTGTCATACTTATAGGCATTGAATGTTTTTCAGTCATAGCTGACCTCCAGGTGAAGAAGTCTTGATTTTCTTACACTGGAGGCATTGCAGGGGATGGCTCTTTCCACCAGGAAACTATGTAACTCACAACATATGTGGTGTGTTAGATCATATTGTAAAGACCAGTGGAGGTATTTGTCTTGGACTGCAACTATGATTATATATTGACAACTTTTATGTCAATAAAACTAAAGTTTCTTTTATTATTTTGCGAAACCAATATTTTTTTCCCAGCAAACATTAATTATTTTAATCCAACTAATGATATCAAAACAATACCCAAAACCACCCCATTAAATCTCATATAAATATTTTTGAACTTACCATGTAAGCCAAGCAAAGCAAATGTTAAAAAAGATTTGACAAGGTGATTGTTTAATAAATACTTTTAAAAAACAAAAAAGCAACAATGAGTATGGTCCTCTACCACGCTGGAATATTTCCATAATAAACAAAAAAAAACTTTACTAAAAATTAAACCTACCTTTCCTTTATTTGGTCATGGAGAAGTTCAGTCTGCTAAATGTAAATGTATAAAAGGGCATTGGAAGCTAGCTGTGGGTAAGGCTGGTGAGCATTGATAAGGTTAAGTCAGAAAGACGTAAATTATCACTAAGGCCAGTCATTTGTCTATCGTGACTCCAATTGCAATGCATTTCCTTCATCTTGCGGAATCCTATTACAGAGTAATGTCCTAGCCACAAGAACTCCCAGGGAATCTTCCCCTTTTCGTAAAAGCCTTTTGTATACTGGGTGAATACAAGTGAGTAAGTGGTTTGTAATGATTTTTATGTGGCTAGGCTAATACATATCTTAATATATAAACCTAATGTGGTATGTTGCTCTGTCCTTCAGATTTATGCAGATACAGTTTATATCATTAGAACATGACATAAGTGCATCAGCACTTGTATTATTTACGGATGTTCCTAGAATCTTGCCTCCAGAGAAGAAATAAATGGCCGCATTAGCTGATTTAATCACATAGACTATTCGCTCTAATACTGCCATAATGACGTTCATATCCAGTGAAATTGTAACCTTTATCTTTAATAAATTTTTGTTTGGTTGCTTTAGTCACTTATATAATGTACTTTAACAATTACAATGTTGATTGGTGCCTAGTACTGAACATAATTTATATTATAGATTTTGCAATTCAGTACATGACAGCTCTGTACTGGAGACACTATAATTGCTTTTGATTAGATGTAATGTACCTGCTAAAACTGAATCTGTCATTTGTAGATTTATGATAATATGCCTTGTGTTTAGGAATAACACAAGATAGAAGAGGTCAAACCAGCAAAAATAATGCATGTGTCAAAAGAATAAAACAGGCTTGGAAGTAAATTTACATCTTTAGCTCAATCTTCATTTTTTTTTTTTAAATATATAATTTTAACATTCAAGAACAAGACATTTTCTAGGAGCAACCTGTAAAACTGGTAACCATGTGTAAGGTCCTGGTCAGCACCAGTACTCACCGGCAACCAATCTAACGCTGCAGGCTTCACCTTTAGCAAGCTCAATCTCGCAAGATTGGTTGCGTCTCTTAGCACAAGGATGCCCCCAGGAATTAATGCGCAAAGGATGGCATCTTGGGATGGGCTGGCAGCAGACTAGGAGCCCACAGATTATGCATTACAAGAACTACAAGGAAAATCCAGAGTACAAAGCCAAAGTCATACATGGGTGATCAGTCCACCAAACAAGATACAGAGGGAGTAGGCACAAGCAGAGTCCGGGTCAGTCCAGGCTGCGTACAAGGGGACTGGAAATGGTCAGCAACAGTAAATAACACAAGAGTCTCTCAAGCAAAAATTATCTCAGCTAAACGCTACAACAGGTACGGATCAATGGGAGCAGAGAGGCTATGAGGCCCCAGCAGCCAATGGAAGCACAGGGGCTCTAATCGGCTCCCTTAATCCCTTTCAGCTGTGCACAGCCTCAGAGTGTGCGCTGGGGATACCGAGACAGTTTATTTCAGGCTGCATGGCTAAAGGGAAGCAGAAGATGCTGCTAATTCCCTGCTGCTGCAAGTGACACCGCTGGACAGAATACATTGGGAGATATACTGCAGTTGTGCACAGCACAGACCCCATAAGCATCTCTCAACACGAGCTCAACCATTCTCAACCATTCACTGACTAGGAAGGATTCAGGATCATAAGGATTAGGAGACTAGGATCAGGAAACTTTTTTTCCCCTGTTGGAGTAAATTAAACCATGTTTGAGGTTTGTTTGTTTTTTTGCCTTCCTCTGGATCAGAATCTTGGCAAAGTTCCTGAAAGTGAAAAGTTTTGGGCCATGCAATTGCTTTTTCTCCCCTGGAAACCTGATACCACAGCTCCAAGGGCAAAGCATGCCAATGCATTAACTTGCTGTGAAAGGAAATAAACTGACACACAATTTTGTTTTTTATCTTATATCATAAATTTGATTGGGCATGGTTTTGTTATCTTCCTGTGTAATTGTTTGTACTAGTAAAATTTGCAGGTTTGTCAGTGCTGCATAGCATGTTGGTGCTAATAAAAATTGTAATAATAATAATTTTAAAATGAAGAACAATCCTTCCAAATAAGTGACAACTGTATGTTTTTCCCCAGATAATGTGGTGGGAAACCTGTTTACTTAGGTAAAACCGGGATTATTGTTTCCAAGCAGTAGGTAGGAATTATAATAAAAAAAAAAATAAGTGCTGTGATCATAATAAAGTATTCCATTAACATTGCACAGTTTTTTTTTAGTTTAACTTGATTTCTTATATAAACCCAGATGGAAGAACTTGAAACTTTTAGAAATAAGTTGGACTACTAATATTCCAAGCTATGGTTAGGGATAGGCTAGGGATAGTGTAAATAGGAAAAGTTGATATTGTGTGTATTTATATCAGAAAAGATATAAAGCTTAAGATTAAGGTTAATAACCTTGTCAATAACGAATATGGTATTGCTGAGCTTTCATAGAGCTTAAGTTTATTACTAGTGAACAGTACAACAATATTAGGAACCTATACAGACATAGTTATTTCAAATGACACAAAATAGTTATGTGGGTAATAGATATTAAATATATATGAAAATGCTAGAAAAAACAAAACAGGTTATAAATAGGGCTAAAGAGTTTGAGAAATAAAGGAAATAACCCTATTAAGCTGTATGTGCACAGTGGAAGATGTTGGTGCAGAAGTTTGATATGAAAATAATATTGGTACAATTTTAAATGCACCACAGTACTTTAGCATTGATTTAGTCCAGATACAATAAATAAGGGTTAATAAATTACCACATACCAGATGAGTATGTGTTAAAAATATTATAAGAAGTAGTTAAAACTGTTTTCCTATACACAGATGCCATGTTTCCATTTTTAATATATTATATTTTTACTTTACAAAATAAATATATATTTGCTGCATGGTGGCTCAGTGGGCAGCAATGTTGCTTTTGCAGCACTGGTGTCCTAGGTTTGAATATTGGCCAGGACTCCTATCTGCCATTTTTTTTCTCTCTGTTTGCAATGGTTTTCTTTCAAGTACTACAGTTTCGTCATTACATTCCAAAAACATGCAGTTAAGTTAATTAGCTCTCCCTAGAAATTGGCCTTGGACTGTGCTAATGACACATGACAATGATAGGGCATTAAATTGTAAGCCCCTGTTTGATTGGAGGCTTCTGTATAGAAGAAGAAACGTATAAGTCTTTACATTTATACGTTTGTTTCCATAGATTAACCGTAACTTATTTATTCCCCTGTCCTTGTTCTCTTTCCTTCCTGTCTGCTTTAGTAAAGTTATCTTAAAATGACCTTCAGTAGAACTTCACCCAACAAAATAATATTAATGCTAAAAATAATATTACCAATAGTGACTTCAGTTTTTTATCCCCTGGTAATATGCAAACTTACCAATGACATACTCTACCCAAAACTGGTCAGTTTCTCGATCATATGGCCGGTTAAAGTCAACTCTAATGTCGAATTTCTGCCCACGACGTATGATGAGTTTGTTATTATAGTATCGGTCTGTGTGATGCTCTTTTTTATTTTTGTCATTCCGTTGCTTGTATAACTCAACATTTTCAACTTCCAGGTAATCTATGAAAGCAGAATAAAAACTTTAAAGCCTTACTGCCAAAAAATCATCAGTACTCTTACTGTTTCAAGAAGGAAAAAAAAATGTTTTACCTTTTATGTTGACACCCCTTGGGATGACCCCAAAAATTTCCATAGTTGGAACTTCATCTTCATCATCATTAGACACATTTGGAGGCACCGCTCTACGACCTGTATAACTCACTGGCTCCTTCTTCTTCTCTACCTTAGTCTCTTTAGGCTCTGACATTATGGTGGTCACTAAAACACAACAATCCATGAGTGGAGAGACTTTTTTTTACCATACATTATACATTACCCCAGTTTATGGCCATACAGTGCTCTCAGTTGATCATTATCAAATGTACATTTGTTTTATATATTATATTGTAATATAATCTAAATAAAAAAACAACATCTAAAGTGGAGCTAAGTGTGGAAATGTATGTTCTTTATTAGTTCCAAGATTCCCCATTTTCTGTACCCTTTTTGTCCTGAAGTCCTACAGCTTGACATGCAATGGCAGACCTGTAATGCTGAGTAATGGCAACAAGATAGATTTGTAAAAAAAAATGTTGTAAATTATAGTTTTATATATTTATTTGCCAATACCATGCATAATACTATGTATACTTGGAATGCTATATATTTATGTTGATTCCATGAGCTTTATGTAGATATTCACCCAGATTTATGTTATTCAGCAAATAAAATGATTCATTTTTATTTATAATTATTTGTACTTTGTACCTCAAACATTCCAAAACAACATGTTTCTGTTTATATGAATCAAGTATATTCTCAGATGTTTCAACATCTCATTTCCTTTACAGTTTTTTACAACATTTTGAAACAGCACTGTGGGTTTGGCTCAGTTCCCAACATTTTGCATCCTCGGTGCATACCTATATAACGTAGCTTGTGAGTTTGAGATTGGAATGCTCTGATGTTTTACCATGTTTACCCCTTGCAGCTTTCTCTATGTAATACAATTCTTTATGCATTACATTTTGCATGTCAACTGCAATAAAGCAGCACTTCTACTGATCAGGAATAAATCAAAGTCCTGTTGCAAAGATGACAACACACAACATTTTTGTAGATTGAGTGGTGTCAAAGTTGGCTATTTTGATTTTGCTAAGCGATTCGGACTCTCAAACTATTTTATTTTTGCATAGTCTAGTGACTAAACACTCAGTAGTCCCCCCCCAAAAAACTAGGTAAGCAAATTTAGTTCTGAGATAACACTGAGGGTTCTATTTATAAAACAGAGAACCATACATTCTCTGAAGCATTCCCTCGTGGGAATCAATTATTGCCATTGAAACACATGGAAATGGAAGATTCCGACAAGGGAATGTTTAAGGGGATCTCTGATTCTGTGTATTATAAATAGAGCCCAGAAAGTGTGCAGTTATAGTTATATAGTTATAGTTATAGTTACTAAAACCCTTTTTCTTAATTTCAACTCTAGCACAAGATATAGGATAAAGCTTTCATGCACATTTTGTTCTTTTTGCCAGTAGAGCAGAAACTTTTTCCTGTATTCTGTGCTAATTTGGAATTAAAAACAAACATTTTTAGTATACATAGTGTTTTATTATCTCTTTTGATTCGTTTAGATTTTGGGGAAGCTGGGAATAAGCCATCCCCTGAATCTAAGCACCTTAAGGCTGAATATGTATGAAGCAACCTGAGCAGGTGTTGTGTCATAAATATATCAGCTTGGTGGATAAATAGGTTGCTTTATTGAAGAAAAATTAGTATTTCTCATAGTCCAGTTGCAAGAGATAACGTTCCATCACTAGTTTAGTGAAATAGGTGAGGTTCTGCTGCCTTCAACTATCCAATAACTTGGAATAAAAAATCCTTTTAGATGTTGTATCATGTGATTGGGTCTTTTACCTCTGCCTCTATTTACCTTTACCTCTGTAAAATCTGCCTTGCAATTGGGTTGTTCTATATTATGTGAATGGCCTATACTCCTTTAGTAAATCAATACTAAAGGTTGACCCAAAACTGATATACTTAACCAATTTATTAGTTGGTCAACGGGTCATTTGCAACCAGTTTTTTGCTGAAATACGCATGGCATTTGATCCACATATAATTAGTAGGGAAATGTATATGCAGACAGGAGAGAGATGCACAAACACATATATTTTAAAGCAGGAAAAAAATATTTTTTTTTCAATATTTATAGAATTATATTATAATACATATATGATATTATATATATTTGGAATGGAAAAGGTTTACAACCTATGTAAGGTTTCTATTGCTGTCTGTGTCCCCCATTGAGGGGGTTTTCTCCAAAAAACACAAAAAGGACATAAAGCAATCTCTCCAATTGGAACATATATAGCAATACATTAGACAAGGAAGGGTGAGAACTAATGACAATTTTCCTATTTTTGTCTGTGCCTTCATGTCAGAGTGTTGCATGCATCTCAAAATTCCTTGAATATCATAGGAAGAGAAAATAAAGGGAACATTTCCTATGGAAGTAATGGACAGAGCTACTTTAATATGTGCATATCAATATGTAAAAAACAATTGTATAATATATGTTGGATATAAGTCATTATGAGCTGGAAATATTTTAAAACATTTTCTGATGACATTATTGGGTATCATAGTTTGTCGAGTGTGTATCGTCAATTGTATTCAGACTTAACATATGATATCTACTCACTAAATACAATCTCATCTTTTATATCTACCAAAAATGTGTTTTGCTTGCGGTTATGTGCACTAAAATTATGTTATTTTCCTGCAGCATTTTGTTAGGCAGCAGTACTAATATTGTGTGACATATAATATTGTACCTACAGGGTATCTGCTTCAGAATATATAAAATGCTTTTTTGAACAATCTTTATGTTTAACAGGCACATATATGAAAATGAACAGAATGCGTTGGTAGTGAAGGGGTTAGACCAACTTTGCTAACAAAAAAATATTTTTAGCACAGTGATAGGGAGTTGGCTGCAAGCCTGAATTAGCAATTAAGGTATTTGCCAGAAGCAATGGTATTTGTCAGCTAATTTTGGCACCTGTAGGATACTGAGGCTATTATAGCACCCTGTTCAGTTAATGAGGCCCTTAGTTTTGCCATAGTAGGCAGACATATTTGTGAACTAGGTATTTTAATCATCTGCAAAAGTTGTTTATTATTGCTGTATTATATCTATTGTACAGCCAGTGTGACAAATTTAAAATTATTTCAAATGTGAAATATTTCATGAATTCATTAACATAAAGAAATAAATATTTTTTATTAGATTTTGCTATTTCTATAAATAGTATTGCCTAGAATCTTTCCATAGATGGCTTACTTCTGTGCCCTCTGACCTGGTCACATGTCAAAAAGCATGTACTGCTAACAAACCAAAACACTAAAAGTGGTCAGTTCCCAGAGGCAATCTGTCCTCTGTCAATTTTCTACGCCTCAATACCCCGATGCCAAATCTCCACAGTCTTCCAGCTGCACCTGAGGTCATTTTCTTACTTGAATAAGATGACAGATAATTCTTCCAAGCAAAACTAAGTTTTCGTGAAGCCCAGCTATAAACACACACAAATATTTGTCTAGCTGCTATTGAAAAGGATAGCCAAAAGGACACAATGAAATAGATTCCTATGAAAATTCAAACTTAAGTAAACCATATCAAACAATTAAAAACATTCTCTTGTATACCCTGCTTAAAAATACAGTATGCTCTAAGCTTTTTAGGTAAGTAGACATTGCTAATATTTATACCATTTAGGAAGTGCCAGAAGAAACTTTTATTTTGGTTTAGTAAATGAAGAACTAATTTCTTTAGTCATTTTTATATATTTTGGGGGGTTATTTATCTGGTTTACATATAAATAATAGTTATATAACAAGCTTATAAGAAGAAAAAGACAAATCTCCATCAACATATGATCAAAATTTAAACACAATTGTATTCTAGAAAAGCAGATCTTTACTAAAGAAGTGGTAAGTTTGCAAAGTTTGAATTCAGTAAACATTAGTAAACTGGATACAGTCTCAGTCACTTTAAATACCCAATCATGTGCAAGGGAAGTTAAAAAAACATAACTTGCTAGGACACGATTGGCTGATTAAAGTGGACACAGCTTTCCCTTATTACTATTTTTTTTTTTTAGCAAAGTAGACATCTATGCCTTTATTAAATCAACCCAGTTCTTTAGTAGCGAATTTATATGCAAACCAAGTTGAATTGCCTAAATAGTGTTAGAAAGATTCCTAAATACCAAATATAACTACATTTAAAGCAAGCATTCAGACACACATTGTAAGCTGTCACACTTTGCAGAAATAAATGCATACCTTTTCCTTCTCCTAAGTGCTTGTGGCTGTGCCTTATGTCAGAATTAGAAGTGCCTTGTAATATTCTGTTTTTTTAGAGATATCCCCCTTACTCCACCTCTCCCCACCCATTTTACCACCATGGTTTCATTGGTTTCTCTTTTCCATGTTCTCCACCCATCCCATCTTGTTAATTATTATCAGATTGCATGCATGCTTTAAAATAGACTTCTGTTAAAATGTGGTCATTGGGACTAAAAGGAAACAGATGACAGTGATTGGGCTACAAACAGGCTTGTTGTGCCATTATACTCTAGAATTTTCTTTAATGGAATACATGCAACAGGCTTTCATGGGATAATAAACTAACGTTCTTGTACTATGCTTAACAGTAAACAGATTATTCTCTGCAAATAACTGTATATCACTGGTAATATTTAGTCCATGTATTAATAAATAGTACATAGAACATACAGGGTTCGGAACATTCTACATATATATTTTACATATAAAAACATTAATATAATAAAAAAACACAGAAAACTGAAATGCGCAGACCTAGTACATTTAATGACAAACACATTTATTCATAAAAATAATACTTGGACCCACAAGAAGAATAAGGATTCCTATAAGCGACCAGAAAGTATTTGAAGGTATTCTCCAAAAATGGCCAGTGGTGATTTGCTTACTGGATGGTAGATGGACTGAATAATGTTTTATTGATCTTGATTAGGGGCATGTATGATCAAGGGTTATGACCATTATCTTTAGTACTAAAAAGAGGGTAGAAGATAAAGATGATTTGAAATGTAACTTCACCTCAACTTTTAATAAAATTAAAGATTGCTAACACAACAAACTTGGATAACTGTTTAAATTCCAATATATATTTAGTTATCTTATATAACATGTACTAGATTAGAATCTATTAACTTTTCCAGCACCTTTTATTATTAATATTACACAGTATTTATATTGTGCCAACATATTATGCAGTGCTTTACGAATGTGGGAGAAAAGCAGAGTACCCAGAGGAAACCAACACAAACACAGGGAGAACCTGTAAACTCCATGCACATAGTGTCCTGGCTGAGTTTCAAACCTGGGACCTAGCGCTGCAAAAGCCAGAGGACTAACTTCTAAGCCACTGCCGATCAATGACATAGTGTGCAAAACATTTGCTCTAATACTGCTGATGTGTTTGCATGGTTTGTTATGGAATAATGATGGAAGTATGGGCAAATGTTGGAAGTATGGAAAGATTATAAATGTATGAGTAGATGTTGGAAATATGGGGACATGTTGGAAACATATGAAGATATTAAAAGTATGAAGAGGTGTAGTCAACAAAGTTAAAGGTCTGTGGTGAGTTATGGAAGATTTTGGATGCAACAGGTGAGGTCCCAGGTAGAACCCTGGTTATTACTGAAGATTATGCAGGCCTTGGGGCCCAGGAGCTTCAAAACAAGCTCCTGTTAATTTCTACTTTTGACCCTAAAGTACACAAATCATCATAAGAACAGTCAGAAAGAGAACATTATTTAATTAAAATTAAAATGTGCTACTCTTATGTTCAGTAATACTTTACACCAAACCCAAAGCATTTTTTAAAGCTAATCTTTGTTTCTACAGCACAAATGATAGAGCTGTTGGCATTTTCACAACTGGAATGGGGAATCGTAAATTCTGCAGCAAGACAATTTAACACATGGCTGCTAGATTTTACAATAACATTAGCTAACATCCAGCGACCATGGAATTTCCAGTTATATAGTCTGCTGATGCGTACTAATTCTGTATGAGCAAAAGAAAAAAAAATACCAAATGCCAGTGGATGAATGTAAAATAAGTTATGTGATGTACTGCTATATTATTAAATAATAGAAAAATTGAAGGTTGAAAACAAAAAGTCTTAGGACAGAAATGTGACAGATCAATGAACTTCTCAAAATCTACACTAGTGCCATCCTACCCTATTAATCCTCATTATCTTATTTGCTCCATAAAACTCCGCAGTCAGCCAATGTTGTTCTTATGAACATTGAAAGTGAAATTTAGAGACTATTGGATGCCATCAGACGGAAGGTCTGCAGCACAGAATATGATGCTAAACACTTTTTTTATATATTTATGTATTTTGTGTGTATGAAAAGCCAAAACTTTATTTTCCTGTTAAATTCTTTTGCTGTCTGTGTCTCTTCATGTTCTCCAAATGCAATAACAAATTGTTGATTACCATCTTCATTCCTGTCTTCCTGTCTTCCTTCCCTACCTAATTCAGTCTTGTCCCATCTCATCCAATTCAAAAATTTTTATCATCATCTGTGTGTCCGAATATAAAATTCACCTTCTGTACATGTGCATGTCACCCCAACAGGTGTTCCAGGGTGAACGTACACAGTTTAAACACCGTCAGAACAAATTCTCAACAAAACAGTAAAGAATGTAGGGAGTAGGGAACACAAGCACAGTAGGGAAGTTTGGGATAGAAACGGGTTTTGATGGATAAAAATATATTTTATGTACATTTACCAATAAGTATATTATACAAAAAGAAACATATCTCTCAATGGGTATTCTTACATATTCAAAAGCTATATGACAGATTACATTTTCTGGATTATACACATAAAAGTAGCATGATGATGAGATATTGTATGTAATATATTCAGATGAAGGTATTTCACTGGACATGTACATTAATATTAAATTATTTAAAATTCAAGGTGGTACATCAAATGTAGGTACATCTTTCTCCACTTGTCAGACATTTATTATGCTACTATAAAATGATAAAAAGAATACCATTTTAACCTGCGTTATGAATGGTAAATGTATGAAAGTCACTTGATGTAGCACTGAAATGAGTAGTGTCAGAATGTCATCGCCAGTTTGGGTTTGCAGAGTTCATTTCTCTCCTAAATTCAGCCTCATTCCAGTAATTTAGCTTCAGTTTAGGAGTTTATTTAAAAAAATAAGCTCCGGTCAAATCTTCAAGGCTTGAAGCCAGCTGCAACTTCCAGAATTCAGAGCCTTGTCAATTCTGTATGTTTTTGAATCTTCAGATTTTCCCTTACAACTTTTCTCAGTTACCAAGCAAACAAATGACTTTCCCTAAATTTACTAGTTGTGTCTGTAAGACTTCACCCATGTGAAAAGTAGTAAAAGTTAATGACCTTTTGTAATGCTTACTGGCATCTAGTGCACTCACTATCTACTACTGCGATATATGATGATGTTTATGGTACATTAGGGCACATAAAGATAATTGAAAGCTAATTTCTGTACTTGCTGTTATTTACCACAGATGAATTATTCCGAGTTTACAAAATGTTTCAACACATTTATTAGGCTTTGATATGTGTGTGATGCATTCAATTCCTGATTATTATTTTTTTTCTTATTTTTGCCCATCATTAATGGAAATATTTCATTATTGATTCTAGAATCATAGGAAAAAATAAGCAACAGAAGCTTTTTAAATGTTTTCCAAACACCCTACAATTGTTTAGAAAGTGTTTAAAGAGCAATTGGGAGGAATTCACATGTATTACAGATGCATAACAGATTAAATGTCTATAGCAGGATGGTTCAACCATTCTCCTTCTGGGACCAGAAGGCATACTTTCCAAAGTTGGGTGTGACCCAGCAGAAAATCTGTCCACCAGACAGAGTACACAAGGGCAAACACAAGCAAAGTCGGGGATCATAGGCAAAAGGTTGGTTGGCGGTGTAAACTCTCAGGATCAAAAATAAGCAAGGTCAGGAACAGTAAATCAAACGGGAACTCTCCAGCACAGATTAACCCAGCTAATGCTGCAACAGGCACTGAGCATTGGGAGCAGAGAAGCTATAAAGCCCCAGCAGTCAATGGCAGCATGGGAGCACTAATTGGCTCCTAAAACCCCCTTCAGCTATGCACAGTCTCAAAGTGTGTGCTGGGGATGCTGAGAAGGTACATTTCAGGCTGCACGGCTAAAGAGAAGCAGAAGATACTGCTGTTTCCTTGCTGCTGCAAGTGTTACTATTGGAGAGAATAAATAGAAAGAGATACTGTGGTGGCACACAGCACAGGATTGCTGACCCCACATACTTCAAGAACACAAATGTGCATGTACTTACCCAATAATTTGTAGTGCCCGAAGTGTCAATTAGTTTAGCACATCTAGCAATTGTTTTTTATCCATTCCTCATGGCATTACTGCTCTAATCCCCTAGTTACAAAGGTCATGTTTGTGTACAGCAGTTGTCAAATCATGACACAGATTCAATTGAGGTCTGGGCTTTGACTAGGCCAATACAAACCATTTAAAAGTTTCCCTTTAAACCATTCTAGCTATAGCAGAATTATTGTCACATACAAAAATATTATTGTTCTACTGGAAGGTAAACCTTCATTCCAGTTTACTTCATTGGCCGATTGAAAGAAGATTTTCTCAGGAATTGCCCTATATTTAATGCTGACCAGTTTTTCAGCTTATGCCAAAAAACATGCCCACAGCATGATGCTGCCATCATCATGCTTCACTGTGTAACTGGTGTTCTTATTGGGTTAACACCATACACAAAGTTTCCCATGATGGCCTATAAACATTCAGTTTTAGTCTCATCTAAGTCTGAGTCCATGGCATGCTATATGGAAAAATCCAATAGTTTTTTCTTTAAGCAGCAAATTATAAATAAAGCCCCACTCTGTAGAATGTACAGCCTAAAGTGGTTCTAAAAAAAGATAGTTCCAACTCCATTGTGGATCTTTGCAACTCCTTCCGTGTTATCCTTGGAACTTTTGTTTAATTTCTGATCAATACCCTGCTTGTGAGTGGGTTCTGGTGGGTGGCCTTGTAAAGTTTGTAGTGGTGCTGTATTTTTTCCATTTTTTATTGAAAATTATTTTATTAGTGCCTCCGTGGGATATTTAAAGTTGGATTTTTTTTTATAACCCGACTCTGAACTATACCCACAACTTTTTCACTGACTAGTTCAGAGTGCTTCTTGGTCTTTATGTTGCTTGTTTTGTGTTGTGGCAGAGTCATTAGCATTTCTAAATCTATTCAATGTATGTATGTGGACATCATGTGACACACAGGTGGGCCCTAAACGTCAGAAGCGAATTGGTTAGATATTTTTTAGGGGGTTCATAACATATATATGTATATATATATATATATATATATATATATATATATATATATATAAATGTTTGCATATTTCTCTAATAAATTAGTTGATGCAAGCTGTCATTCTTTCTTCTGGTTTTAAGGAGCTGTGTTTTCACTTTTCTCAGACCCCTTTTTGAACACTGACAAGTACTCATTTTTAATCTTTTACATTTCATGAACTTTTTTCACAAATGGTGTAATAAGGAAATACTGAGTCATTTGTGCTTGGTCATTTGTTGTGGTTACCACAACCTTTACAAAAACATCAATTTGCAAATGAAAATGTTATTAACATATTAGTGCAATCTTGAACCAATTTCTTAACTCATTAAGTATTAACAACCTATAGAGAATAAGGCAAATGAAAGCATGTTGAGTACAGTTCTAGAATACTAAATCATTCCTTTCCTGGGAAATTGACTGCTATATTTCTTACACACCCAATAGCCTGAAATTTCCATAGTACCTTTTTTATCCTGCCTGTCATCTGTTTGCTGTGACAACATAGACTGTTTGCAAAGAGGTGCTAGCAAAAGGTTGGTGTGGATTGGAAAAGAGAGAGAGCACCTAGGCTTTGTGAAATAGGTATATCTTTTATTAATGAAAGTAGAAAAGTCACTCACAAACAAAAAAGAAAGATACAATATAAAAGAAATATATAAAGTAGTTCAACACATTACATAGCATATAATATAAAGCATGTCAGGACTGCACCTGGCAATATTTTGTAGGGCCAACTAATTGCTAAAGCCATGTCCATCTCAGATCCCTTTTTAGGTTTTGAATAATAGAGCATGGGCCCTGTACTTATCAGAACCTAATGTTTGACTCCAGAGAAACTATGGCTAAAAAGAGAAATATAATGAGGCAACAAAACATTTTAAAACTTCTACTTGACTTTCTGTTACTATGACACCAGAACAAGAAGTTCTATCCATTTCTCACCCTACAAATGCTCTGAAAGGGTTATGTGCAAACACAAGTATGACATAAGTAAATATAACTATTTCACTTATTCATACATTGTCATTTTAGTTAGATAATTGTGTTAGTTAGTAAATTCCCTATTTAATGTACAGCGCTGCATAATATGTTGGCGCTATATAAATCCTGTTTATTAATAATAATAATAATAATAAATTGCCAAAAATAAATGTATATATACTACAGCAGTTGCATAACACTGGATTCCACTAATGAGAGGAAAACAGTACAAGTGCAGGAGTAGTGATAAAAAGTTTTACAATCTATGAAAGAACAGTTCTTCTCTTTTTGCTTATCAGATTTAAAGGAAGAGTTTGACCATTGATAGAATATAAGGCTATGTAAAAAATAGATAGCTCAGAACAGACACAATTAAAAGTAACCACTTAGGTTCCAATTTAAATCTATCTTCTTTAAAAAAAATTAAAATGAGAAATGATATATATGAATTTGTCCACATTACTTTTATTATTTATTCTAATTCTTTAGAATGTTAGGAGTAACAGCCACAATTGTGTCCTAGGTTTATACATGAGTCAAAGTAGGTTTACTGCCAGGTATAAATAAGTATCTTGGTTTATATTTGGATTGGTTTATATTGGAGTATATACTAAAATATTATTATGTTACTGTTCTACAATATCTAAAAAGAATGTCTATAAAAAGAGGCCATTTTTCTAACAACCAACAACGTTTAAACTCAAAAATCATCTAAACTGCTAGTGAACCAGCATTCCAATGAAGTGAATCAGCATTCCAATGAAGTGAATCATAAAATATGATTCTAATTGTTTTTTTTTTTTTTTGTTAGGTATAAGCATGCTGGCAGCATGGCTATTGTGTAAGAATCATTTTCTCATTTTCTGTTTTCCATAGAGGTTAATGCACATTAAATTAATTCAGTCATAAAGAAATATGCGTCAGCCGACAAGTAAGTTGTAAAATTGAGAGGCCTTACTTTCCACAAGTAGTTCATTAGATAGTGATTTGTAGTTTGCAGAGAATATAGTCTAATACACATCTCACTGACAGACTCTTATCTAACGGCCTTTCTGATCCTGAACAAGCCCTTAAAATCTATCTACTTTCTCCTTCTTATACCCACAGGATTGATAGCAGGGTGAATACAACTGGTATCTGACATTGCATAATCGGCTGAACTTCCAGTTTCCTTCTGGCTGCAGCTAAAATTACTGTCACCACTAAACACGGCAACTAAGTAACAGTCATCCACATACTATGTACAAAAGAGATAATGAGGCTAAAGGATATTCAGCACCATAACTTATGATTATATATATATATATATATATATATGATCATATATTTAGATCATTTATATAGATGGATAATATACATAGATAGATAGATAGCTTTATATTTTATTAGATATTAATCATTAAATGTGTTGCTTTTTCTATTATTATATAATCATTTTGGTCTGTTTCAATATCTGCCAAAATTAACAGAATAGCTGTACGTGTATAATTTCCTTATATTTTGACAGCAGGGATGTCAGTTTAATGGCTGGTGAATCCTTGGTGCTATCTCAGCTAAGTAAAGCAGTAATATGTTGATTAATGCCTGCACTCCAAATATAATACCATGTAAAGTGAGCAGAGTTATGCAATTCAAAAATAACAGCAAGAGAACAGTGATTGTTTTGTTGCTTTACATTTACACAAACCGACCAAAGCTACAGATACGAATGTTTCATTGTTTGTCTGCTTGAAAATTTGCATGCGTACATACAGCCTATGCTCCTCACAGCATAATTGTTTGGACAAAACCCAATACCAGCACTGTATAAAATACAGAAAAATAAATGCTGCTAATATTAGCAATATCTTCCAATATAACACTGAATATAAATGCCAACATTAAATGAAATATTGTTCATAAACATATAGCAACAAATACCAGGAAATTGAAAAATAGTTTTCAGTATTTAAAGTGACCTTGATCTAACAAAAAGGAGAAAGTGGTTTATTTCTTCTTCAACAGTTCTCTGCAGTTAAATAGAAGCTCATATTATGTGCAAGATCTGGCCTTCCTCTTTATAGGCTGGTCATAGATAAATCTGAGCCTGGCTAAAATACGGCAGGCACCCTGATATGGCCTACTATACTACAGAAAAGAACATCCTGCAAATTTGTCTGTTTTTACATTTGTAACATAAATACCCATCAGACTGGTTTTAAACTTAAAAGGGGCCACTTGTATTCACAAGTTGATTGGAAAATATTTTTTCAAGGTATAATCTAAAAATAATAGGTAATACCCATACATATTAAGAGGACACTACTCCAATGACAACCATTTAACACTGACACACATGTATAGGGGGCTACTTCACTGGCAACCATGTAATGGGGAGCTATTTCCCTGACAACCTCATGAGGGGTAGCTCCTCAACTAGCCACCATGTAAGGGTGCTACTATTTTATCAACCATGTATGGGGGATCTTTTCTACTAATAACTTTGTAAGGGAGAATACTCCACTAAAAGCCTCCAAAGGTGGAGCTAGTTCTTTGACAACTATGTAAGAGGTTACCATTACCCTAACAACCTCCAAAGGTCGTACTAGCCAAATGACAACCAGGTAAAGGAAATATTACCTACATGGACCTCCAACTTCTTAAGGTGGTACTGCTGCACTGGCATCCATAAGCTATGTAAGGGACACTATTCTACTGACAGATATGGCTCCAATGACAACCAAGTAAGGGGGCACTGCCCTGCTGATCACTAAATAAGAAGTCCCAAATAGGTCTAAGCACTTCTCTTCTACTGGGCAGAGGAGGAACTTATTACCTCTAGCTTCACCTTGTATTGAGTACTTTTCTGACACATGATGCAATGTCAACACAGCTGTGTTGTGAGAACACATATAGTATATCTGTATCAGCCTTCTAAGTTGCAATGTGGAATTTGCAAACTTTGCTTAGTGTAAGTGTGAATCATGAACTTTAGATACTTCTTATGTTTACAAATTTCCCTATGATCTAAGTTATTAGTAAAGGAAAAGCATTGTGTTGTTTTACTGAGCACATGTTTAGGGTTATTCATGTTTACCATTAAGTCATTTTGACATAACTTTTTAGGTAACACATCATTTTTATTTATTTGCTCCTTTAATATATTTAGCTACATGTCTTTCACAGTTTCATCATTGTATAACATATTGCCCCTGATTCATCATTGAAATCCGCGATCGCGGGAAGCGCGATAATACGCGCGACCCGCGATCGCGGATTACCGCGGTCCGGGACTCGAGTGCGCGCGTCCACTCGCATCCTGAATCTGCCGGCCGGATTTCTGCCAGTAAAAAGCTGTCGGATAAGCGCGGCTCCGTGCGCGAGCTTTTCCGGTTGTTGAATAGCGCGATCGCGCGCGATTCCGGATCGCTAATACGAATGCGCGACCGATAATCCGATTTTGTTTGATGAATCAGGGGCATTGTATTATATTTGGTGGCTTTCTGTATTGTCCACATTCTTAGTATTCTAAACATATCCAACAGGAAGCAGAGTTTTACATTTATTATGGGAATTCCCAAAGTCCCATTCTAATTGCAAGAGGTCCATAACTGTCCGTTAGATATATTGGTAACCATCAGCTTTCTGTCCCCTTAGTTGGATGCATAAAAGTAGTTGCTCCCTTCATTAAGGAACTTTTTCTAATAATCTCACTATTTGTTGCATAGGTGATACACATACAATATTGTATATTTATGTAACAAGTTCCACTACTATGCTTTTACAGTGGAGCTAAGATCAAAAAGGCAATATTTTGCTAAAGAGATGAAATTTTATTAATTTTTCAATTGTGTGCCTGCCCCAGTTGGCAATACCAGTGTCAGACAATCCTGCAGCTTCCTGGCATATTTACATCACATATCCCAGCAGGCTGTGGGGATTCTACATTGGATGCTACTGACAGCAACTCCTTTGCTTCTGCGTATGCCCAGAATTGGGTGCTGCCTCATCAGGAGAGTTTCACCAATGTAAAGGACTCAGTATACAATCTCATGCATGTCTAGAATAAAATTGATGCTGGTTGTTACGTTTGAAAGACACTGGGCCTAATTTAATAAAGGTCTCCAAGACTGGAGATGATAGATTATCATGGGAAATCCTGGGTGATCCAGCAAACCAGGAATGGACTTTATATTTCTTAATATTTGGCAAATGTTTTTTTATCCTTGACCATATCACTTCCAGGACTGCTATGTCACCCAGGTTCTACCATGATAATCTATCTTCTCCAGTCTTGGAAAAATCAGGTCCACTGTCAGAAGCAGGGCATGGAGGACAAGGGATACTTGTTTACGGCTCATTTAAAAGTGCTTGATTTTTCCAATGGTGAATCTTTTACAGGTAAGGGAGAGGGGCCCAGGAATTTTGCCTACTAAAGGCCCCCTAAATTTCTGATGCACATGCAAAAGCAAAATGTATGCTATAAATAAAATGGGTCCTTTATTACTATAACAGTAATATATATACTTGATTAACTTTAATCTAAAATTATTTCTGAATACAATTACTACATATTTATATGAATTGACATAATGCACAAAATATAATTATATAAATATAAAAGCACCAGATACAAAATTGAATAGACATAGACATTATATGTGAATATATTTATGATGTATTCCCTTTTTAGTTGTTTATGATTCTTGGCATATCATTCGTGTAATAAAGAGGGATTGTGCAAATGGAAAACAAAGCAAATATAACAGTTTTGTATATATTCAAGTACTAATATGGAAGTTCAAACTCTGAGATAGGCACATTAGCTGAATTCCGCTTGTCTGAACTTCTGCAAAAGATGCATATTTCTGTGCAAAATGAAACAATTACAGCAGAATAGATAAAAGTTAATAGACAAAGTGGACAATATTTTTTGAAGGGCTAATAGGCTAATTTACACCAATAGAATGAATTGAGAAGCCACTTCCATTGGGGACATGTACCAATACGTACAACTTAAACAAAAATACTGTTCATCACGGTAAGGGTCTTTCATGCAGCTTTGGGAGCAATAAAAATAAACAAATCCATTGAAATCACATGCTTTGGGTATGACCTAAAATTGTTTCTGTTCATTTTTAAACTAAAAATAGTGACATTGAAATTCCACCAAAGAAAGTCCTCTCAAAAACTATCTAGGCATTTGTTTGGGGGGTGCATGGTATCATTTTGAATCCCCTCTTAATAGGAAGGCAAACAAATACCCCTCCCATTCCCAAGGACATAAGCACAGGGGTAAATTAGTAAACTTTACCCATTTCCACAAATAATGACATAATGACAATCCAGTGATGTATGTGTATAACAGTAATGACAAAGACCCAACAACCTGTGAAATTTGCTCATCCCAGTCCTATTGCTAATGACAGTAGTTATAAAAGGTATGCAAGTAGAAGCCAGTTGCACATGTTTTCTCATATTTACTAGAGATTCCATGAAAAAATGCAGCTTCCCCTTTTCCTTGTACTATTACAGCATTCTTTAAACAATTTTCTTTTGCTCAAGCTAAGTATTCCTGTGAAGTTTGGTTGCGGTTTACCAATGCAGTTGCTTTAGTATAAAGGCTATAAAGAGATATTTTTTATAGTTATCATTGAAGCATCGAGTATATTAATATTTAATGTGCAATTCTCATTGTTCTCTAGAACAGAAAGTACCGTACATTTGTGTGGCAACGTTTTATTGTATGTGTTTTACACTGTATGAATATTTAACATTTTTAGCACCTTACAGTTACAAACAAAGGACTTAACTGTGTGAAATGAAAACTGAAATGCAATTTTTTTTAATAAATGTCTGAGATTTATATTGATCTCAAAATCGTATAGCAGTATTTATTTTATTAGAGTTTTAAAATAAAATTTGCAAATTTGACTTAAAAAAATGACTTAATATTTACCCTAAAGAGAATTATAATAAAAGCAAAAACATTTAATGTTCACTGAACAAAAGTACAGTTATACAGATATATATCATTTTTTGGTTTAAAGAATAGGAGTTTGATTATTATCCTGAATTATTACAAAAATAAAAAACTTTATAGTGATTTTGGTACTTCTCAAATTCATTACATTGTACAGTATACTGTATTTCTCACTCTTACGGACTGTACTGTGGTTAAAGCATACCTAAACTCAAATTTTTTGACAACCCTTTTATATCAAGTAAAAATATTGCTTTTTTTGCAACAAAATTTTTTTTAAAAAAGGGAGAACCACCTTCCCTTTCTGTCCTGATCACTGAGGCGGAGAGTCTCCTGGATACTTACATCACGCGTCCCAGGTAAAGAGATGCCAGTGTCACACATGGGCAGTAAGAGCTACTCTTTTTTTTTCTCTTTTGCAGCAGCTACATCACCTGATATCGCACCTGCGAGGTGTAGCTAGAAGAAGGAGAAAGAAGGCTGAAGAAGATGGCGCCGGGCCCTTCCTCTGTGCCAGGACTAAGGAGAATTCCAGGACTGCGCAGGACCTAATCAAGGAAAGCTCCAGCGCGATAGAGGGAACTGCCGAATTAGGGGAAGTGTGATTTTATTATTTGTAGTTTAGTTCCGCTTTAGTATATAAACACTATATTCTAAGGTACCTTATTACCTGACTTCAACTCATTCACTTTTGGCACCTTACTGTTTAACTTCAATTGTTTGAGTGCTATCTCTAGACTTGCCAAGGTTTTCCCATATGCTGGTGACAGCCGATCAGAAAAATATTCCCAATCAAAACTGGGGCAGTATTCCCAATACTATCTTGTGACCTAATATATCCCTTAATCAATCAGTCAATGTATTTAAATTTGGGCAAGCTGCTAAGCACTTTGGAGATTTTCTTTCAACATCAGGTGGGAAGTTTGAATATGTTTCCACCAATATGTAAGACCGACCTACTACTGTGTGTAAGACCTTCTTCTCACATTTAATAGATTTCTTAAAGATCAACATGAATATTTGGTCTCATTACCTCCTTGTATGTATCCATCCCCCCTAAACATTATGCAAATGCAATTGATATTTAAGTAGAGCAATTAAAACCAAAGCATGTCTTTATCATGCACACATTTAATAGGGAGTGTGTGTAGATGACATGCAAATCTAGTCCACCTGACAGTTTAGCCTGCCCTGCCATGCTAAGACTATGCCATACCATATAAAAGATATGTTTTGGCTAGCTGCCTTTAAAAACTTTTCTTATAAACTACAATCTTTTGTGAATAAAAGAGTGTTCAGGAGACCTCCAAACTCTGGTGAACTATTCGACTGTGTGTGTAAATTTGAGCTACAGCAACTGAACTTTGTAAACAACAAGTAAACAACACCATTGTAGTAAAAGCATAGAATTTTACTCTTAAAGACATTTTTTTTAACATAGTATGTTTAAGGGGGAATCAAATGAAAAAGGTTATCACTGAAAACCAGTGAATGACTTGCCCCAAAGTGGTGTCCTTTCCTCCACAAGTGTGCCCAGGCCCATTTTGTTTTTTGCTTTTTTATAGTTAAGGGCTTTCTGGACAGCTACAAAATATATACTGGGACCTACAAGGACAGAATTATTTTGGCGGAGTGCATAGGAACAAATAACGGTATACAAAGCACAGAGGCAGTAGAAATATTTGGAAAAAATATGCCATCCTCTGTTATCTGAATACATCTATAAAGTGCATACAATGCACTTATTAAAAACAGCTACAGAGCTGCCTGTATATAATATATTTACCCAACAGCAATAGTAATAAAAACTAATAGCTACGGCAATGTTTTAGCAAGTAAAAATTATTTTTTACAGCTACTGTTATAACAAGTGTGTCATTCTAAAACATCTGTATACTGCATTGAATGCTGGTTATGTGAAAAAGACATTGCTGTTATCATGAAAGACCTGCAGCGCCTCTTACATCACATCATGGCATGTGCAAGGGGGCAGGCTTAAATAAAACCCAAATTTACTAGATGTATACAATTCCCATGTTTAAACAGCTATAGGCATATTTCATCTAAAAACGTTGGGTAGGTGTAATACCCCAAGCCCTTCCACCTCCCTTCCAACTTTTTATCTGCACTTCCTGGAAATTCCCAAACTTATTTTCAAAGAAGCACAGAACAGCATTTGCAATGCTAAAAATAATGTAAATGTAGCAATGTGTTTATTGCTTCATAGTAACTTCTTCATTTATAGTAGATTAGGGGTCTGACCTTTAGTTTGTGTATGTTAGTTAAAGCAATCTTACAAGTAAAAAATAAAGAAATAAATTCAGTAAACTTTGTTTACTTAAACTTATTAAACCCTTAGTAATCCTCCTTAACCAATACTAATATTTTAAAGCTGATTTAAATTTGTGTTTAATTTGTATTTGTCTACTATTATTATTTAAACTTTTTTAATAAATATTTAGGCAGGAGACCGCTGTACACGTCAGATTTTTGCACAAGACGAGCATGACTTTTCGTCTTGGGCTACAATTATCTGACGTGTGTACATAGCTTTAGAAATTATATGAGTGGTGATAAAGTTAATGCTTTTTTTCAATTTCCAACTGTAAACATATTTAGATCATGTATCTTATTAGACAGTTTATGTAATTGGTTGGAATGAGATGGTCCAATGTTTAATTTGAATACTGAATATACAAAATACATAAATAGTTTTTAGAGACCTATTTAAGTGCAATTTTATCTAGGAGTGTTGTAGCCCACTGATTTTACAATACTGAACTTTTTACATTGTAGTCCTACCTTGGTATTGGGTATGGCTCTGCAAGGTGACTAATGTGGTCCTCTTGGGCTCCTACAATAGGAAGGACCTGCATCCATGGTTTAGGGCTTTAGTCCTTATAGGCTTGTTTAGAGTAGCCGTGGATAATGGGCACTGGAACACTCACACTTACACACCTAAATATTAGGACTAATGACCATATGTGGTCCAGTAAATACATTATATTATGGGCTAGAATTACTCTGGCAATTGTGTTGTTATCCCACAGATTTTACAGTATTGAACATAAACTCATCCTCTGCATTACCATGCCTGTAGACCATGCCCACAGGCCATGCCACAGCATTTTCCTTTTCACTGTTTCCATGGGTGTCAGAGACATTTCTTATTTCTAGCAGCACTCTAGTTATCTACTCAGGCTGTGGTTGCCCTAAATAAACAAAGTTTAAGGCTTTGTTTTATAGCATCTAAAATATTTTAACAGAAATAAACTAGACATTCAACTGAGCTTTATAAACACATCCTATGAAACCATTGTGACACTTTTGCCCCCTCTAGTATGAGACTGGTATACTAGAAGAAAAGGAAACTAAATATTACCTAAACCGAGGCAATCTTTATCTTTCCCTGCTTCCCCTAATTCAGGGATGGAGGCCAGATCCCCTGAATACATGCAAGGTAACATTCTGGAAATTAAGAATTTTTCCAGTGGTACAAAAATATTAGCTCATCAAACTCAGCGGATTACTGTATGCCCACATTTTTCATTTGTAAAATGGTAAAATGCTTTAGATGGCCATTAGAAAAACATATTTTCAAGGCCAAATAAAATATGGCTATGGAGAATCAGATTAGGTAGGATTTTTTATCCATCACTTCTATATTCTACAAGCCTCTGTATCAAAAGCTGGCTAGAGATATTAAGGAGCTGGTGTGTCAGATATGGACTGAATAATGTTAGTATTAATAGAACCTCACAAAAAATTCAGAGATCTGACCTTCTGAAATTGCTTTGCAATCTTTTGGCAGAAACTCTTTATATTTTCTGTAGTTGAGTTGGTTATAGTATTTCTATAAAATAAGGACCGCCTGGTGATTCATCTGGATGTTTCATTTATGAAAGAATTTCATTGTTTTCATTTTAAAACAGGACCCCCTGGTGCATCACCTGGAACTCTCATTTTCTGACTTTTCAGCTAGACAGTTCATGATGAGATTTACTTTGAAATTTGCACTCTACATGAAATTAAGTCAGAAAAATCCAGTCTGATGGGTTGTTTTTTTTATCTCTTAGTTATTTTCTGCACAAGAAAAGAGATAGAAACACTTTTGGCTATTATTAGCACAAAATTTAATTTTTAACATTAAGATAACTTAGATAATATTAGAAGCCTGTTTGGGTCAGTGCTGGTCAAGGAGTAGTAACTAAAAAGTAGGGTAATGGTAGGGGTTGACTTCATTTTGATGATGTTGGGCACCTTAAACATAGGGGAAAGCTGGCTGCCTTTTCAATTTCCATCAGCAGTTGAAGAAGTTTTACTCTTTCTAAACTGAGAGGTCATAGAGAAGTAAAATGTTTTAAATTTTTTGCATGGGAATAGGATAAAACCTTTGGAAGCCTATTTGCATAAATTACAAGGAAAATATCTATAAAATCTTGTTCCGCTGGAACCATACCTCGGAGGTTCAGGGATAGCATCCTGATTCGGGACTTTAGGTCATGGGCCAACCAACTCCTCTCAAAAGTTACTCACCATTACTCCCCACCAGACCTTTTGACTCATCTATTAGGGTTACCATTGGAGCAGTTACCTTATTACTCACAAATTTACCTCTCAAATCCTGCTTGCAGCACACAATCTCATTGGAAGCTTAATACACCTCCATCAATGGAGGCTCTTTATCGCAGGATTCACAATATATGGCTAATGGAATATTTGACAGCAGCTATTCAGAATAGGACAAAAAAAATTCCACAGGATATGGCAGGATTAGGAAGAATCATCTTCAGTTTTTTTTATGAATAAACGTATTGCATTGCATTCTTCATTCTTCACCATGAACATGGACTTCTTTGCATGATGTTCGCTTAACAGATCTCCGTTACCTAGCTTTTTTTTTAAATCACTACCCCTGTGGTTTACTTATGGAATACCTATTTTGTTTCTTCTTTCTCCTGGTTCTATTTGTTAATATTATTAATAATATATTCAAGAAGACATGTCACTTGACTGCCTGTGCAGTGTGAGATGGGGTGATGTGAAAAGAAGATTGCTGTGCATGGGACCAACCGGACTAGGTTTGCAGAGGGATCAATGGTTTTACAGCTGATCCTGCAATTAATGCATACTTTATACAAAATATATCATGTCATGTATTCATGTACCCACTATATGGTGCCTACCACCATTGGTGCCTAATTGTTGAATTGAAAAAAAATCATGTCTTTTAGTAGACATAAGACCATCTATTTTGTTTGTCCTAATAGGCCAGCCTTTTACACCTCTCCTATTGGGCTTATTTATTGAAGCTCTCCAAGGCTAAAGAGGACATACTTTCATTAGTAAACTTGGATGATCCAGGAAACCTGAAATAGATTTCTTAAAGTCATTTGTTTTTAAATGTTTTTAATACTGGACCAGAATCATTCCAGATTTTTGGATCACCCAGCTTCACTGGTAAAAGTGTATCCTCTTCAGTCAGTGGAGAGCTTTAATAAATCAAGCCAATTGTCCTTACTTTGTCATATCTTTGATGTAGGCACCATTACTCTCTTATATGCCAATATCAACCTCTACTTATTTATCTTTCATTTGTTATGTTTTTTTCCTCAATACCTACCAATTCTGTATCTTCTAGATAGTCAAATATGGAAAGTTTTTAATCATTTATTTTTTACATGCTGGTACATTTGTTCTGAGTTAAATATGAGAGAATGTTTGTACCTGTATAAAATAATAAATGGTCCCTAGGTAACAAGCATTTTTCAGAAAGTCGTTGTGCTATTTGTTAGTGCCTAAGGGCATACTTTATTCATTACATAATATAGAATTCATCTTCCTAAATTTCTTGCAGGATCCCCACCAGGGTTGTATATTTCTTACTAAACTTAGAAAACAAATTATTTTTACACGTGTACTTGCCAATACAACTAAATAAGGTAATTCAGTTTATTTAAATTCTGAATATTTATTGTAGCCCTATATATATATCACCACGCAATGGCACATTGAAAAAATATACTTAGAGTAAGTAGATACAGGCAATGGATTTAAAGATACATCAAATGCATAAGGCACTTCGGAAAAAATAGCTTTTGATGGTACATGTGCTCTTTACACAGGCTGAAGAAAGCAAAACCCTACCTGCTGATACATGTAAAAGCTTTGCACCCTTTTTGTTAAATCTGCACCCTTCACTCCAGCAGGAATGGTATCGCTAGTGAAGGAAATCCCAATCAATTTGCTTCTTCTGCAAACTGATTGGACATGAGATTGTCCGGGAAGGCTGGTACCTGCTGGAGCAATTATACTTTGCTACCATGTTAACTTGTCAAACTGCCAGCGGATCCAAACCTCCCCAATGGCAAATGTCTGAACACATCTACCGTCCAGCAACTGCTCCAGTGTAGCCAAGATATTGAAAGGATTTCCATTTACTTTCTGGTCTGGTCTTTATTACAAAGAGAGTGGTGATTGCCTAAAAATATAGCCTAATTTCCCATAAATTGGGGAATTCTATGGACAGGTTGTATTGTGTTTACAACTGTCTTTTCAGTGTGCAAGCAGTCTGCTTCAGTGGTCATAAGAGCACTCATTTTAGGCAAGAGTATGGTAGCTGGTAAATCTTACTCATAAAATCTTGAAACTCTAATATCATTATGTGCAGCACTAGATATCTTCTGCTCTAAAAGCCACAAAAAACTTCAAGAACTTTTAGCAGTCCCTAACTTCCAACGGCAGCTGAAGTACACAATGTGAATGGTCAAGCTTAACGGGCCTTGTGTTATACAGCTTAAATTTAGGTGCCTGGTGCAAAATTACAGTTAACTTTAAAAAAATATGATGGATTTTTTAAAATAAAATATTATTGTAACACTATCAGAGCTTGTGATATTTGGCATATAGCAAGTAAAACGCTAAAATTATCTTATTACCCAAAATATGTTTATCACCTAATAATAAAAACTTTGTAAATCTGTGTTAACTTCAACGTAAGCAATATCACATGTGAAAGCTTTGCTTGATATGTCACTTTTAAAATATCATAATTGATATTGTAATTAAAAAAATTAGGCCTGTAGATCTGTAGATTTATTCGTGGAAAAGATTAGGTAACAAATAGTATGTGGAAAGGTAATGATTTTACTGCCCTGCCTCAAAAAAATCAAATGTGTCATATACAAAAAATATGGATGACATCACATAGTTTCTAGTTGCTTAAAGACCTAGATATTTTCCATGGAAAAAGATAAATATGAACAGGAGATGTAATTTACCCATCTTAGTTACAGACTGCACTTGTTTATAGGCGTATGACAAAATTAGTTTCTCCTAGTCATGCTAAAATCATACTTTTTATAACTGAAATAAAAGAATATAACCTTTTCCTATGTCAGTAAAATTTTCTCTTATAAAATTATTCTATATGACCAATTTGCATATTAAAGAACATAATTGTCTTCAGGTCAGACATATAAATATATTTGGAGCTAACTTCATTTCAAAACCCTGACTACTGATATTTTGCTGAAATATACATTGATTTACTAAATCTCATTTGTGTACATTGGCTCCTGATCCTTCGCGAACAAAAAAAAAAAAAACATATCATCACAGGGTTTACTTTGTATCTGTGCTATATATATAAAAAATTAGCAAAAAATCTTTTCATGGAGTATATGTCCCAAAGTTCTACGTGTATGTTTGCCTAAAATAATATTGTGATTTTGTATAATGCTTGTAAGTCCAAAGATGTGTCTATTGTATAAAATCCATTATTTAAGTTCACTAATAAAAGCCTTAGCAGGTTCTATATTAGCACAAGTATACCTTTGTGCACATGCACAAAAGCTCAAACACTAGCCTGCATACAAGTTTCCTTAACATGCCATTTACCTTGGTGCATGCTTATTTCAGTGCTTAGTAAGTCAGTTACATCTATTTTAATTAAATTAATTAAAATTCATTATTTTGATGAAATTTTAACTGTTTCGTAGACCAATGCATCTTCTAGGGCACATAGAAACAAAAGGCACAAAACCTGCATAATTTAAATAATAAATGTACAAATGGTGAACCAGGATTCAGCCAATGTAGGCCAGCACAAAGGGTTTCTGACCCCTCAGATTAGGGCTCTTCTGTAGTGCAGGGCCAAATATGTGTCAATATCACTTTAACAGGGCATCTTTTTAGCCTTTTTCCTACAAAGACTATTTCAGAAGCCATTGGAGTTCACACTCTTACTGTTATGAACTCACAAATCTGTGTGTGTTCTGCTTTCATGTATCTACTGAGCAAATACTGCTTTCTGTTAAAACAAGCAGTGACGTGAGCAATTATAGTTTTATAATTTCACTAAACATCTTTATTTTGGCATTTTAATTACCAGTTTTTGTGATGTTATGGGTTCTTTGTGGGGGATCCTCACTGCAACACAAGGTGGGCTTACACAACGATGTGTAAGCACCTCTCGGTGCCACAATACTGTAATTATAGAGCAGTGTGATGACACACCGGGGGTATATGTCCAAGACAGCTTGGGCTACCATCAATGTAGCTGAATACCTGGTAGGGCTACCATCATACCAGCCAGTGCAGCTGCTATGGAGGCCAGAATGAGTAGTGGTGGTGGTCTCTATGAATTCATAGTATTTCATTCTCCATTCATATCTGCCTCAGTGCAGGCCTGTAAAAATGAGTACCTATGTAGTTAAACTGTGCAAGGCAAAAGAAATGAGTAGTGGAAGTCAACTCTTTATTTACCCGTGACAGCAGCATAGGGCTAGATGTTACTGCATGTCTTTCATTGGAAGAAATGGACAGAGCACGGTAAGCCTCAACCACCACAAGCTGTTTTTATTGGAGCCCATTTGTACTATTGTGCTGCATTAGCTGCACATTAGGAAAGTCAACTCCGTAATTTAAAGTACTGAATTGACAGTCAGCAATTTTCAAGCAACTAGTTTTTTAAACACACTAGAAGTGTTGCTTGTACACCCCCTTCTCTCTCCAAACTTGAGTTTCCGCACTCCCAACCCTCCTCTTCCTGCCAAGTCTTATACTCAGCTGTCTTCACAAATCTAACCTATTTCTGTCCTTTTTATAATGTATAGAACTGAATTTACAAATGCTTTGCCAGCAGAAATTTACTTACTTGTAATACTAAATATACTTTATTGTGTGTATAGTATACATTTGTTGTCTGTCTACACTAGTAAAGGTAATTTCTCCCTAACCTTTTTACTGAAATTATGTTCTGCTCCAGATTAAACATTAGCACCCAGTAAATCAAAGGGCTGCTGAATGTTTAAAGAGTAAACAACTGCACATTTAGAATAATGCTATACATTTGTTTTCTCTGATGTATAATCAATTACAATGTAGAGAATTGTACAAAAAAGACAAATGAATGTTTAGGTCACACTAAAACATCTTCAAAATTACATAAAACTACAACTTTTATCAACCTCAGTATTAAAATAATGTGTTTACTGATAACCATAAAATTCAGTTGCTTACTTCAGTTTCAGTTCAGGTGATAATGTTAAGAGAGTGTCTGTGTTTAAAAATGTTTTCACATTTATCTGCTAATATTTCTAAAACATTTACTAGATGATAGAATATATGATTTTTTTTCAAAGTATACTGATTATTCTGTATTGATAATAAGAATATTAATAGTTATGGTAAGAAAACATTTACATAAACTTTTTTTACAATTATCATTTATCAAGTGTGAAATATTATTATTCAGGTTTATTTTACTCCTCAAGTTTTTTTGATACCACAGCCCCCTAATAAAAAAAGATAAAAACTGCAGTGACTGCTGGTCTAACCTTTTCCATGAAGCACAAGCAAGAACTGCCATTACCTTTATACAACAAAGATTTACAGTAACTGGATGAAGTCCTTACATATCACATTTTTCTTATTCTCAATTCACAATACAGAGTGTAAACCCTGCATGAGTGGTACATATATCAAATATCTAAAAGTGGTATAGAGAAGAGGTAATCATCCATTGTGTTAGGAACTAGGATCACATCCCACATCTTTTTTAGAGTCTAGGATTCATTAAAAGGGCAATTGTAAGTTTGGGCCCCTTTAGTAATAACATCTTTCTGAGATGGTAAACTAAAAATGTATATAGAAATGGTGAATTGACTTTAGAACATAATTATTCTAACATAAAAACATTGTTCACACCTAAGATTACCTAATTACCCTGGTTGTACCATTTACAGTAGGTTCAATAAAGTATTCAGTAATATAAGGAAAATAATTAAATATCAGGTTTATTTAAGTATTCAGACCCTTTACTTAATACTTGCTGAAAGGCTTCTGGTAACAATTACAGCGTCAAGTCTTTTTGGGTATGATATAGCAAGCTTTCTCTCTGGGATTGGATGAGTTTCTGCCATTCTTCTTTGCAAATCCTTCCGTGCTCTTTCAGGTTTGATTGGGATTGCCAAGGCAAAATCAGGCAGTGCCCCACCGCAGGAGGGCACGCTTGGCCTATTCCCTCCGGCGGCTGCACTCGCAGTAGCACAGGGATTCTAGGTTTAGTGCTCTGATGGTTGCAGCATCCTTGTTTCCCTGTAGCTGTGTTTTCCCTCCCGGTATCCCCTGCATTGAGGCTCCACAGCTGAGCGGAATCGGAGCTGTGTTGCAACTGATTAGCAGAGTGGTTCCTGTGTAATCCCATGCTGTGATTGGTTGCTGGGTCTCTGCTTCCAGTCTTCTGTACCTGTATAGCGTTAGCTGGGCTTATCTGTGCTGGAGAGATTCTGGGTGTTTTTCTGTTGCTGACCTTTGCCTGTTCCTGACATTCCGCTCAAACTTGGCCTGGACTGACCTTTGCCTATGACCTCAACTCTGCTTGTGTCTTTACCTTTGTACCTCGTTTGGTAGACTGATCTCCTGTGTTTGACTTCGGCTTGTTTCTGGATTCCCTGGTAATTTCTTTACCATGCACCTGTGGGCTCCTGGTCTGCTGCTAGCCCATTCCCGAAAACCATCCCTTGTTCTGGGGGCAACCGAGTGCTGGGAGACACCAACAGTCTCCCGAAGCTGAGCGGGGGCTGCTTTAGGTGAAGACTGGGGCTGTAGATTAGGGGACTGGTGTCTGGAGAATACTGGTGCTGACCAGGGCCTTACATTACTATGTTTTCCTTTTAGAATTCAACTTTTTCCTTTGTTTATTTTTTATTTGGTTGTTTTTTTTCTGATAAGTTTAGTTTTGGCCAGAAAAGCTTAGAAAAGTTTCTCAGTTTGTACTGCTCAGGATAAGATCCTAGGGGTTTTACCCATTTACTATTCTATCAAAAACTAAAGAAAAAAGGCTTTAGATATACTATAAGTAATAAATCCTTTGTTTCTTTCAATTTGTGAAAAAAGTCATGACATTTACTTTACCTTTTGTCCATCTTTTCTAAAAACAGTTCTTTCTTTGAAAACCTGACCTCTTTGGCTCCAACCAAAGTATTAGAACAATTTTGTATTTCTTTTCATTGTTGTTAGACCCACAAAGTGAACCTGTACAGCATTTTAAAGTTTTAAAAGCAAAAGTTCTACCTAAGGGCCGGAAACACAATATTCCTGATAATATTGGGAAAACTTTTTCTGTTATTAGATCATGACTTCATAGGTAAGTGATTGCCAATTGTTATCCCCCTAGCAGATGAGAAAACTAGTGTTGGTGTTCGAATTCAGGTTGTCCTGTTCCAATTCGGATAGACCTGACCCGAAAAACACTAGATTCGACGGCGCAAATTTGTGTGTAAAAGAATTTGTGTTAAAAGAAAAAAATTAATGGTAAAGTAATTTATTGAATGTGTATGATTTGTTTAACTACCTTTTTTTTTTAAAGGTTATCCAACAATGACAGGATGATTCCCACGTCTGCACAGCTGTGGGAATCTTCCTCTCAAGTGGGATTATCCGGGCACTAGAGGTTAAAAGGGGACAAGTCTCCCATTCATCACCTCTAGTGCTCTGTGATTGGCAGCTCACATGTCATCAGGGTTTTCCTTTCCCCAGCCATCACAGAGCACTAGAGGTGAATAAAAGGGGAGACTTGTCCCCATTTAACCTCTAGTGCCGGGGATCTTCCTAATGAGAACAGTTAACAGTTAATTAACCTCTAGTGGTTAACAGTATGCGGATCGCATACTGTTCACATTGAGAAGATCCCTGGCACTTGAGGTTAAATGGGGAAATAATGGGGAAATCTCCCCATTCTAAACCTCTAGTGCTCTCCGATTGGCTGAGAAAAGCTTTCCTCAGCCAATCAGGGAGCACTATCCCTATTCCTGGATAGAGTTTCTCTGGAGAAACTCTATCCAAGAACACATACAACTAGTAAGTATGTACTATCAGCTCTGCTCCCCTGATTGCTCTTGCAGTTCTTCACAGTCCCTAAAAATATACAGAATTTTCCCACCATTGACTTTATTGGTGTTCAAATTCGGCATTCGATCACCCGAACAATATCCCACTATTCAAACAAATAGCTGTCAAATCGAATAGTGAGATATTCGACCAACACTAGAGAAGACCTCGAAGGTTAACAAAGACACTTTTGATGCACAAAAATTAAATAGAGCTTATCTATGTCACACAGGTGGTTAATCGTTGTTCCAATCACTAATACCAGAGGTAGAAACAAATTAGACTTGGCCAGATCAAACTAATAAACAAGGGGTAGTCCACAACCCTTGATTGTATACAATAATATCTTAGTGCTTGAAAGGCTACAGTATGCCCAGCATGTCATCCTTGGTTGGCCTAGAGTAGTATGCCAGGGCCTATATGGTTTATACAAAAGTCCAGCTCTAAAAAAAAAAAAGTGTAATATCATGCAAACCAGATGTAGTCATGCTGCAATGTCTATGTGTATTAAAATAAATTAGGGGGGGGGGGTGAATTGCTGAACATAAAAACAATATTGATATTAGATATACAAATCATACATTTATAAAAAAGTGTCATAATAAAGCTGCCAGATCTCTGCAATTTTGGGAAAAAGACTTACCAAACAGTCATGGGAAAACATTGAAGAGAGAATTTTACAAAAAAGAAATACATTTTGACACAAACTCCTGGTGAGTTAAATGCATGTTGATATTAAATAAGATATATACAATAGGTCAATACAATAAGTATATCCTTCCCTTTAAAAGTCAGATGATTTCACCTGTTATTTATTATTTGTAAGTATTTATGTATTAATGCATTGGTAGTGTTAGTGTGTGACCCCATGTGTAAATGCTTCTATCTGGGGGATATATACCTAGAAAGAAAGTAACAATACGGAACAATCAAATACTGTACCCTATATGTTTGTATGTAAATACCAGTTTGGTGTATGGAGCAGTATAGATGAATGGCACATATGGGAACTATGGTGTTGTACCTACTATTGTGAAATTCTCTAACATTAGGTTGGTCTCATCATAGGCTGTATATATTTAATATTAAGTGGGGGGATGCAGTGGCTTACTCCATACTCTTGTGGAATTGTGGCGGTTTGCAGATGTGTTCCCTACTTATTTACGAGTTTACCTGCTCATGCCAGTCAGGTGATGTGCGGAATCCTTGGGAAGCCTTCTGGATCCCTAAAAGCCACAGCAGAGTGAACACAGGTGCCAGTTGTTAAGGTACCCCAGTGGGAAGCTCCCCTCCCAACCCTTTGTTTTGTTTTTTTATGCTTCTGTTTTGTCAAAAAGTGGACAGTTATTTTATTAAAAAATGTGTTTTTAAATTAAGTTTAATTTAACAAGCTGATTTTTGGATTGTTTACTTATTTGTTTATTGTATTTTCTAATAGTAATAAAATGATTTTTTAATACCCATGGCCAATCAGTTGTCATCAACGGTTTTGTTGGCTTTATTTATGTTTAGCATTTTGTTATTAACAAGGCTGCATACAATCCTATTCAACCAAACTGCTAATTATCATCCAGGAGAATAGGGAATGTATTGTTAGCATATTGTGAATGAAGTATATAAAACATAGAGGTACCATGGACACAAACTATTTAAAAAAGTGAAGGAAGTGGTCAGGCTGCATCTGTGATCTGTGAATTTCAGATAAATTTCATCCCAGACTGATAGAGGAACACCAGTGCTGGTATGCACCAAGAACAAATAGGTTGTTTAACATGTTACAAAATTGTATTATTTCACAATTTTAGAATTTAGCTTGTATTTTTTTAATGAATCAATTGATAAGGAGATATGTGGAAGATATGAGACAGGTATAAAGTAGCATATATCTCCAGAACAGGTATAGTACTCACAAAGTACCTCTGCCTTACAATATTAGAGAGGCAGAAAAGAGGAAGTGTGGTTTCAATAAATAGTGAAGAAAGTATAAACACTGGATTTGAATTAAAGGACAACAAAAATAAAGTTTGGATATGAATTTATTTTTGGTTTTTTAGACCGTCTATCACTTTGTCTTTAATGGAAAATAACATTCTTATAAGTTCTTTTATTATTTATTAGGTTAGAAGACTAAGAAGAATAGGTTAGAATAGATTAATAGACCAGAAGAATATCCATGTTAGGTTAGGTATGACGAAAGTACACCTTAAAACAAGTAAAAATATTTGATCTTTAATAAGTGTACTAAATTTGTCTACAATCTGGCTGCTAGCATGCAGAATTTAACAGCTGTGCAGCATTGATAACTTCTTCCGCCACTAAGCCATCCTGACAGCTCTTTGGCCATTTTTAGGCAAGGAATGCTAATTGAATGTCAAAAACAAGCCTATTTTTGTTCCTTCAACAGTCGTCCTTCCTGTCATAAAAGGGCATAGTCAAATTTAAGAAGCATTATAAGCTGCAACATCTTAAGCCACTTTATTAACTGCCTTTTGAACTACAGGCATCATCAAGCCCTCTCCCACTGTGCTGTCCATGGCTCTGCCCTTTCAGTTAATTTTTTTTCTTCTGTCATCTAATTCAGCTTTACTCACAATAACTAATATTATAAACATAAATAATATTTTTATAACCTTCCCTTTATGATGTATACAAAAATAAATAACTAAATATTATGTAGCAATTTCCCTGAATATAGGCATTACAATGCATAAACAGCATGCAGTTATTTTCCAGTAGAAAAAGCTACTGTAATAAATGCAAATCTTTTCTTTTGGAACGGTTAAACTGCACGGGGAAACAATAGAAGAGAATATTTCAGGTCGCGAGGAACATTATATATTAATGTATTAACAAACGCTCTTGCCTCTAGAGTGCTGTTCTGTTTCAGTGCCATATTGCTTGCTGTTTTAAGCTAAAGGCTTCTGGATTTAGAAATGTGATGAGCATCTCAGCTGTGCGGCAGAATAAGCTAAAGCAAGTTCCATAAAACAGATTATCTTCTTGTAACATACCCACATTTTGTGAGCACTCAGCAAAGTTACTAAATGCTAACTGGGAATTGTGCTCTTTCCAAATCTACTTTGTTTCAGTAACTTTTTAAGTCAAGTTTTATTTGGATGATTTATGGATGATTTGTTATTATGATTTCGATTATTTGGATGATTTAGGATTTGATTCAAAATATTTATGAACTGAAGACAGATTTAAATTAAATGAGAGAGTCATGTACTAACTAGCTAGAGACATCTTAGCCTTTTATATAAATGTTTTCATATGAAGACCTGTTGGCAACTGTTTCTGTCTGTGGAGGAGGCAAAGGTGAGCTTGGTAAGCACCCATGAAGGTTCTGTGTTTGCTATAATGATACATGTGGATCAATGTCTATGGCAGCTGCCCTTGCCTCCTCTCGAGGTTTGCAATTAATGTGAACATACCATCAAGCCTTTTTTACCTAAAATGGGTAAATCCCTGACATTTTTATAGTTTATGTTCTTTTAAAGACACATTATCACTTACTTTCTGTTCTTGAAAAACAACAAGAAGCAGGAGGAAAGTGAAGGGAAATCATCTCTTTGACAATCACACCAGAACAGATATCCCCATTTTTAAAATGACCCCCTACTCTAGTTCTAGTAACTCTAAACTTTTGGGTTTGCTATCATATCTTTCCTTCTGCATGACAATGGTCACCATTGGGGACAACCAGGTGATTTTCTGTAATCTGTTTTTTCCACAAAAGCATATTTTCAATAGTGGAGAAAAGAGGATGATTGGCTATTGTTTCTGTACATAGTTTTGTCACTGGTGGGTGGGGTGTTTATTTAATAAAAAACAAAAAAAATAACTATATGGTTTAACAATGGAAGGAGGCCAAAGGTACTTGTGGGAACGTGTCTTGAGTATTTTTTTTTATTGAACCATATAGTTTTTTTTTGTAAATCAAGGTTAAAATATCATTGGATGAACATAATGAAGCACCAGATGAATGTTTTTTTATATTATACGTCAAGCAAATATTATACGTCAGAGAATCCTCACCTCTTAAGAACTTTTATATTAAACCCTGGAGGATCGGCTAGTTCTTTATAAATTGTAGATATGCCGTGTCTCACTGGTGAAGGTGATAAGCACAATTTATCAAAAGTGGTGGAGCGTCTGCAAATCATTGGTCTGGTTTTGGAGCTATTAAGAAAATGTTGCACTTGGAAATATGCCCACCATGGGAATGATGAGTTTTCCATTTTGTCACTCAGGGACTGTTAGCCTTGGAAATTGTTTTTGTCAAAAAGTGTAGTGCTGTTATGTGCCTATTTGCTTGTTACTATTTAAGGTACTCTGGAGATTGACCCAGAACAAAATCAGGGTTGTTCTATATAGGGGACAATGGTCCTGGTATTGTACATATTTAGTGATAGCAACATACTAGCCCAAAATACTGCCAATAAAAGGATGTAGAGTTTAGTTGTTTAGAATCTACCCAAGGTAAGTTGAATGTTTTAGTTAATTGAGAAGCCCTCCGATAACACTATTGTCACAAAAACTACCGAACAGGGTAAGAGGGATCAATAAGAATATGTCCCAAGTGGAAAAAAGATTAACTTTACTGTAAAGTTGGGAGCACACATGTTTAAAGAAATTCACTTTTTGAGTTATTTGCTAACATGGTTTTATCAATAACATTGCTGCATTAAAACATCAACATCGCTGTCAAGTAGAATGTGAACATCCAATGCCCCAATGAAAAAAATAAAAAGCATGCGTTTTTTCTATATATTGAAATTAAGCGCTAAGCAAAAAAACTAGTTTTAAATGCAAGGGCTTTTTGCATTAGTGGAACTTGTGAAAATAAATTTCTTTTTTTCGTGCATCAGTAGTCACCAGGACAAACTGAACAGGTTAATCTAGCCACCAGAGGCACAAGCAACAATAAAAACCTAACATAGGGTCTAACATCCCTACTCCTTCTGCTAAATTCCATCATTCATGCCTGGGTACAGTACATAAAGGTTTTGCTCATCTCACAAGCTGTCTCTGCTTTGTGTACATTAAAATGACACCTGAGATACCATCTCAAAACTTTGTTTATTTTGTTCTGCTAATTGTGAGCAAAATAGAAACTAACTACACAGATTGTTCAGGTGGGAACACTAAAGTAATTTAAGGTCACCATTTTCTATTTCAAATGCTCTATGAGGACATTCCTAATTGTGCTATTTGCTAGAATTAATTCTACTTTGCTAAAATGAAGGAACATTGCTAACTCAAGGAGATATTTGTGTAATTAGTTAGTGCTGCAGAATGATGTAACTCAGGGTTAATAAGTTATTTATGTAATCTTTTACACCTTCATTCAAACCTTATATGACTCTGATTCTGCTCATTTAAACTAGGGATTTCAGGTACATGTATACACTAAAGCATAATCACAGTAAATGAATATTGTAACTTACATTACATACAGTTATATGGAAGTGGATTTAGATGCACAGACATAAACCCTCTAACTCTAGCCAAAACCTTTGCTTTAAGAAGGGTTAAAACATCTGCTAGAGATGTGTGGTGGCTTTGCATATATTTTTCTGTCTTATTCATTATGATAAAGAAATATATGCTAAAATAATAAAAACTATACTAAACTAACTAACTAAAGGCTCCTGTATGATAGTATAAACAAGTACAAAATACAGTTACTATCTGATGCACAATCCTCATAAAAAAAAAACTGGGAAGGTTTCTCCAAGACTGGGGAATATAGACTATTATGGGGGAACCTTGATGATATCATATAAATCCTAAAGAAGCAGTCTAAGATCGGAAACCAGCATTGAGAGTTAAGCTGGGTACGCACGTGCAATAATTGTCGTTGGAAGGGATCTTTCACGATCCTTTCCAACGATAAAAGACTACACGATGCATGAATGAGTGCTGTACATACAGCACCATTCTGCTCTATGCAGAGGGGAAGGAGAGAACGACGGAGCTGCACCCTGCTGGATGCTCTCCCCCTTCACTTCTATTACGATTGTTTGTCGCCCATCGTCTGTGGATCCGCCAGGTCGTTCAGGAAGTGGATGACGGGCGATGTACACACGCCAGATTCTCGTCCGATAATCGGCTCAGCATTGCTTTAGTCTTTGGCCTTGGGCAAATACTAATTAAAATAGAATATATTATACGTGTATGGCCTATATGGTCTTTGGGTACTTATTCTGTGAATCTGAAATGATAAAAAGCTTGCTCGCTTATCCCTAAATACAACAAGAAAACTCTTAATACAAGTGTGTATATCAATAATGCCAAGTAGTATTCTAAAATTAAATAAATAATATTGTGAGTACCTTAAAAGTCCATCATTTACTAGTTTAGCCCAAAGTATCCTGAAATGTGGTACCTTAACAGGGCAGTCCATGATACAATGAAATCGTCTAAAGTTTACAAGAGAAGTGAGTGGAAGGAATGACTCCACCTTTATATAAAGGCTTTGTCAGAGGTTACAAGCAGCTACAGTGAGCCTCGAGGCATCTGCTGCTGTGCTGTGTCTTCAGATAATTACTAGTTTTTTGCAAAGCCCAAGTCATATAATAAATGTTTATTTGTATAACAAAGATTGTATACATAAAAAATAAAAGTGGTGCTTTAATTTGATCATCTTCAGTTCTTTTTGAATGGTGGCTGTCAGGGTTTGTCCAGCCCTGACATAATCACTGTGAACTTTTACAACATATTTTTTAATAAATATGACCTTTAATCAGTTCTTATAAAACTGAAACAAATATCTAAAGTATGGATCAATTTTTTAAAACATTTACCCCCTAAACATGAAATGAGGGAAATTTCCTCTCCTGCCATTACAGACAACATCTAAAACATCTTACTATTTTCAAAAGTTTTTTACTTTTACCATCGTACTAAAATGCGTTTGTATTGATTGTTTCGCCATTATGAGAAATCCCCATCACTTCTCAGTGTTCCTAATACCATTAAACAGACAGAAAAAGAGTGTGTATTGTGCCTAGGCACACAAACCACAGCCAACTCCAAGAAACCTTTTATCAAGCTTTATTTGTCGTCATAAAACAAGGCAAAGGTCATTCACAGAAGATCAGTCCGATAAGCTTGGTACAGATGGATAAGGCAAAGGCTGGTCCGGAACAATCTGAGGTCAGGGCAGGCAGCAGGCAAGAGTAGTCACAAACAATCCAAGGTCAGGGCAGGTGGAGTTCAGGCAGATTCAGATATCAGACCGGGTCACTACTGGTAATGACACAACAGGTTAATATGAACCAAGACACAGGGAACGCACCCAAGCACATTGTACACACAGAGGCTTTTAGCAGACAATGGTGTTCAGGACAGTTTCCCCTTAAATGGCCAGAGTGCCCAATGACCTTGCACCACCTGGCACTATTTGATTGGAGGATGATTGAATCCCCTGGGTCTGATTGGCCACAAAGAATTCAAACTATGTCCCACCCTGCCGCGAGGCAGCCGAGTGCCTCGCCCCCGGGGGGTACAAGAGGCACGCGTGGTAGTGCGCCCACCTCTTCCCACAGCACCCCTGGGATGTGCCCCACTTTTGACGTCCGCAGGAGTGCTGAGAACAAGAACATCTCTGTTTACGTCTATAGGGATGCCGGGGATGCCGCCTGGCTGAACAGCAGAAAGAGTAGTGCTGCGAGCAGGGCAGCAGCCTCGGCCACGCTGCCTGCTGCAGTGGCGTCTCTCTCGCCAGCTGTGATCCCCAAGGACGCAGCGGGCTCGCTGGACAGGTAAGTTCCTTACAGAGGGGATTTTATTTTCACTTCCTATTTAATCTGATTTAGTCAAATAGACAGAAAGCGAGAATATATCTCCCAAAAGAGAAGGTAGGCAGTAATAAATGTTGACAGTGTTTCTAAATCTTAAATCCCTTATTTAGAATTTTGAAAAAAAGACTGGAATGGAGCTTAAAAATATATGTTATGGTCAAGCCTAAAAAAGAAAAATTAAATTAAAAAAGAAAAAGACTTTGTGCTCTATTTTAAAGCAGGGAGTCAGACATTCCCTCAAGCATTCCCTGGTGGAGAATCTTCCAGGTCCACGTGTTTCAATCGCAGTAATTGATTCCTTACCAGGAGATGAGTGATTGTTAAATTTACTGCTTTATCAATGAAGCACTTTGTATACCTTTTAAATAACACTTATTTTCCTCTTTCCCATCAGCATCCATTTTTATTAGTCATAGAACCCTTTGCACCACAGTGGGCTCTAACCACAACTTCTTTATAATGAAACTTTATAAGGGGACTGTAACATTAATGAAACAAGAAACCATTCTTGGTTTTGACTCAACAATGAAGCTACAAGAATACATTATATTTCTTTTCCGGCTTGTATATTAAGATTGGTTCAGACTACCACTGTGCTATTTATGAATATGAAACTGCAAAGGCAGATGTTGTGGGTACCATGAAATCACATTATGATAAGAGATGAAATTCTGTAGTGGAGAAAAAGTAATATACTTAGGATCCTCCTGGCTTCCACCCCTGTGGTGCCTTGGAGCTAACATTATTGTATTATGCCTTTCCTGGGATCTCATCAGCAGGGGACTGATATCAACCCCTGCACCACAGAAGCTGGACGTGACTATAATATATTTTACCCTATAGTTTTTGATTATATAAGAATGTTGTACAAAGTAAAATTTCCTCCACAAACAAGTTACTCTACAAATGAAACAATAAATATTTCTAATTTCTTAAACCAACAGGGTTGTCACCGACCTGATATAATCATGTCATGTCATGTGAATTACTCACCAATCACTGAAAAGAAGATATATAGGACCACCCTGGAGCAGCCACTTTCATAAAAAAGATCAGCAGTGTATTCTAATGTAATTCCATTCCTGTTATGAGAGGGTAAAACAACAGCATGGTGACCAATGAAGTTGTTTTCCCTACCCCTAAAATTATATATAAATTTGAATTGGAAATGTATTAAAAATGGTTTTATATATAATTCCCATTCCACTTTTGGATACAAATATGGCTCGGAGCCCAGTTTAACACCACTGTTAATAAATTATTCTACTGACAATGCAAATATATTAAGCTACGTACACACTTCCAATTATTATCGTTGGTAAACGAACAACGAACGATCCTGCACGATATCTGCAAACGATCGTATAGCACCGATCCTGTACATACAGATAACGACACGATCGTTCGCAGATATTGTACACACGATAGATGCGATCGTTTGAACGATACAGGAAGTGACGTGCACCACAGGAAGTGAGCGAACGTTCGTTCATCCACATGCTCAGACCATGGACGATCAATGAACGACCGTACACACGATAGATGGTCAACGATCGTCGTCCAATCCGATCCGCCGGTCCGGTCGTTCATTTCCAACGACTATCCTCGTTCGTCGGCGTTGTTGGTTACTTTTTTTACAAACGATTTTTGCCCAATCGATCGTTCGTCGTTCATTTCCAACGATAAAAATTGGAAGTGTGTACGCAGCTTAAGAGACTCCTTTTAATACAGCAGTATAATATCAGTTTTGAGTAGAACAATCTTCAGACATGTATGCATAGTGAGCTGCACTACCATACCATTCTTTATCATTCTCTTTAGTCTATAAGAAAATCCCAATGGGGCCAAGGAGCTAAACACTAACCAAGCTCGTTTCTAGGCACATTATTTTTTGGTATCGCTTTTCATTCTGTCAATATCTGGTGTCCAAATTTAAAGAATCAGCTGTCTGAAATGTGAATTTAGCCCTTGGGAGAGCAAAATCATTAAAGTTATAGGGACAATGTTTTATGTACAGGGGTGCTCATGTGCTTTATCTCTTCTCTTTAAGAATGTATTCCTTGAATCATTCTATTCTATTAAAATGAAATATGGATAACAATTAGATAAGTACCAGCAGATATAATATACATACATAAAGTGAATTGCCTTATCTATGGGATGCTTTACATGCTGGATAGCACAAGTAATTAATACCATTTGAATTTTCTGGGCAAATCAATTGCAATTGCAGAAGCCTTGTTGAAGTAATGCAGCCTAATATTCCCAAGGTGTGCAACCTCCAACATATTCTGCCCAAACCTGATTAAGTTCTCATTACTGGCCTCAATGTATCCAATGTGCAATCACTGCTTCCACTGCTGTCTCTGTGTTAATTATTTAAACTGTATCCAATTTAGCTTCAGAAATCAAAAGTCTGAATCCTCCTAATAAAGAAAAAGACTGGTGTGTGCTAACAAGTGCAATAATATGAGATAGTGTAATAAAATATTTCATCTTCCTACAATGATAACCTGACCGATTATTTTGGCACATCAGTGGCATGAAAACACATCTGTCTAAGCATTTAGTAAGTTCAAACTCGTTCATATTTGAGTTACTTTACAAGTAAACAGAAGTACAATATGACAAATACTGAATATAGACTTGCCTATGCCTTGCAGCAGAAATCATTGCTCTGAATAGGTATATTACAGAGCACTTGTCTAAAATCCCAAGCGACTTATAAAGCTGCCTGGCAGCTGCGCAGTTTATAGAGTCGGTTTTACAGCTTAACAGTCGTAAATAACTATAAATTGTTTGAATACAAGGAATGCAATTTATATTTTTTATCAGCTATTTATATATTTTGAGCGTTTTTTTTCAAGGACAATAAAAGTAGTAAAATGTGCAATAAAACAATAAGCAGTTCTAACTTTGTCCTTATCTAAAGAGTTGAAGTGTGTGTAAGGATATGACTGCAGGAAATGAGCTGACTAAACCAAGGAATCTGAATATTTCCCTTTTGTAGTGAGAGCTTTTTTTTGGACCTGGGAGATAGAAACTGTAAGGTACATTTGAGCAGGGGTCACAGGGCCACCTGGGGTGGGCAGTGGCCAGCAGATCGCAATGTTGACAATTGCAGCCTCTCTCCTGAATCTCTTACTTACTTTTCCAGGGTGTCGCAGCAGGGGGGCCCATCCAAAGTTTTGCTGGTGGGTCTATTGATTTCTAGCCATGTTCACAACCCCACTGTATCTATGGAAGGATCTGTGGTTATCACATGGGCCTGGCTTCAAAAATGTCTTTCCTTGTTTATTTTTATTATATAATGGATTAATGTGATTATTAGCTTGCAAAAAACAAAGATAACATTACTTTTGCTAATTTTTCAGCTCACATGATCTAATAGGGACACTGAACATTTGGCAATATCAACAGGTATTTTCTGCACTTGTTGAAAGCAGAACTAAAGTGACACTTTAAAAATGTGTTATCAGGCAGGGCATTCCTAAGCTCCTATACTACGCTTTGGTATCAACCTGTCAGCAGTTGCCTGCCTATGCATCAATTAAGGCAACAAGCTGGCAACAGCTTTAAATGCAATAATCTCAACAGGCTGTTGCCTAGACTCTGTGCCCTGTACATGCCTCTGCCAAGTGAGCTGGCGGCACGGAGGGTTCATCATCCCACCCAGGTATGCTGCTGTCTCACCAGCTTCAAGTGGCATTGCTAGCACAATTTAATTGGGGCACAAGCCTTGCATTTCTTGCCATGTGCCCCAGGTCTCTTATAAGAAGAATTTTGTTATTATGTAATACAGGGGTGCCCACACTTTTTTGACTTCCAAGCTACTTTTAAAATGACCAAGTCAAAATAATCTACTAACAATAAAAACTTGGACATAATAACTCCTGTGTGCGGTAGAATTTATTTTGAAAGGCAGGGCTCTGCGATCTACTCGCGTTGCCTTTGCGATCTACCGGTAGATCGCGATCCACCTGTTGGGCACCCCTGATGTAATATATACGAGGGCGTGCTGAGAAGTTCTTGGCTTTGACCAGAAAGAAGAGAGCCAGAGTTATGAAATAACACATTTATTCAACATATTCCCCCTGAGACTAATGCACTTGGTACAGCATAGTTGCTGCTTTTCTAGACCATTCAAATAAAAGTGGGCTGCAAACCAGCTCTTAGCAGCATCTTAGAGTTTAGAAATGTCCTCAAAACGTTGCCCCTGCGGGTGTTTCTTCAAATTCAGGAACAGATAACAGTCCAAAGGGGAGACCAATTGGAAACCCAGGGTATTCAATTTGGCAGCCACAACGTTGGACGTGTGTGCAGGTGCATTGTCCTGCAAAAAAAGGATCTCTTTGGTCAACTTTCCATGGCGTTTCGTTTTAATTGCCTCCTTCAGCTGGTTCAGGAGGTTAGCATAACACTGTCCGGTGCTACTATAGCCCTGAAGTAGGTAGTCCACTAACAGAATACTGTCATTGTCCCAGAGAAGGGACACCATGACTTTTTTGGCCCATTTCTGAGTTAGGAACTTCTACGGCCACATAGACCCGCTGTGACGCCATTCCTTTGACTGTTCTATGGTTTCAGGATCATAGATGTGGAGCCAAGTTTCATCCTCAGTCACTAACCTAGCCAAAAACTTCTGTGCAGCTTGAAAATGGGCCAAAACGGCTTAGAATGCTTCAACTTGTGCATGTCTAAGATAGTGGTGATAACAAATCCAACACGCTCCAGTGAGATGTCAAGTATCTGGACTATTTTTTTTGCAGATATTCGCCAGTCCTCAATAATCAGCTCGTGGACAGCATCGCAGGTTGCCTGGTCAGTTGAGGTTGGGGGGCTTCCCCTGCAGGGCTCATCTTCAATGGTAAAATGCCCAGTCCTGAAACAAGATATCCAAGTTTTGATGTTAGTGCTGTAGGAAGGACACTTCTCTCCCAGTGTTTGTGACATCTCAGTGTGAATGTCCTTTACTGGCTTTCCCTAGAAACAAAAACTTCATGATGGCCCATAAATCCAACGACGTGAAACTTGCTTGTGCCTTTGCCATCACAACTCGAAAAAAACAGTTTTAAGAACTACAAAGACCTGATATTTGCACTATCACATACTAAGATATTAGGTTGTCATATGCCCTCACACTCATTTTACTATTTCATCTGGAAGGGGGCAAAGCCAGGAACTTTTCAGCACCCCCTCGTATAGAGCATTATTTTTTTTAGTATTTTGTTGAGTTAACTGTGTTTCCTCAGCCCTTTAAAAAAAAGCCCCCTAAAGACACAAACACTTAAGACAAAATGTTTGTAATTTAGTTGAAAAAAGACACAAGGCCATTGAGTTAGTTCCCACTAGGTAAATACATAAACATACTAGAAAACCTAAACAATCCAGATAGAAACATATATGCATAGTGGGATGCAAAGTGTCACAACAAGATTGGAAACCACTGCTGTAGTTTGGAACCCCTCCCGTACTTGTGGTGGTTCCTTTAACCATAGACTCCTTAGCTAGCTACTTTCAGCTCTCTGAAAGAAAACATTAAAATGTAAATATTGTAATCTACTTATATATGTATAGATAGATACACTGTATATATATATATATATTGTGTAAAATGTCAGCTATCAAGCTGGCAAAAAAAAGGATAACCTCACTCCATGGCAATACTGTTGTTATGCTCGGCAATATATAAGCTGCTTACACTCAGCTTCCATAGTACTAAATCTCAAGTGTTAGACTTGAGTTACTCTGCCCGACACTAGAAATAAATGAACCTTTAAGTGCTCAGCTATTGTATTCTTCATTTTCCACTCTTGACATAAAATATCTCCATTTTCTTTTTCTAAACTCACATTTACAGATATAGATTATGAGGCTTTCAAGCTGTGTTCATCCTCTACAATTTATTATGCGTTACATCGTTTTCATCTCTCCTTTTTCACAGTTCAATGGGATTTTTTCCTAGTTTTGTACTGTGTGATGTATGATTATTGAAGAAATGTATATCACTGTCAGGTCATTACCCTCTAAACGTTGGGTCGAAAAGGTAGCCAAAACTAGAAAAATATCCATCCCCAGATGTAACCAGATTACTGTACTTGGACAATAGGTTAGGAACAGTGATGTATTTTGCACCTTACATTATTTATGCATAGAAGGTACTTATTGGTATTATGTCTGAGCGAGTAAAATGCTTGTTATGTAACAGTTTTCACTTCTATTCTATTCTGCTCCTCCAAAACTGCAAAGCAAAATCTTTAAATTAGATGAATAGCTGTATCATTTGTTTAACATCTGCCTCTGGCATGGTGCTCCCAGAAAAATATCACAGCACATACCTGTGATGAAATTGCACACATAAATCAGAACTTCAATAAAAGTAATAAAAAATGTCTCATTAACTAATAACTATTAATGTCTCAAAAACTAAAACAGTAATAAAAAGATAACATCAGTTAACTGGTTTCCAGAGATTTTTCTCCTTCTCTCCAGTACTTTTTTCTGCTGCTTAATATCATCAGTATGGTCAGCCTGTTACTTTCTGTTGCTTTGTCCTTTCTTCCTGTTAGCATGCTTCTTGGCAACGCATGAATTGTCTGGCTCTTTGTATTGCTTCTTCCTCACACTCTCCAGCTCTGCCGTACATGGTCTGCAATTTAACAATGTAATATTGAGTATTTTATATCTATTTGGAATTTAGCTTGACTAAAGTGCAAGGGTATTCTTTCTATAAAAGTTGAAGGTTTAAAAGATTAAAAATTATAAAAATATATGTGCTGCAAATCATACTCAGAAACGTTTTATGTTATTTCTCCCATAGAATTAATGTTCTATGGACCACCTAACTCACTAACTTTTTAGTGTTTTGTAGCTCAGTTGCTCAGCACAGCATTTTGTGTTAGCTCAGGAATCGCCAGCGACAATCGCTTTTCAATCACTTCCAGGGGCTTAGCTCCAAATCGCTAGGCTTAGCTAAATATCACCATTCAATTCTACTGTAGCCAGTGATTCTAGTGATCAAATAACTAGCTAAAATTGCTGTAAATTACTGGCATTAGCAATTCAGAGCAGCAATTAATTACTGCTACAAAAGTGCTGTGTGGTATGGCTCTTAATAATTGTTTACATAGTCAGCTTTTTTTTTAGAAAGAGAAGAGACTTTTAGAACAGATAAAATGTCTGTGTTTTTTTTATTTCTGTTCATGAAACCAATGCAGAGATTTCTCCTATACGTTCTGTCTGTGTGACACCCATACAAGAAATAAAAAGTACAGGAATCAACATTAACATAAATTTAAACCCTTCCTCACTGTAATCTCACTTTGTCCCATTGGAGAGATTACCCTATGCAGAAAATGAAAACTCTTTGGCTAAAGTTGGGTTCTCTCTGGGAGAAGAAGCAGTATTGAAAGCCAATCAGGTTCAGTGCATACATATGTACCAGTAATGCCTGCTAGGTTGACCGTAAGTCAGAGATGAGCTCTGATCAATAAGCAAATGTTCCTTTCTTGCCCAGTTACAGGATGGAAGCTGGGAGGACAATGCTGTACTACCAAACTACAGAGAAGAAATCAGAGGACCAACTTATCTCTGCTACCTGGCAAAGGCATTGACATTCTTTAGGGTGATTACAAATATCAGGAAACGTTCACCCAGTCCAGACATAATGTGGAAGAGCCTTCCTAACCAATGCGGACAACCCAGCCTACTGTTTCTAAAGGAGTTGGGTTGTAAATATCTCATCCAAATTCTATTTATTTCTCACAAGAAAGTTGGCCTGGAGCTAATTAAGTGAAGTGCCACATGACAGGTTAAGAAGGGAAGACAGGAAAGCAAAGGGTTACGGATAATAATAATAAAAAAAAAAAAAAAGTGAAAAGTGCGGGAAATTAAAAAAAAAAAAATATATATATATATATATAAGAAAGGGGTGGGTAAGAACAAAATATGATTGGGGGGATTTTGGTGCAGGGTGGAGTGTTGGGCATGATTTAAAAGGGGGCATTAAGGGAAGGGGTCAGACAATTTTTCCTGGTCAAGCAACCCCCACCCTCCCTCCCTGTTTTGTGTGTTTAAAAAAAAAAATGACACGACAGGGCTTGGGCATTTGTCATAGCAGAGTGGGCGGCTCTTATCAGGTCCATGAATGGGTTAAGTTTAGAAAAAAAGGGAATGAGGGGGTAGGGCCTATCAGGGGACGGGCTCTGTCTGGTTAATGGTGGTCCTGCACGACACTCGGTTGTTGTGGGGGCTAGGTGTTTAAAAAAAGGGTATCCGCTAATTGTCCCTGAGGCGGTGTGATAGTGGCTGGGGGCCTGGTTAGTGAGCGGAGGTATTTGTTAAAAGGATTAGGATGGGAGGAATTGTTTTCATGGACCTAGAAAAGAAAGCAAAGGCTGGTGGAATTTAAGGCTGTCATAAAAATGTTTGTTGTTTGAAGTTGTACATAGGTGGATGTTTTTGTTTATATATAAAAAGTATGTTGTTATAAAAATCTGGTTAATAAAATGAGATGCTATGGCCGATTTAATCCAACAAAACAGTGTGGTCTATTTAATGGGAACATTGGGTTAGATTGGGTAAGGGGCAGTTCATGGCTTCATCGGCTCTGCCCTAGTCAAGTCCAGCACTGGGTGTGTTAGCTAAGCATTCCCCAGTAGGAAACATGCAAGTTGTAGCAAATCTTTCATTAGAATGATCAATTGTTGGCTTAATTATGGAAGAATCGACAGCCAAATCCCTAATGTCTGCAGGTAGCTTTAAAGTCATAATCAAATTGCTGTTGCAGTTAAAACATCAGTATACTGTATTTTACTTTGTGAATCAGAAAATTCACATTTCTCCATTAAATGAAGGAAGTCGATATATTCCCTAAGGCCTTCGTGTAGGAGTTTGGTTTATCAGAGAGTTATAAAGTAGATATAGACAGCAGCAGTTTGCTTGATATCTGTAAGATAAAACTACTTACTGACACAACGTCACAGCCCCAGGTGCCCCTGCAGGGGAACAGATTGCTCAGTAAGTCATTCTAGATATTTTTATTTGGAAGCCATTGAAAATTCTATGCATTTTGGAGGAAACGTCAACCCTGATTGTACTAGAAGAGAGAACACTGCACTAAGTTGTCATTTTGAAAGTTTTCTATAACCGAAGGGATTACTTTAAAGAGCTCTGTATGATCTCTTCAGTTATCTTTTTGAATTCTGTAGTTGAAGACTGTAGCTGGAGCAGATCAGCATGATTCAACATGTAGAATTACAAAGGATTTTAACAAAGCCTGATCTCTGTCAGAAAACTATTGAGCTTCTGCCATCAGAAGAGAAAGTATGTCATAGCCTATGGCTGGAAACAAACAAATAATTAAATAAACTGTATCTTACTGGAATGTAAACTTTAATAATAAGTTTATCACTGGCAGTATCAAAGAGCATTATTTTGAACATATTTTGCTAGGGAGCAGAATGTGATTCTTTAGGACTATGATTTAAAATAATATATAAAATATGTTACATTTCCCAAGATGAAGAACGACAGTTGAGTTGTCTAGATTGTCATTTTGTTAGCTCCAGGTTTTATGCTGACAACTTTAAGATGCTGTTTCAACAAATGAATTCTGGGTACCTGTCTCAGCATTTTACTACTCATCACTTATCTGAAAACCTATAAGGTTAAACAGACTATATTGCTGTGACCTGCAGAAGGTAAAAATACATTTTAAAGAAATAAATGACCCCATTTGAATTACACAAAGTTAAAAATAAAACTTTGCTTTCACTAAATAGTATTCATTTGTACTTGTCCCAGCAGCCTCCGAAATGCCAATATGATGAGTTTATTATACTGACGAAAGGTCCTGTTTTCAAGAATATTGCCTGCAGCCTTCTGGCTCTGAGTACATCTTGCTTTGCTCTAAAAAAATCTACTCCCTGAGTGAGTAGTTGCTTATTCAGCTCAATGCAGAGCATGTCTTATGTCTCGGAAAAGCACCCTTTAAAGGGACAAAGTACACAAAAAATAATATTAGGTGAAAGCACAGTTGTAGTTTAAATGCATACACAAGAGACAATGTTTCTGCACTACGTCATGTTCTCATCTACTAGCTGTATGTGTCAATTATGTACTTTTGATACTTTTAATTAGGTAAAACAGGGAAAAATCCTACAAAACACCACCACTGATATCACCATGCATAGAAGATCATATTCTTAATACAAGGGCTGGACATCTAGTTTTATTTATGATCCCTAAGGCAATTAAAATTAAAAAGCTAGAATCTACAGCTGACCCATAAATCAATACAAGCTATATCACTCTAGAGGCTTTCCAGATAGACTTGGAAAGTTTCAGCATACAATGGCTATTTGCAAAGAAAGCCATACAAATTTACATATTCAGCTTTATCTTGTTTTTATGTTAATGATGCCAATACAACAATGAGTTCCCAGTTACACAGTTTTGGTGGAACGACTGGTAGGTTTAATCCACTACATGTTTTTTTATGATGTTATGATGTATATATATTAAATCTGAGAATCGATGTTGAAGACATTTTTAGGTAGATGGAGTCTACAGTCCAAATGAAAAGAAGCCCAGGGAAACTCCTCAGAATTGTTTAGATGTCTAGGGGATGAGTATGAAACATTTAGTCAATACAAACAATTAGAAAAGAAACAACTCTATAAATAATTAAAACAGTAAGAAATTAATTGTAAGCAGCACATTTTCAATATGATATAGAATTCTTTACTTGTCTCCTGGTTTCTCTTCAGGATATAGATTCTATTCAATCTTTTTTAGAACTGCTGGTTTGGTATGGATAAAAGATGGTACTATGTAGCAAAAAAGAGATTTCAACTATGTTACAGGTTTGCAAGAAAAACTGAGTTTTAATTCTCAACACATATTAGGTTCACCATCTAATAACAAATAATATTATATAATGCATTAAAAAAATAGTTATATAATGTTGGTATTATATTGGAAAGTAAATACAAATAATGCAAAAACCATTTTGGTGTGTGTGTATAAAAAGTAAATTAATATTAAAAAAAAAAAAACATTTACATATACAAGCTTTTTCACTGTCGTGCTGTTTCCGATGGAGTTGAATTGGGGAATAGAGACTGTGCACTTAGGTAAGTGAATGTTCACCTTAGAAAATTAGATGAGAATGTGCTCACTTTAGTATTCCAAATATCATTAAGTAATTTTTCTGTACATTGAGTTACATTAAAATTCATATTGCTCATGGATACTTTTTGTAAGCACAGCTTCACCTTATTCGCTAGGATATGTAACCACTCAGTTTAAAGTGAATAGTCTTCATTGTTTTAGCAAGTTAGCCCATTGCGTCACTGACATAACTTCAATTCATGGGGCACTATAGTAATATGAAGCCTTACCGTGTGGCACCTGTCATTATGATTTGGGATAATAGTGTAATAGATCTTGTGTCTAGTCTTTGTTCAGCCAAAGCTAGTTTGGAGAATGAATAAGGTTTAAATCCCCAGTCTAGTTTTTTTCAGCCATCCAGAACTTCTTTTTTGGATTTTTATTTTTGTCTCTGTCCCTATTGCATATTTCCCCCACTTATTGTTTGGTACAACATTGTTAGCAGGTGAGGAGGTAAGGAGAATTCTCTGTGAGGCGTAGGTTCACACAGGAAGTGAGGTTGTGGTCCGTTTACTGCTGTGCAGTGATATCATGTGAATATTTATGCAGCTGGCAAGATGTCAGCCACTGGGAGCTGGATCGGACAATTTGATCCCAAGGCAGGTAGGAAACCTTCCCTAACAGACCCTTGTTTGATGGTGAAATCTGGATAGTGGCCCCAAGCCTTCATCAGGCTTGACTTGGATGTCAAGGATGTTTTTCTCTTTTGGCAAAAACCAGACCCCCACTTGCCCTTACTGGTGGCAAGGGCCATAGTCGGGGGAAGGGGTTTGATAATCACAAAGTGACCCCAGTCTTGTTGGGTTCTGTAGGCAGGGAGCAATCTTCCTCCTCACTTTGGTGATTGAGTACAGGGGTTGAGTACAGAGGTTTCTTAAACATGTTACCCTTTTCCAGAAATAATTAAATAAGCCCTAGAAATAAATACACAATATAATGAAATAAATAAATCTTTTTTAACCTATCTTTACTTTTGCAGGATGCAGCTATCTACAAACAGGACATTCCAGGACTGATTCAGCATTGGATCAACATCACAATGATAAGAGTACTGCTCCTTTCATTGTATAAAAGCAATTCCACAAGGTGTTAGAATCAAGCTGCCCTCATTGTTGATTGAGTTGTCCTTGGCTAATCCCTTGTTGGATTGGCTCTGTACTATGACAGAAACTCAAATGAGCACCTGTCACTGGTCAGCCAATCAAGCAGCTTGACAGCTGTCATTGTCGAGCTCTGGTATAGAAATACAGGTATAGAAAAGGTTACTTATGTCAGACTTATGAACATTATGTTTCACATTACTGACCTCTGCACACCCCTTTTTGTTAATAGTAAAATAGAAAGTGAATGTGTAGTTTCACCTAATTAGGTAGATTTTAGAGTGCTAATGTCTTTCCCCCTATGTCAGTCAACTGATGTCAACTGATGCCAACACTCAGACTATTCTTAAGAAAAAAGGATTTCCAAATACAAACATAAGATTTTATGCCAGTCAAAAAATGCTGAAAACATCATAAAAGATTTTGTTTTTTAAAGTTAGTTTTGTTTTATTTATTTTTAGTAATGCAAAAATTTGTATTTAGAAGGAAGAGAGCGATATGTGAATTGTTAGTAAGACACAGCTTTAAACTTAAATTATTGCATAAGCAACAACCTCCACAATAAAACAAATGCAATTCTAACTAATATGCAGCATCCTGAAAATGCTGCATCCTATTTTATTACATATATTCACTTTAAATAAAACTGGTAACTTATAAAATGTTGCAAAACACTAGCTGGATTTATTACATTTTAGGACAAACACAAAATAATAGTAAGATATGTAATGGTTAAATAAATAAATATTTGTCCTGCATATTTGAGCAGTATTCAAGTAATTCCAAACATAAATTACATGGGCAAGGGAATAAACAAGACAGGTACCATCATTTTCCAGGCATAAAGGAAATGTTAGTTGTTTTCAAGTGATAGGTCAATTTGTTCTACATTGAGGTGATGTATCCTTCTCAGTTTGAGTAAATATGTCAGGACTGACATGTAAAAGTGATTGCTGGTTGAATAAACAGATGAGCTGAAACAGAGGGAAAGATTTGTCTGCATAAAATGCAGCACTCCGAGAACTGTTTGTCCTCCATAAAATGTGAGAACAAGCAATGATTGGAATATATTACAAGGCAGGGCTTCCCAATGCAGCTCTCTCCCTTCCCATACATTTGTTGAGAGTTTAGCTCCATACAGATGCCTAATAATTGTCACCCAGAATGACTGTTAGTGGTCTTTTTTAATAAGTGTAGCAATGAATGAATGCTGTACAGACAGGCTGGCAGATATTGCTGAGCAGCCTGTTCTGTTTTATGGAAAAAGGGGGTGTAAGCAGGAGGCACCCCCTGCATCCTCCATAGCAGTTGGTCATTTAGTGATCTGGTATTGTGAATCACTAACAAACGCCATATATGTAAATATAAAGAGAGCTGCCAAAGACTTCAATACAATTTATCCTCAAGGTCAAATAGTCAATAAAATGGGCCAGTACCATTAAAAATAAAAGTAGTCTGTTTTCCATTCTGTTTACTCAGAATAAAAGTGTATAAAAGATCTAGCAACCACAGATAGGTGGTCAGAACAGGAGTGCTGATAGTCTTTGTTCTTTTACATACTTCTCACAAGTATCAGCCTGAGTATGCCTTCTACCTTTGAGAAAAAAAAAAGTTTCTAGTTCCCCAAGTTGCAATGTAGAAATGTATGTCCTCCCCCTTCTTGATGCGTTGACCAAACAAGTGGCAAGAAATTAGAGAGAGTAGCAAGTTTGATCACAGGGAAATACGAATTAGAGTGGCATAGCTGGATTATTCTGGGTTTACAGGGCAATCCTGCCAAATTTGGGATTTTGGGGTGCCATGATTTACTGTACCTATAGAGGAGAAGCCGAGCAGAGCAATAGGACTTCAGAAAGTTACCCCTGTTCACTTTCTACAACAAAAGAAAAAGGCGTTTTTTAGTCCCAAAACACTTTCTGATAACATTGTTTATCAAGAAGTATTTTTGCACAACAGATATACCAGAATGTTTTCAAATGCCTATTTGTGGGACAAACCTACAGTCATGGAATTTATTTGAGATTTTTTAAACTGGATAAAGCTGAGGTCATTCTGGTAAGTATGGTAATTATGCATGAGAATTTCAATCCAAAATTACTAAACCTTGAACTAGATAATTCTCCCAATGTTTACTCCACTCCAACCCCTAATTACAAATCCTTTATTGTAATACCATCCAACATAGCAAAGTTGGTACCTGCAGACCATTACATTCACTAATTCAAGAATATACGCTCTGTTCCACACCATATGCCATACAATCCTGTATAGATCTTTTCTTTGTGATCAGAAATGTCTACCAATGTAACCTCTGCAACCATTGTATCAGCACCAATGTCATCCTAGTCAATTGCAGCTCACTTGCCGTTCAACCCAATTTCTTTTTGTGGCCCCTAATTGATTCTTACTGCCTTTTGATGAATCAATAATGATCAAAAATCCAAAACTGAAGAAAACTTTCTTATAAATACCAGCCACCTCTGTAACCACTACGTTGGAAGCCTTCAAGGCTGTTATACTTGGTCATTTGATTCAACATGCAGCTCATAAAAGAAACAACTTGACTTTACACATATCTAAACTCAAATTACAAAGTTTTGAATATAATCTTAATAAAATAACACCTGGAACCTAGAAAAAAAATCAGAAAGGAATTAAATCTCTTTCTAAATGAAAAAAAACCTAAAAGATAGTTTTGATGTTTCAGACAACAATTTTATACTAAAAGTAATTTATTAGCATGTCGGCAAACAAACTTAAATGTTTAAAAATCCACCCAAATGTCTAAAAACAGGTATCAACAATTAGAGACTGAAGACTTTATAAATAAAATTGGTCAATAATTTCTGCACCAAAACCACTATACAAACACTCACTAATAAATTCTTTCTATAATGTTACACTCACCTTACACCTAAATCATTTCACTCCGCTTTGAAAGAAGATATAGGTAAAGTGGAAAATGCCATCAAATCTTTAATACCTAACAAACATCAAGGACCGTATGGATTTTCTCCCCTTTTGTGGACATACATGGACATGGACATGGACAACTTGTTTAGTGATGTCAAAAGTAAATCTGCTTTCCCTCCACAAACTCATATAATAATAATGCATAATCCTAGAAACCCCCCCTCAAACACACACACTTTCCCCCAACTACAGAATATTATCTCTTTATTACGTTGACAAAAAATACTTGCTAAAATTTTATTGGATAGAATAAATATGCACCTCGGTCATTTGAGATATTAAGATCAGACAAAATTTACCACTTTACGTTAAACAGGGAACAATACAGCAGTCATGCCTCTGTCATCCACTGTGAATTTAAATATTCTACTTTTAACATACAACAAAGTACCTGATATGGGTATCCAGTTACCCCATCCTATTTATTGTAGCAACTGGCAGCTTATACTCACCAACAAAGAGGTATACAGAGCATTGGGGATGCAGGCACAGAACACAAACGACAAATCTGGCCCTCAACGTCCTTTTTTTTGGCCCCCAAAGGAATCCTAAATATGAACTGCAGCTATCCCGCTGCTGAAATAAAATTACTACTATGATTCCCGGCATCAGTTGCGTCTATAGACCAGCGGGCTGTCTGCCTATGCGTGGCCCCGGAATGGACTGTTTTATAAATGCAAGTAATGCTGGGAATTCTAGTAGCCGTGCTACTTCATTTCAATGAAGAGGGAGTTCCAGCAGCGGGCCACTCATAAGATTTAGCCTGCCTCAATTTTTGTATATATTGTTACATCCAAGTTAGGCACCACATTACTTATCTAACCAAATCGGGCACATCCTTTTTTCTAAAAAAGGAATTCATAAGGACCATGTCCAGCAGATTTCATGCCCTTATTATATTTTTCATTACACTTCTTCAAGATGCCTTTTAAAATGACAAATATGGTTAAATGAGAGAAAGATTTAAGCCATAATTTAAGTTTAATAATTGGCCTAAAAAAAGTTAAAAGCTCAGATAGTGAAATACATGTCCACCTATTCATCATTTAGTTGTAACTATTTTTGTTTTTAGTGAATGCCCCCTAAAGAAATATAATTTACATTTGGGTTCTATACCCAATAAAGTGTGATTCTATAATCTTATCAGTTAAATGTTTTGTAGAAAGACCCAGTATAAGTATTGCTCAAGAGAATGATACAATGTATCCCTCCCAGCCATAATACATTGATCTCTATCTTTTCTGCAGCAACAAACAAAAGCTATCTCCTGGAAGTCCTAAATACTGAATTTTACTAAATGGAACCTTAATTAATGAAAAATTGGCAGCAATCTCCCAAGACACCCCCAGCGCATTTTTTAGGCAGAGTTTCAACCAGACTCAGCCCCTATGGCTCTTTTATCTACAAAATATTACAACAGTCTGAGATGAAGATGCTGCCAAAAAAAGAACAGACAATTAAATTCCTTCACTGCTTAACCAGTAAAAGATTGAAAACCTGCCAGTCTTTTGGTAGCCTGCTAATATGTTGGTTTAAAGACAAATTATTTGCCCTCAAATTTACCTACCACGGCTACAGAAGGCCTAGGAGTCCTCTAGCAGTTTTCTGAGCTTATTCATTCCTTGTATATTAACTGTTCTCTTTCTTCACATTCTGTCACCACATGGGAACGTTTGTATACAATGAAGAATCTTTCTCTTTACATTCCTATTTCAACTCTACATTCTGCATTTTGAACCTCCCATAGTGCAAATCTGAATAATAATATCAAAGGTAGGTGAATGTGTTGAAACAAACATAAGTAACCTTTCAAGGAAGGACTTTACTTTTCAGCATACAGTATTGCAGCATGACTTGTTCCTTTGTATTTTAGTGATGACTACCAATCCAACCAAAACCACATTTGTGTTTTTGAGCTGATTTGTTTAACATTTGAAGAAGTTGTTGACGTTACAGCAAGGAAGTGACAATGCTGATCATGGATATTTCATCTATTCTTGTGAAATAGTTTTCTTGCACCTCCTTTGATGATGGAACTGCTGGCATGTTAAAATATTATTTACAGTTAGGGAAAGAGTTGTATTCAGCCCTGGAGTATATCAATGTGTTTTATTTCTATGCATTTTACATAAATATAATATGCAGCAAATTGGAGAATATTTGTTAGTTCTGTCATTTACGGGAACATGTATCTGCATCTACCTTGTACATTCAGCAGATCAATGCTTTCTGCACCTCATCTGCTGCTTTTTTAAATATTCCTCCACCAATCATTGGACCACCACTCATCAAGGGGATCTAGTTCTGACATGAAAAAAAACAAAACCATTTACAATGCAGCAAAGAAACATAATGCAGAACGAAGCATCACAGTAAAAGGGAATCAGCTGCAATACCGGTGTTGAGCCAATTGTCCTTTTTGTCTTTTTTGGGCACATTTTCCATAATTTTAGGTCCCCTTTAAATTCTCCTCCTGTGTGCCTCCTTTACTTCCATATTCACGCACAACATCAAAATAACTATCTCCCCCTTCTTTTCTGAATAAAGTCCTGCCCCCCCCCCCTCAAAAAAAAAAGAAAACTTACATCCTTCCCTGCTCTTTATTCCCTGCTCTAAATAAACTGACTGCAAACACATTCACACATAATCATATCTGTAAAATATACAATATATAATCATATCTGTAAATATAAATAGATATAAATAGAATATATATATATATATATATATATATATTGTGTATATTGTACTTTCACAAAAGAAAACTTAAGTTCATTCTTATTCTCTCATGCTGCTCACAAGAATATGCTTTGGACATGCAGAAAGTAATCCCTGGCCTCTTCAAACACATTCATGAAGTCTGCTTCCTTCTTAAGCCATCTGCTTGGGTGGCATTCTGCCCGTTCCTCAGATGGTTACATTTTGCCTTGGGGTATAGGTGACAGTCAGTGATGGGACTAAGCAAGCAGTTGGGAAATCTCTGCACATGTTTCAGCCTCAGCAGGAGGTCTATTTTTTTGCCAGCTTTATAGCCTTGGCACTTAAAACAGCAATCATAGAAAAATGTACTTGCCAACTGGATCAGTAATTACTACGAAAGACCAGTTTCATGAATCATATGAGTAAGTCCCCAATCCTGTTGAGTAATTATAGAGCAGTTTTGGCAATTCAGAAAAAAACAGTCTGATTTTTCTCAATGTTTGCAGGGTAAATGAAGAACGATGCTGATAAATGTGCACAGTATGAACTATACTAGTGAGATATATTAAAACACATTGCATCTAATATTTCTTAAAGCACTCTAGCCTGTCTAGACTGAACAGAAAATTATTTGTGCTCATCAAATAAGACACCATATGGTGCCAGGAGTTGCCATGCTTTAAGTCTTAGGCCAACCATAGAGCCTATGGAGAAACCACACATTTTAAATTTGAATTCTAGGCAGATACAAAAGACACAGTATAACTCAGCTCTGTATTCATTATAAAGTGTGTAAAGCCATTTGTTGTTTTGTTTTAACAAGAGCAGGTTATTCATTGCTGTCTGTGCCCACAAAGATAATTCCCTTCACTTCCTGTACTAAAGATGCAACAGCAAATGTGAGGAAACCACATTTTCCATCCCAGAGTTGTCATAGGAGCAGATGTCCTCATTGGAGTTTTGTGGTCGGTCACGAATTTATGAATATGTACAGAATATTTATATATGTCGTACATTTGCCATGCATTCACATTTAATTATGTGAAGGAATTAAAGCAAATTACAAATTAACCGCGTGGGACACCAGATCCTAAAGCAGAACTAGTCCAGTCAGAAACATACCCCAATGAATATCTAGTTAGTCATGCTACAAAAAAGCATCTGTTATATTACAGGCAATATATGGGATAATACCAACAATGCTAAAGAATTATCCCAGCAGGCAATAAGTGTAAAAGAAAAGGGTGATAATATGATAGCAGGCTAAATATGAGTGCACAGTGCACTATGCAACATTATCTGACTTAGATGTCCAATTTACTCCTTGTTTGTCAAATGTGGACATTTGCAGATAGAAAACTTCAAAGTGGTAACAAATGTCTTACAGTCTATTGTTTACTTTGCCAATTGCTTTTTGGGTCACTGGACAGCATTCCTATTTAGAAACCTAAGGTTCCAAGTTCCTCTTCAACAAACTGAACCCAAGAGTGTTCACTCATCCCTATGTGTGGTTTGTAACTGTATTAGAGCATAGAGGCAGTGATACAGGCCTTGAAACCAACAAAGGCTATATTCATAGAACTGTTTTTGTAAAACAAACACTGGTATATTTTTATGGAAGGGGTGTAGAAATTTAGTATTTTGTATTTTTTTTTATCTTTAACTTCCTGTAATCAAAACAAAGATAGTGTATTCACTAATTTTTTAGATCAGCCTTTTTTGACCCACAGTAGTAGTCAAAAGAAAAAATATCACCCTTACAGATATCCAAAAACATCATTGGTGTCAGCTAAACTGGTCCGAGGGGCATTGAACATTGCTCTAAGAACCCCTAGCAACCTTTGCAGGAACCCTAGGGTTCCACAGAATGATATTTGGGAAACACTGATTTAGATGTGTGAACGACAGCTGGTTAAAAGTATTGACCTACCATAAGTGTGTGTTGTATGTATAAACTATATATTACCAGCCTATGGGAATTTAATCCCTAAATGGATCATTCCAGCTTTTTTCATATTACTTACAACCTCCCCACAGCTTGCCAGCTGCCCAAGCATTCCCCCGGCTATGGCAAAATGGACCAGCGACTGCACATGTGACAGCTAACATCAGCGATTGGTACTAGTATCCCCCATTAATTCTTTATGGGGCAGCCAAAGGGAGATATCACATATAACACCTTCTCAAGGGGCAGCTGTTAACACAACATCACTGCCAGTGAATTCAGCCAAATGTTTAAAAGGAGTGATCCATATTTTGCCACATTGCTTTCAAACATTTCTAAAATAGAACAACCTAATAATGTTATGTAGCTAGAAGATATACAAAAACACCCATTTGATGTATCAGATGCTCTAATGATACATTTCTGGCCTTTTAATATATTTCGGGCATTTTAGTAACTCCTACTGCTTCCACATTATCACTTTGGATGTGATAGCATTAAGTCCTGAAAAGTAACTCTATGTCCATTACTTTTTATTTGAGGAAAAATTATTTAATACATAATACATAGAAATCATTTTTAGAATATGCTGTTTAATTATGTATATCTTTCACACCAGGCACAGACTTCCTGGTGTCCAAGAACAGCATTGATGTGAACCATGTACTCTTACAAAGTGCCTTTTCTCATCTCAGCAATCTGCCAATTAATCAGTTCATTAGCACATTCTTTGTGAAGTTCATCACATGCTGTCACAGGTTATACACACCTTTGTCATACAATTCATATACTTCCTCCTTCTTATCTTTGCATCTTTTGGCCTAGTGACGCACAGTGCTCATACTAACAGTTATCACCAAAAAAAGCTTACAAACATCTGTGGTTATTCACAGCACGTTGCTTAAATCACACTTATTTTTAAAAATTTTTTAAAGAGTATCAAAACAACACTGCACTGATAAGCTACTATTTACTTTGGAGGAATGGCAGACTTTTCGCTTCCTTCTCATCGCTCCGATTCTCCTATTACCTGTACTCACAGCAAGCACCATGATGGAGCGCCTTTCTTTTTGCATGACTCGGACAGAATGCAAACACTGACACACTCTGCTTTTTTCCCCGTTGGCCCGTCCTTTTCTTGTGGGTAGGCTAAGTAATTGTCATTGGAAAGAATCTTTCACAATCCTTTCCAACGACAAATGACTGTACGATGCATGAACATACAGCACCGTTCTACTCTATGGAGGGGGGGCGACAGAGCCGCACTCTCTCCACTTAACTTCCATTACAATCGTTCCTCATCCATCGTCAGTGAATCCGCAAGGACAACGGACAACGAGCATTGTGCACACACAAGATTCACAAGAGGAGGTGGTTTGAACTGACTTGTACTGGTCAATTCACTTTGCAACATCTTAGGATTGCTGAAGCTGAAAAGAACAGAAAAACCAAACACAAAAAGTCTGTGATGCCATAATACAGCTTGCTTGTGCTGGAGAAAGATTTTGGACAATGCTTGTACTGCATTAGCACCTACAATACTTTTCTTAATTAATAATTATTTTTCGGCACAAAGTGGTTGTGACAAAAAAAAATGTAACTGACCAAAGTGTAATGCTTTTTTAATAGGCGGACGTTTAGAATGGAGAAATGGAGACAGAAATGTTTTTTTACAATGTGTCACCTGTGTTGAATGTGTGCAACTGTATAACTTTCTTACTGCAAAAATTAGCACATACACATAAAAATAGCTTTTTACATGTTACAGGAAACCCTCACCACGTATAACTACAAAACTTCTTCCTGCTAAAAAAAGCTCACACAAAATTTAAAGGATTTTTTTCTGGGAGGAGAGGTTCACAATGGTGATAGAAATTGTTTCTTATTATACCATGTGACCTAGACTAAAACGTCTTGTATACACCTGTACAGGTTTTCACTGCAAAAATGAGCATGCAATGTAATGCAATTTTCTTCTTGGGGTTCAGAACAGTGATAGAAATAGGTTGTTAACCACAGGTCACCTAGGCACTCCTAAATGTACTCCCCTTGTACAACTGTACAAACTTTCTTTACTGCACACACAAAATGTTCTGCAGATGTTTGAGGAGTTCAGAACAGTGACGGTGAGAAATGTGTCCACACTTACTCCACAGACTGACCAATAGATGTAGTGATTAGTGTTGGTCCAATATTTCACTATGCGATTCAACAGCTTTTTGATTGAATAGGGGGATATTGTTTGGGTGATTGTTTGTGAATTTGAACACCAATAATGTCAATGGAGGGAAAATGTGTTATTTTTTATTTTTCGGGGCTGTGTGGAACTGCAAGTGCAATCAGGGGAGCAGAGCTGACAGCGTTATAGGAAAATCCCAAATTAAAACCTAAATCTTGTCCAACCATCTACAAAGATCTAGCAGAACTGAACCAAATACGCATTATTCAGCACAGTTTTATGGTTGGCACAAACTCAAATAGCAACACCAAAAACAACCATTCAGTGAAATGACTTATTGCCAATCAGGGTAAAAGAGGACAGACTACATTTTGGGCTAGTACTTGTTGCATATTAGTGGTGTTTTTTGTTTATAAGATGTGAAAGTGGAGTGGCATTTCGTTAATAATAAACAAACCGTTTTGTTGCTTACAGTCTTTACTTGTCACAGCAGTGTTCCTGGTTTGTTGACAGACAGTTAGAGGCTTATCTTCATCTATCTATACACCAAAGAAATGTTCTCCTTAGATCTAAGATCTTAGATCAAAGTCTAGCACACTGCCAGTTCAGGTCTCCATGAAAATGTAAAACTGACCTGTTTAACCTTTTCAGGTACTTAATTTTATAAGGATTATGTTCCTAGCCATAATATTAGTGTGGGAAATCTATAGGAAATTTTTGACTGTAATGCAAAATCAATTAAAACATTCTGTAGTTAAAAAAATAAAATAAAGGAAATTAGAAAACTGTTTCAATACAGGTATTTATTACCTTACATAAAAAAATGTACAATTCTCCCTTTGGCGTTGTCATCTTTGCCATCTTGTCAAAGATCATTGTCTTTTATGAGTTATGTGAATCTCAGTACCTACATGGTAGCTTTTCAGTTCCAAAGTATTTCAAGAATCCTAAGTGCAATGTGGAATCTCTATATTCATCAGAAGAGCAACAATGGAATAAATATTTGTTTATGTGTTTAATCTTAGATGCCACTGCAGCGGCTTTTTTATTGTAAGGTGACCCTATAACTAGAGGGCACGTCTAAACTAACCCTAACCTGTAAAAGATTACCATCTATACTTAACTTTTTAGTGGTCAATGTCTTTAAACACCACTGCTCTGCTTGTCCCAGTCACTTATAGGTGTGTTAAATTCCATCCCTTAGTGCTATGCTGTGGTTCTTCCCACTGGTTTATGCATTCTATAGTTTCCTGGCTGGCTAATTGGAACTGCAGGAAGAAATTAATTTTGAATATGCACTGCTTTGGATGGAAAATAAAGTGAACTTTAGTAGAGGTTTAGAATTGAAGTGGGTTGCGGTAAATGAGGATGCATGTAACACTTTTGACTCACATTGTAGAAGTATTGCTTGGTGTTTAGCCCAATAGTACCACAAAAAGGTAGCAGGAGATTTATTTGCTATATGTCTTTCTTTTCTTTGACCAGGATGGCTGAATGGAGCCGCAGAGGAGCTAAGGAAATTTAATAATGCACTGCAAATGCATGCAGGGCAACCACTTGCATGGACAAATAGGTTTTCTTTAAAACTGATTATTTGTTTGAATATTTTATATATAATATTAGGTTTAGAAGGTTACATGAAAACATGTATATGGTTACGGAAAAAAAATTGCCGAAATCTTATTGCATACTTTACCATGTATATTTGCTTTTTATTTCAGAAATGCTACGTAGCAACACCATATAGTCAGTTTTGTAATTAGAAATAATAATTATACAGATTCAGTGTTCTTTAACCTTCAATTCACCCGACGCACTGCAGCTGCTGAATGAACATTAAGAAAAGTGTTGTGTCTAATCCTTGCTGAAGGAAATGCTGAAGAATTTGTTCTACCCTCTCTGCCATCACTAGTCCTATTCACTATGCCAAAAAATCCTGCCCATCTAGGCACCTTGTGAAATTAAGCTAATTACAGTAGCTGAAGCAAAGTGAAACCAAATCTTTTCATATTGATCTTTTTTCTTCCTTGATAAAGATAAAGAGATGTAATGGAGCGTTGTTTGTCAAGCTTTCAAACTGGTAATTTGCCTAATAACCGTCTGTGCAATGTGCAGACTGAACACTTGTATATAGTAGGTGGTTATGTTTATTCGTTAAGTGACAGGAAATCAGACAAAAAACAATGACAAGTTTTCTGATAGATCTTCTATTTACTGCAAAGTGATTATTAAAATAATTTTAGATGTGTAGCCTAAAGGGCAACTGACCTTTTATACAAATGTAGGGTCTTTTAAAACAGACTACTCTATAGATATACTACCAGGTGTATTTATATACTTTTTGTACTATTTTTATTTTGGCTTAAGTAGGAACTGGAATAACAAAAAATAAAACACTCCATTCAATATCCACACAATAAAAAATAAAACAACTGGCGTAAAACCATCATTTAAATGTACAGTATAACTTCCTTAATTATATTAAAAGCATTTTTTATTAAAGTTAAAAAGCAGCATAGGCATGTTAGGACAATCATTTACAGTAATATCCTAAAATATAACAGGTATGAATCATCATATGTAACAGGCATTATTCAAAAGTCCAATGTCATATCTGTCCCATCAACTAATCATCGACAGCAGGCAACACAGAGAATCAGAAGAAATAGAAGTGCCCAAGCAAGCCAAAGAACCATCAAAATGTCTTACAATGCAGTGGTCGCCAACCTTTTCGGACCTACGGACCACTAAATGCACAGACACCTTACATTATGATGCTCTGCTATGCATTTGTATTAGGTTGCCATTCATATTGATAGATCTGAATAGTTCCTTAAAATTTACCACATTTTCTGGTTAGTTTGAGTCTAAGTAATAATTATTAGTAATATTAGTGTTTGGTGTCTGTTAAAAGCATGCTGTCTGTCTCTAATGATATTTAGACTGAACATTAGGCAAGCAGCTAAATACATAAAAAAAGAGACATATACACTTGTGACAAAAAAGGGGACCCTATTTCAATTCTAAGATTTTGCATATAGAATAGAATAGAAAATCATATGGTCCTTAACTGTTTCTAAAAATTATTCAAATCTAAATTCAGGTGTATAACAACACACAACACATTCCACCATGTGATTTTTTTATTTATCAAGAATGAAACCAAAATAGAGAAGCCATTTGTGCAAAACAAAGTACAACTCAGTTCAAGAGATTGTAGAACCACCATGGCAGCAATAATATTCTGTTGTATTACTTTCCCAAGTCATTGTTCACTGAGGTTTGTGGGCATTCTGTAATACAAAGCTCTCTTCCATGGTTCTGTCACGGCATTTTGATCATGTTGAAGTCAAGACTTTGGTTAGGCCATTGCAACACTTTCATTCTTTTCTTTTTCAGCCATTCTGTTGCAGATGTGATGGTGTGCTTGAGATCATTGTCCTGTTGCATGACTCAGTTTCATCCAAGCTTTAGCTATCGCAGAGATGGCCTTACATTTGACTCTAGAATACTTTGGTACACAGAGATGTTCATGGGCCTGATTTATTAAAGCACTCCAAGGTTTGAGAGGATACACTTTCATCAGTGAAAATGGGTGATATAGCAAACCTGTAATGGATTTGGTCCAGGATTGAAAACATTTGCTAACAAATAGCAAATGCCTTTTAGAAAATTAATTCCAGGTTTGCTGGATCACTCAGCTTTCCTGATTAAAGTGTATCCTCTCCAGCCTTGGAGTGCTTTAGTAAATCAGGCCCAATGACTGCAAGGTGCAGTGGCTGCAAAGCAACCCCAAATCCTCACCCCTATGTCACCCCACCTATGTTCTTGACAGTTTGTGTGTTATGTGTTGTAATGCTGTGTTTTGTTTTCACCAAACATGGCATTGTGCATTATGGCCGAACATTACCACTTTGGTTTCATCTGTCCAAAGAACATTGTTCCAGAAGTCTTCATATGCAGCTTTGCAATCCAAAGTCATGTTGCCATGTTCTATTTTTATTGAGAAACAGCTTTCTTCCTGCAACCCATCCAAACAAGCCAATTATACTTGTTCTGTGACTTTTCTAACTGTACTGTCATAAACTTTATCATGCTAACATTTTGTGTTTATGCTACTTAATAATCTGTATTCAATAATGTTTTCGCTATCCCCTGGGATCCTGCCTTAGAAAAGGAAAATTTCTAATTCTTGGGGAAAAAATGCCAACACGTGGAGGTAATCTTTCTTTTTTGCAAAAGGTTTCTCTAGCAGAAAATCCTTACAAATTAGGAAGTCACAGCTAATGAAGAACAATAAAGAAGAACAGGCTTACCAATATATGCATAATTATAAATATCTTTGTGACATCTTTATAGATTCTGTGCATTTTAATATTTGCGTGACTCCTTTATTATCTACATTTATTTCCTTTATATGCTTTTCCCATCTGCATTTTTCATTTTGACAACTATTTTTTCTACATGTACAACAGTATATTTTAATTAGCATTTCCTTTTTTTGGAGCTGACAGCAAATGAGCTTATGTTTATATAACCCTTTTAGTGTCACTATGACATGAAAGTAAAATTCATTATTTCATTATTTCAAGATAATCATCCATGTAGGTTTCAACGTTTTGTAGTTTATAATTTACATAATTATCAATTTTTAGATTTTTTTTGGAATCATTATTATCTGATTGTGTCAATTGTGGTGTGTTTTTTAGTACATTGTTAAATGAATAATGCAAATCTAATAAAGCAAGATAATATATTGAACCAGCAAGTGACCTAGCTTGTCAACTACCACTGTAGACTGATATGTTAAACTTTGGTGGATTGGTCTTTTAAACTTATGTTTTCATTAGCATTGGAGCAGGACTAATCCCATGACACACCTGTCCCGCTTCCCTTACATGGTGCCACAAATTTCTTTATTCATTTATTGCACACACAAGTGAAACTCAGATTGGCGGATATTCTGGCAACCAGATACCCGGAGCAATTAGGTAGTAGGAGGGATTTTTGTAGAAGGGACATCACCTGCCCCTTTCTGCAATAATTGGCCTGTCTTATTATGGATATTTAAAAGTGGAACTTTGGTTTTGATATAGGTAAAATATAGAAATGTGTGTTGTCTTTGATTCATGACTAATTAAACTGTGATAATTTAAGACTTTGAATTTCAAAATTTTGGCTGTTGTAATTTAGCAGGGATATGAATCTAGTCAAAGCAGGCCAGTTCAAGTAGCTGATGCCCAGTGCTACCGCATAAAAGAGTGTAGGCCCTTTAAAAATAAAGTCAAAGCACACCAAATGATTTTCACCAGGACATCCTGCAAAGAATAATGTATTTTACTAGTGGATTTACCAAGTTGAAGCTTTCAGAAACACTTGGTGCAGCAGCAACTGAGAAAGGTAGAAAGAGGGTTTGCAATATTGGAAACAGGGACAAGGCAGGCAGCAAGCAAACACTGTTGGGAAAAAACAGGATTAGCTAACTGGAAATAAAGAAATACAGGGTCAAGGGAAACACAGGAGCTCTGGATCACAGGAGCACAAAGGCCACAAATCACAGCAGTAAGAACCTTGAAAGTAGCAAAGCAAACAAAAAGTGAAGGGTCACTATGCCCCAGAGGCCAATCAGGAGAGTAGTTTCCTGATATGATGAGGCAAAAAAGCTCTAGGTAAAACCTGGTAATCCTGGCAACTAGAAGACAGAGAAAACTAGGAAGTGGTATGTGGGGCATTTTCCCCCTCCTCTTCCCATACGTCATAGTGCAGTTTTCTACAAAAGAAGATGGAATTTTACCAGATGGGGAGCTGATACATTGGATGCAGAGGATCCAAAGTTCCAGTTCTTAGGATACAGATGTGTCCCATAAGAAATGGTGAACCTCAGATTTGTAAGAAGTGCTGAAATGGAGGTTTGTACTGTGAAACATAGCAAAAAGAAGCTATGTTGAGATACGGAACCAACATTTAAAGCAGACTGAATTTATCCTAGCAATGATTGTATACAATATAAGACAGGCCATTCTTTAAGGAGGGGACCTTAGGGTGGGGAGAACCCAGAAGAAAACATGTAGGAGTGTCAGTCAGAAATCTGGATTAAGCAAAAGTTGCGCAAACTGATAACATCTACATTCCTTTATAGATTGGACCACCAGGGGAGCAAAAAAATAGGAGGATCTGATAGGTCAGGAAGCCTGAAGATAGTTAGACCCAACAAACAAAAACAAAAATTGTGTCCCTAACTTTGTATATACTAAAGTCTAACAAAGGAAAATATCTGAATATTTGAGTCTAGGTCAAAATATGAGCAGTGGAGATATCAAATTCTGAGTCAGCAGGGGCTTTGGAATCCTGGGGGCGCCATCTCTAGAGTTAATGGAGCCATGCTAAAAGATAAGCATGAAGTATTCAGACAAGTATATTTAATACCTACAACAGTGTGTAGGTACTGAAAATTATTATGATGTGTGAATAGTAATCTACTAAGGCAACCCTTCCAAAGGTTTACACCGCTCTTTGAGGGCCTGTTTGCCCTCAAGCAATTCTCAATGGGGAGTTTTAGAAATAGCCGGATACGGGTCTTGACTAGAGTGACATTGGGTAACACTTAGTCTTTAATACCTAAATTTAACATATAGGAAGATAAATATTAGCCATTGTTGTTCTACTTCTAAAAATGTGAATTTCTTGGCCATCTAGTTTCAGTGCTTTTTGAGTCATTGACCTGGAACAAGACTAAAAAAAACAAGTAATAAACCAGGACTCCTTATCTGCAAAATATTATATAAGTAGCTAGCTATCAAATATTAAAAATAGACTTTAATGTATCTTTCCTCAGGTTTCCTTTACCATTTTACCACTAAAACAAGGTCCTAACAGCAACCTCCAAAACAAGTCATTAACACGTGGCCTTGGGAGAACATCAATATTTTAATCTATATGTTATCTGATTCAGAGTATTGAATTTTCATTGGTGTCACTGTTGCTTATCTTCAACTATTCTGCACACTCAGACAAGATATCCTATAGACATCTAATGGCCAGATCAGGTGCCTACAGGTACTACCTGTTACGGCAATCATCCATTTTTTAGGCATTGCACGGCTGGCACAGATACCTGAGGATGGTTGGATCTTGTCTGTATCTGGGACGGGAATCTGAAGTGTGTACAGCTTGCGTTGTTTATCATCCGAAGGACCGTCCTGGTGGATCCACGGACGATGAACGACGAACGATGGTAATGCAAGTGAAGGGGGAGAGCGTGCAGCGGGGTGCGGCTCTGTCGCTCTCCCCCTCTCCTCTGCTTAGAGCAGAACTGTGCTGTATGTACAGCATCGTTCATGGATCGTGGAGTGCTTAGTCATTGGAAAGGATCGTGAAAGAGCCTTTCCAACGACTATAATTGCAAGTGTGTATGTGGCTTAAGTCCTACTGTCCTAGTGTCTAAGGCCAATACAAAACCAAATAAAATGCTTGATTCATTTTATGGGTATTGTTGTTTGATTATTACAGAACCTAGACAACAAAAAAACAAGCAAATTCCTCTGCTCTTGTCTTCAGGTGACCTATGTATATGATGAGTTCTCGCCAAATGTGCAAACCTCTTGACTGGTCCAAAAATGTTTTCAGAAGGCATCTAAATCTATTCTGAAAGGTCATTGTAGTGCTGAGATTGCCAGGGTGTGCTTTTGCACACATTTTTTACTGCTGTCTAAAAAGGGAAGTGCATGCCTGTCACTTGGCCTTAAGAGACGCCCAACTCCTACAATGGCCCTGATTAATCAAGCAAATTCCGAAGCTCGCTCGCGCATTTGTATTCGCGATCCGAAATCGGAAGCCGTTGTGCTATTCAACAACTGAATGAGCTCGCTGCCGGAGCCGTGGATCCCTGGCAGTTTTACACTGGCAGGCTTGCAGTAAAAGTCACTGTTCGCCTAAAAAAGCATTCTTTCTAATGGCACATATATTACCCTTAGCCCTAAAAAAAATGTTTGTGCTGTTCAAATGTTTAAAACATTTACATGCGCCAAGAAAAAAGCATATTTTAAAACCACTTATTTCTTTCTTGTTGGGCAAGGGTTAACCGAGTTCATCTCCTCTACATAGGCGCCTATCTAAAGGCGTACGATGCCTGATTGGAGGACCGGCCTCAGGGAAGTTCTTGCGACTTTCCACGGGCAAAGGCTCGGCTTTGCCATCGGACTAGATTTTCCCACAAAAGTCACAAGCACACACACGGTCTCGTTTGCTTCTTATAAATATATGTATGTGTGTGTGTGTGTGTGTGTATATATATATATATATATATATCTATATATATAAATATATATATATATATATATATATAAATATAATTGTAATTACTATTATAATAATAATAAAAAAAAATATTATATATATATATATAGAAAATACTTTTAACATGAAATCCTCCCCAACTTTATTTTTTTTAATTAATAGAATATTTGTTTACTGGTGTACAAATCTAAAGGATCATATCAATCAATGATAATGAAATGTCCAATTGCAAAAAAAAACAAACAGCCAATTTTGACGGACTGCGCAGTTGCAAAGTGAATTGCTATCATCTGTGCGCATAACTGTGCGCATAAATTTGAGCATACATAAGGGTGTGGTTTAACTTGCTTTTTCCTTTTGTCTTTTGCTTTTCCTGAAGGGGCTGTTGTTTTGTGTGTTATCCTAATTAGCTTGGCAATCAATGTGCTTTGATGTTGTGCTTGGCAACCTGGACCCCCTTCCATCACCATCAGGTGTGTTAGAATGAGTATGCAACTCAGTGGACAACTAATTGACAATTTATTCAGAAAAGGGATATGCACATATTACATTCAAATACCAATATGTGACAAAGGCAACGAGGGGGGTCAAGTAGGAGTTTGGTGTGGAAACCATGCAGACATTTGTACTCAATACTGGATACAAAACCACACACACACACACACACACACACAAACCAGTCCAGTTGAAATAGTACTAATAAAAATGCATATGTATTTATACATTTAAATGTATTTTGATATATACACACACAAGTTAAATCACTAAATGTTCCTTAATGCATAATTATAACATGCATATTATAACATGTTTGCCTATAATCCTTTACTAAAATATTTGATTTCTCTAAAGTCAAACTGGAACTAAATTTTTATGAGGTCACAAATGTTTGTTCACATATTTTTTTACACTCATACTATTGTGTGATGACATATTTGAAAGTGCCACTTAGTATATATCCAGCTTGATAGAAATGAGTTTGCAGCGTTGCAACCAAATGAAAAAGTAACAAGAAGTGCAACAAATGTAACTATAAATGATGCAAGTTTGTGATGGAGTAGAATGTAACATAAAAAAGTAACACTTACAAAAAAAAAAAATAAAGCATTAAAGATTCAAACTGAACTGTAAAATGGACTGGAGAACACAGCGCAGGTGTGCGCTAATCAATTGCTATCACCTCATCATGGAGGTTAACATTTCCTGAATTGTGCAGCTGAAAATTAATAGCCTTAATCTGCATATTCGCGATCTTTGCGGGGAAACCAGCAGGCGGGTTCACTAGAACTCTGGCGCAACTCTCGGTAATAGACTTCGCTGTCTGGCGCGTAAATACACGTGTCGAGCGTACGCGCATTACATTGATAAATCAGGGCCACTGTGTCTACCTAACTAGACTATAAGACATTCATTCAAAAACATGGGCTATATGCTATATACATTTTGTCCGCTAATCCTACAGATTGTATAACAATATGTATAAATATCCTATGTTTTATTTGCAACAGGTAATGATTTGTATAATTACTTATCATGCTTTACTTATTTTAAAATTATTCCACATTCATTCATTGAAGAAATGTTCTGCACTGTCTGCGCTCTTTTTGTCTTGCAAAGATATAATTTCCCAGAAGGTGCCTTGAAGTTTCTTAATGAACTCCAAAACTAATATTTCAAGACGAAAGCTTTAATTTCCAGAATGGTCTCTAGTGTTCAGTGTGTTAATGTCAGAACACTTCCCAGTAGACAAAGTTGTGGTAGAACAAAGAGATTGTTTTATATTGTTTACACATGAAGATATCAGAAACTTACGGAATTGCTAACTAGCTAGAAAAATAGACAAAGGGGATCAGTAATGAATTTGAAGAAATGTAAGTCACCATTTACTTATCTCTTTTTATTTTTTATTATGCTTTTTCACAAAATAGTCCCACAAATAGTATCACATGTGAGATAAGCCAAAAATGCCCTAAAGAAGCCAAATGGATATAGCGGTCTGTTGGCAGGACATACTGCACAAAGTAATGGGTTTTGAGTTTTGAAGTTTTCTTGCTGTAATATAGCAACAAGGAAGTTAAAAGATTTGTAAGCTTTTTTTATTTACAAATTTAGAATAATAAAGGGTTTTTTCTTTACCCAGGGTACAAGTTTTCAAAAGGTACAGAACACAAAATAGGAATATTTTGCATTTAAAAATTAAGCTACCAACACCCTAAAAATGCTGAACAGGCAGGCACGCAAACTCTTTGATGACTTGGGGCACTCTCTATGTGATCTGAAAGTAAAGCATGGACAGACAGAATTAAACAATACCCCTCTAATATTTGTTATGCCAAAAATGTTTATTGTGTTGATGTACTCTGAAAATAAACATACAGTAAATAAACTATCAAAGATATAAATTTATTCATTTCAATTTTTTTATTTGACATTTAATCTAATGTTGCCACTTTTGTGTATATAAGGGCTGAACACAACTATGGCATCCGATCTACAATGGTAATCAAATATTGCTTCAAATATTCATCCCAACACTTTGGCAAAAGTTCCCACTTGCATATATCTTTGGTTTTACCCTTCTATTCAATTTACTCCCAACTTGCTCTCAAGGATGTATATATTGGGACAGTGTTGGCTATTCCATGATTGGAAGCCTACCATATTGTTCTTTTTGCCTACAACAGCATGGATCCATACAACCTTCTTCTGGACACAGGAGTCTATTGGTAGTAGCGATCCGCAGTCTTTAGGTTTTTTGTTTTTTTTTGTCATCTTAGCAATTGTTTAGATTAAGTAGCACTAATTGCCACTCAAGCTATCAAACCTGAAATTCGAAGTGTTCTCTTAACAGTCAAAATAAGACTTGCCTTCTTCAACCTATGTTAAGATGTGCTTGTAGCTTGTGTCCTGTGAGGTGTCTAACATGTAAGCTATGGACTTGTAATAAAGTTTGTATGTGACTTTTTCCTGCAATTAGCACTTTTCTAAATTGTATAAATATCATTCTTTACCACCATGGACATACCAAGTCCTAATCCAAGACATGAGATTATGCCTATTCTAAGCACCATGGCATTATCCTATGCTAAAAACACTCACATTTCACACTATAATCCTGTGCAAGTGTTTATTTGGGTGAACAGGGCAAGCTCAAACATAATGGGGAGAAAATCCTAACTGCCTATCTCATTACAGTAAAATGGCAATCCCATCTATATATGGCAGTTTAGGTACGCTGGCACATCCCAGAATTCGGATGATTGTGTCAGGGTAAATTAACCATTGCCTTTAATGTTCAAAACAAAAGAAGACAGCAATTATCTTGAGTTTGTAGATCACCAGATGCATACAAAATGTATTCACTAATGTGACAACAGTAATTGTTTTGAAATATTTTCTCTATTGATTTTCTATTCAACATATGCTTACACAAGCAGGATGGATGGCGCAACTGTGGTTTGTGCTTCACTGAGCATTTATTGTTCATTTCTTATTACCTAATTAGGTTCTACAGATAATCATTCAAAATTATGTTCACAGTGTTAACATAGTAATATTGTTGCATGATGGTCAATGCAGAAGCTAATGTATCAGCATAATTTTACCAAGTCATATAAACATTTGTTACATGAGTCTTTATTCTATGATGCAGTACATATTTTTAGATATTTTATGTTGTAAGAACATTATGTAGTCCTTCTTTAAATTTCACCAGCAAAAAGAGTAACAGTTTTTTAATGGTGATAGAAATAAAATACCTAATATCTCTCTATTATCACAAATCACAGTGTTGTATAATACTACTATATACAGGTAGTCCCTGAGTTAAGGACATCCGACATACAGACGAATCCTAGATACGAACAGGGAAGCTCCCAACTCGCTTGTGTGCAGAACAGAGGCTTGATGGGGGGAAGAGGGCGGTTTGCATGACTTGCAGAAAAGTCTTTTGCAGTTCTGCAACACTTGTAACTTTTTAACTGACCAAGACAAACTCTGCAGGTTTTTATTTTTGCAAATCAAAGCACAGCTTGCTTCAGAAGGTAATGAATGTCTAGACTTTTTTTTTTGTTTGTTTGTTTGTTTTTTTGCTTTGTTTGTGATTAGCTCACAATGAGGTTTTTCAGTAACTGATACCACACTGCCTAATATTATGTTGAGACAATCATTTATCTTATTTTCATTTACTAAAATAATGTACCTGTTCCGACTTACATACAAATTCAACTTAAGAACAAACCTACAGTCCCTAGTATGTGACCCAGGGACTACCTATAGTCTAATACTACAACAGTTCATGCAGACTTTTTAGGAAAGGGGAGATAGGTGGGAAGACAAAGTGGTGGGGAGGTTTAAGGAATGGTGGTGAGAAAAGGGGTTCAGTTTCAAAGGAGACAAGGGCATAGTGGATCATTGGTGGTGAGTGGGCTTGTTACAGAGAGCAGTTATGAGCTGTAATTTTGAGCAGTGATTTGCTTCGTTTTTGACAGCACAGACAAGGTGAAGCTGGATGCAATTAAAGTTTAAATGGGAATTAGTTACCTGCCCTTGTCCTGTCCACTCATAGGCGGCTAGTCTTTACAAGCTTCGTAAGTCCCAGTTACTAGTTGATTATTGTAGCATTAGGCTTGCATTTCCTGCTGATGACGTGTTGCCGACTCTGTCTGTTACTGACCCGGTAGTTGAATATTAGCTGAACCCATCTGAATACCTTGCATCCCCAAATCTTGGAGTATAACCAGTTGCTTCCCACTGCAATTCAGAGGTGCAACTATAGGTGATTTAAATGACAGAAATTGGGATAGAGTTCCTGAATGGCTAGTAATCTTTAAGCACCTCACAATGACAGAGGATTAGCTGTTTCCTACATACACAAATTTGAATTCTGTAAGTTTGAATCAATCAGTGCCTGTTTTGTATGTTCTGAATTGATATTAGGTAAAAATTCAGTTTTACTTACCTCATCTAAGATTCCTTCTTGCCACTCCAAGTGAAATATTGAACAGAAATAATGGACTGACTATTGTTTTCCCCATCTATATAATGTGGTATAGTATATAAAGGTTGTACATATAAGTCTATTCTTACCCAAAGACTCACTCCTAATTTAATAAATATATTTTCTGACTATTTTCTGTGCATTTTATATGTAGTTGCTGATTTCATGCATTTGATAAGGTTTGGCGGAATATTTTAAGCAACACACCGTATTTAGATAACGGCTATGAGGGAATTATTTAATTCCTCTCATTACATTCAGCAAATGCCACTGTAAGTCAACAAGGCTTTCCATTTGTCAATGGCAAAAATTCATTTAAAGCCCTTTGATGACTTAACCATTTTATAAATCAAACTAAGGTTAAGATATTTTCTTAATTGTTGTAAGAAATGCTTACATGTATTTGCTGCTAGGTAAGATGTAAGCAATGGGTATGTTTTCTGGAAATAACTGTAAGCCTGAAAATAAGTAAAGAATCGATAGGTAACCTCAGTACATTGTATTTACTTTTGACATTGCTATATGTCATCATTCTGTAAAAAGCTGACACGAAATCTAAACATTTCAAGCTTTGCCTCACCAATTCATCTAAACAAAAGTAAGGCTTGTCTGTTTTAAACTTGAACAGAGCTTTGATTGTTAATAAAAGGTAGATACAGAGAAAGATACAGAGATAGAGCAGATCCTTATAAAGGATGAAACATTTTATTTGTAGCGTATAATACAAATTGCTAAATAACCCTATCAGCCATTTTTAACCTTATATTGCTTTTTTATATCAACAAGATTTCAGTTACTATCCACTTTTCCTTCCTGACAATTATTGAGTGATCAAAGTATAGTTACAGTTTTTTTATCTGTAACCTTGTTCTGGGTTAGTGACTTGGAATTGATTGATCTGCATGATAGCCTGACCACTAGTATTACAAGAAGGGAATGTAAGTAATGACAGAATCCTTGCTTTTCATGAGTGTTTTTCTTTAAATAATTTTTAACAGACTTTTTAAAGAATGAATGCACTGAAAAGTTTTCATTTATTGAGTCTTGTAGGATATTTGGAGGTTGGATTGGTGGGTGTTAGATATATATATGAGTATAAAGTCTAGACAGACTAGATGAGAAATGTATTGCATTATTTTCCATTTATACTGACTATGTTAAAATTTGAAAAGCTTCTGAAGTATTGATGTTTGTATTCAAGTTTCAAATTGTTCCAGACTCTGATACAACTAGTAAATTATGGTGGATGGCCATTTTCCAGTTGTCTGTCCCAAGCAATATAATTTCACAAAGCTTAATATCTTAAAGACAGGGGATTGGCACAAAAGAGGATCAAATTCTTTTGTTAAATTCAAATTGTTCACCATTTTCAGCCAGAACTGAACTGTCCAAAAGACTTGGTTATTATTGAAATGAGTGGGAGCAGTTAAAGACCTTTTTTTGCAGGTGTTTGAAGAAGAGTACCCATATACTTCAAAGGGAAAGCTTTTACATGCAATTGCAAGCAGTAGAAAGGTATTTGCATGCAATTTATAGGACAGCAGAAGAACAGCAGATAGCACATGATGCATTGTGTATTCCACCACTGAATATACCAGAGAGTCTGCAATCAAAAATGTAAGGTGGTACTATTGCTCTTATGGACTAGGCACAAGCATGTGATATGAGATATAGGATACTGGTTGAAGCAGAGTGGAAGCCAGGAAGGTGGAGGGAAGAGAAGGGTAAGTTTTACAATATTGTATATTGTGCTAATAATGCATATATGTGTATGCAGTAAGATTGTGCCATCACCTGTCCTAACTACTTTCTTTGATCCCCAGGTGCCTAACCTTACATCTCCTGCCTAGTGCCTAACCTTAAACAAGATCTAAACTACCAAGAAACAATCCCTAGTGATTATCCTTAATGCAGCCTCCTATTTATCAGGCTCTGGTCTTAAACGAAGACACACCAAACCATTTTAAAATGAAAAACATATAACTATATTTAATTTTAAGCATAAACATACTGACAAAATTTTCATTTGCAGAAACTGAAATATTGTGTAATATTAAAAGGTGTTTGTCCCTTGCATCCAGACTTCATTTCCAACAACTTGATGAGAAGATTTCATAGATGGGTAGTCGACATAAAGTTGTTGGTATTTAAGACAATTTACCACATACAATGATTTATCTAAAAAAATCTTAAAACTATTTCTTACAGTACCAGTACAGTACAATTTTAACAGGGTAGAATAGGAGAGTGGGAGCCAAGACCTTTAATAACCCTTAGAGAGGATCGCCATAACACGGCTGTACATTATAAAGAAGAATGGGACATTAATATTGCTCAGGACTCCACCATCAACAATAACACCACATGCTCCCAGGTTCGGAGCTAAAAGAAGAGGTATTGAATGGAAAAGGGCCAGAGAAAGGAAGATTTTCACAATATCATGAGGATATAACCACAATCTCTTGGGGTTGAACTAGGTAAGATGCCAATGAAGAAATAGATTTTAATGAAATAAAATATTCTAAAGATAGTGGTAGACCAAAAGATGCCAAACCCATTGAGAGTGGGTCTACAGAGTCTATTGCATTTAAACCTCCACCATCCATTCAGTCCATAACCTCTGCTCCTCCACTGGACACAGCACAATATCCTCGTTCCTTACTCATTTGTTCATCTTTTACAAAATTTCCATTTCCAATATTACAAATTTGGGACACTTTCTCTAAACTTTCACCACTTTCTCTAAACTTTCACCATTTTTTTTAATTGACACCCCTGCAAACTGTCAATTCATAAATACCTAGGGAAACAGTAAGCAATCATTTATAGTTAGACTTCATGAAAAATAGGTCTCAATATTTCTGGCTTTTTAGTTATTACGAAGTATTATTTAGTACACATGAATTGATGCTATCTTTGCCATATTCTTTACCTGTAGTTTAAGGCCAAGCTATAGCCACATTTTAGTTTTTAAATTAAAGTATATTGTATTAATAACAGTCCGAACTTTTGTTACATCTCCCAATATATTAAATAAATCCTTGTCTTATTTTTTTTGTTATTGTATAGATGTCTTATTAGCCTTCACCCACTACATCCAAAATTTTTCATTAATGCCCAACAAGCAAGATATATATACACACACGAGCATGACAATTTTTTATTACTATTTGAAACAGTTATACGCGCACATTATTTTAAACTGAAATTTTTTCCATACCTAATTACATATTCATTTTGTAAATGAAATAGTTTATTTAGACCTATGCTAGCACAAGTCCGCAGCAAAAATGATTTTTACTTCAGAAGGAATAAAAAAATAATATGTATCTGTTTCTACTCTTTTTGAATTCAAATACATGTCCTCATATAACCTTTCTTGCTTAGTTCCTGAAGAGATACAGTTCTGTCTTTTATAAAAAGGAGGACACATTACCAATATACTGTATACAGTCTTCCAAAATCAGTGATTTCCAGCAAATGGCTTATAAACAATAGGTGACTTTGGTCCTTCTTATGTTGCTACTAGTATCCTCTTAGCCGGTTCACAGTTTTTAAGTATCTGTTTTGGTTTGAACAAAGACTGTAATAAATATTTGTCACAATCTTAAAAAAAAAAGCAAATTACTTTGGATTTGAGTTATTTCATAAATGAGTGAAGTGGCTTTGTTGGATACAATTGGTATGAAGTTGCTCCCTCCCTAACAGGATCAGTAAGAGGTTATTACTTTCCCAATGAGAGATCCAGCACATCCACAGAGTTGTGGGCTAGTGAGCAGGGCCAGTGATTGGGAGGGGCAAACTGGGCAAATGCACAGGGCCCAAGTAGCACCCTCACACCTGTCAACAACCTCCCCTGCGCCTGAAGTTCTGCACCATTTGCAGTTCTCACTGGCAATCTGCAGCCTCAGCTCTGGCAGTAAACCAACAGCACCAAACTCTGGCCACCCCTTTCCCACATCACCAGGATCCACCTACCTCCCTGTTGCAGGAGAAGATTACATACTGCAAAGCGGGGAAAACTTCTGTACTACGTCTGTAAATGTGATGGGTAGAAAGGGGAAGGGACTTGCAATTGTATGTATGTTTGATTGCATGTTTATGCACATTAGGCAGTATATTCATGTATTTAATGCAGGACATTGTGTATGTACATATGTGAAGCAGGATTGTGTATGTATATTTTTTTTTAGAGGTGTGCTGTGTGTCTGTTGAGCAGGAGTGTAAGTACGAGGGGCTGCTGAGAAGTTCCTGGCTTTGCATAGAAAGAAGAGAGCCAGAGTTATGAAAAAACACATTTATTCCACATATTCCCCCCTGAGACTGATACACTTGGTACAGCATATTTGCAGCTTTTCTAGACCGTTCAAATAAAAGTCCTTTGGTTGGGCCGCAAACCAGCTCTCAGCAGCATCTTTGATGTCAGAAATGTCCTCAAAACGTTCCCCTTCAGGTGTTTCTTCAAATTCGAGAACAGATAATAGTCCAAAGGGGCCAGGTCAGGTGAGTAGGGGGGATGGTGGACCAATTGGAAACCCAGGGTGTTCAATTTGGCAGCCACAACGTTGGACGTGTGCGCAGGTGCATTGTCCTGCATGAAAAGGATCCCTTTGGTAACCTTTCCACAGCGTTTCATCTTAATTGCCTCCTTCAGCTGGTCCAGGAGGTTAGCATAATACTGTCCGGTGATACTAGGGTTAATCACAGATGATCAGTCCCAAAAGCGTGGTACAGGAGGGTAAGGCAAAGGCAGGTCAGGAACAATCCGAGGTCAGAGAGTTCAGCCAGAATCAGGTATCAGACCAGGTCGCTATGGAAATGACAAAACAGGTTAATATAAACCGACACAGAGAACGCACCCAAGCACACTGTACTCACAGAGGCTTATAGCGGGCAATGGTGTTCAGGGCAGGTTCTCCTTAAATGGCCAGAGTGCCCAATGACTTTGCGCCACCTAGCTCCATTTGATTGGAGGCTAACTGAATTTAAACTATGTCCCGCACAGCGGCGAGGCAACCCAGTGCCACGCCCTCGGGGGGGTACAAGGGGCACGCGTGGTTGCTCTTCCCACAGCACCCCTGGGACATGCCCTACTTTGCACCTCCACAGGAGTGCTGGGAACAGGACTTTCTGTAATCATGTCCATAGGGATGCCGGGGATGCCGCCTGACCTTACATCAACTTGTTCCTTTTTCTGATCATTGTTCAAACATTTCGGCTCCCATTTCGCTGAAAGCTTGCGCATGTCTAGGATAGTGGTGATAACAAACCCAACACACTCCCGTGAGATGTCAAGTATCTGGGCTATCTTTTTTGTGGATATTCGCCCGTCCTCAATAATCAGCTCATGGACAGCATCGCAGGTTGCCAGGTCAGTTGAGGTTGGGGGGTGCCCACTGTGGGGCTCATCTTCAACGGTGAAATGCCCAGTTTTAGGAATCGCAAAGACCTGATATTTGCTCAGTTACATACTAAGATATTAGGCTGTCATATGCCCCCACACTCATTTTTCTATTTCATTTGGAAGGGGGCAAAGCCAGGAATTTCTCAGCACCCCCTTGTATAGAGCATTATTTTTTTTAGTATTTTGTTGAGTTAACTGTGTTTCCTCAGCCCTTTAAAAAAAAGCCCCCTAAAGACACAATCCCTAAAAACCTTGTTTGCTTTCATACATCTGCATTGATGTGGTCATGCTCTCCTCTTCCTGCCTGGAAAATAGAAAAATACTTCTTCAGAAGCCTATGCTTTTCCCAAGGAGAAAATGGAACTTCCTGTTGACTGTTCATCCATTGGGTCCCAACCCAAGTTCAGTAATCTGACCAGGCAGTACCAGTAAATTACTGGTTGTCAATCCCAGAGGAAGTGGCAATGATGGTACAGGATTATACAAACAAGGCATAGACATTGCTACAATTTGCCGCCAAGATTCTGCATTTTATATACTTGTGTTAATGCTATTCAACAGTTACACAGCTCATGTGGAGCTCTTTTCATTATCCCTGGAATGTACTTGCGGGGCAGTAGCAGGGCTTGGACTTTATTCCCTCTATTCATCCTCAGTATGTCTTTAGGCTTAGATCATCCACAACTGTGTCTTTGATATTTTTTATGTAGTAAAGTGCCAGATGATTAAAGGACAGCATTGAAACAATAGTTATTCAAGCCATATTAGCAAACATTATGCTCATTATTATGAGGAGTAAACTGTATTGAGTAAGAATGTTCACTGCTGCACATGAAGACTGTTGCCCAAGACAGAATAGTAAGGGAACAACACTGTCTGCAGCCTAAAGCCAGAAGGTCAGAGCCAAATTGCCATACTTGAAAATTTCCATTGTAAGAAAAAAAAACAGCACTGTAGTTAGGCATGGTCAAAGACACAAAAAGTCACCAAGGATTGTTTCATTAACCACAGGCACCAGAGGTATGTTCTCCTAGTTGTTCCTAAGCCCTGATCCTACACTCATTAATAAACTTTGGTGAGTGTACCTGCTGAACCCTTATGGATCATTCATACCGCATGGATTGTCAGTCTTCTCCAGCAAAGACAAAAGAATAAATACAATACTCCTTATTTACATGTTCAGAGTCAGTTACCCACTTAGTAGAGAAGCAAAAAAAAGTTGCTTTTATTTTGCACACTTTGATCTCCAGTTCAAACATCATTGTATGGACTAGTACAGGTCCACAAAGGTCCTATTTAGGATGATTTTTGTAATGACACGTGTACCTAGTGAGAAAGGCAGTGAAGGTAGAAGATTAATGAGACTGCAGTGCTCCTAGAATGGTCCATTTTCTATGCAGTCAGAATGCACACCTCCTTTCTATCTTCAGCACCTAGACTGCTGCAGTTCTTTAGAGCAATTCGATTTCTGATTGTTGGAAAACCTTGAATAAATACCTGGCAATTTTACTTTAAATACTGCTGACATGAACAATTAGTAAAGGAAGTCGTACAAACAGAAGATGTGAGTGCTGACATATACATTCTATATTTGTAACAAACAATTAAATTATTTTGGTTGATTATGCTCATTCTGTTGAACAGGTGAAGTTTAAACATATCATGTTCTGATTTTAAAGGAGAGGGATATATTTATTTAGACAAAGTGAGATTAAACTAAGCTACTAACTGGTTAAGAAGCTACCTGAAAGTGTGAATGTGTTTGGTATCTGTGGGGATATAGCTTTAAGAATGCTTTAATACACAAGTCACCTCCAAAGTTTTCATTTCTTAGCAATTCACAATAGTTGTGTCCTAGTGGACCTTCAATTTCTCAGTTCACCAAGCACCTTGGCTTTTTTACGTGGGATTTTAGTACAGTGCACATTAGTTTTGGCAAGCAAACCATACGAGTGACAATAGGAGTTACAATGCCACAGAAGAAATCACAGATTCAGTATTACAACAGAGCTTCACCACACCAATAGAAAGAATTAGCAGCATTCAATGCCAATCTATTTTGCATCTCAACCTCTGTGTGTACAGCTAAATACAGTTACTACCAAGTCTACAGAGACAAACTCAGTGCACTTGCAACACAGAAAGTACAATGTCTTGCAATACAAATGTGCATATGTAAACTTTAGTTTCCTCAGAAAGGTTTTCCAAAGTTCACAGTCTTTACATACATACACAAGTCTACCAGCTCTCTATCCCTGAGTGTTTCCCTCCTGGGTCCAGGTAACTAATATAAAGCAAAACTGTTTCATATTATGTGTGCAATATTAAAGGTGGAAGCACATACAGGCCTATTTATTAAAGCTGCACAGGGTTTAAATTTAACTGCACTATACTCATAGCAGTACTATTTAGAATTTAGTTTATTCTGCTATGACTTAAAGCAAAAAAAGCTACAACCTGAAGAATCCTCACATCCAACAGTTCTAGGAGTTTCAAACACTGACATTGCCCATCTAGCGCTTCAGTTTAGTCTGATGGTACTATATTGTAGTGGTAATAGAAACATAAAATACGGTAGGGGACCAGCCATTCTACACACATCCAATTGTATCAGATGTGAGGATTCTTGGGGTGGCCATGGCTCCTAATTTTCTATTGAAGGACTCTTTTCCAGGCAACAAAGGTACTTAAAGTGAGTTCTAAATGTTGTGTATCCACTGAGCAAACCTTATAATATAACATACTTTCTTCTGTTGCTCCCCTTGCTTGTGTATGTAAAGAAACTAAGTCCCAGTTCAACTAAAGCACCAATTATACAAACCAAACAGAAAAACCTCTTTGCCTAATTCTTACATTATTACAATGCAATACTCAAAGCATAAGAATATGATGCAATTAGAAGACCAATAAATATATTTCATTTTCATTTTTAATATAATTAGAATTCCTATTTCTTTTCTTCCAATAGGGAATCCCTTTCTTTTTGTCCACTGCTGCTTCATTCCTCCATGGGGGCAAAATGTGAAACCCCAGCCTTGGCTTTCTGCATTTAGCAGACAAAGCAGCTTCCAAAACTGTCATATTTCTGGCCAGAAAATGTTTAACAGCTCTGAAAATCTTTCATACTTCCCTACTGCCAAGTCTACCATTCATGTGTCTGCTACCCTTGGCCCTTGGCATCTACAAGTCTATCAAGCTGTACATTTTCCTCCACAACATATAAACCATCTCCAGTATTTTATTATGTATTTTGTACCACATATTTTTGTGGCTTACTCCACAACATTTGTCTGTTCTTTTATCTCCAATAATCTTTGGAAAATCTGCATAAGCTAAGTTCTTGTAAAGCAGGTGAAACATCAGCGTATTGTCTGATACCTACTGAATGTTTATCGTAACACAGTACTTTTTATTAACCCACTCATTAAAAATTGCACTAAAAAGATCATGAAACATGACTTTTGGGTGTTTGGGGAAGATGTTCCAGTTTTTTTCAGAGATTTTGAATACCATCAATTTATTTTATGTAATTTACAATTATATTTGCATGTGCAAACCAGCAAGCTGCCATGTGCCATTAGGAGGCTGCAAGTGAAGTGTCTTGGGGTTTCCTCAACTTTACAACCAGGTAAATAAGCACTCAATTCCTACCACCCTAGAAGAGTTCATTTTTTTTGTAATTATAATTATATTGAAACTTTTAACAGGGTACAGAAAGGAAAAAAAAGGGGGGGGGGGAAGAACATAAGGGGGTGGTAACACTATAAGGATACAGCAAAACATATTCCAGAGTCACACAAAAAATAAACAGCATACAATAACTTTTGTAAGATAGCTTATAAACCTCAGAAGGTGTAAAGGTGAAACAGATAAAACCTGAGCCATATAACATTTCCCATTTAAGAGAAGGGCCCTGTAGATATCAGCCAAACAGATTTGCATAATAATGATCCCATGCCTCCCAAACCGACTCAAATGAAGAGTTCATTTTTATTTGTTACATTTTGATTGTATGAATCATGAACGTATATTTCTAGAAGATTGGTCCATTTACATTGGTTTCAGTCTGAAAAAAAGACCACAATCTAATAGGCCAGCTTACTCATTGAAATCATTTTTTGAAAAATCACCATTTCCATATTTTTTGTGTTTTGTTTTTTTTGGAGTTTCTTGGTTCCTCATACATTTTAAAATCACTCTTCCTTACCCAAAATTAGTCCCTGAGAGTATTTTTGGAATTCTAATTTCAGGCTATATTTTTACATAAAAATGTTCCTAGTTATAGGCTGTATTACTCAGCGCTCTACTCTATACACTAGTGTATAGGACCAACCAGCATGTATGTGCATGGTTAAGTATTTACTCTTGGTGTTGGTGTTAAGTAAATTATTTCCAATAATTAGTATTTAAAAAAAAAAAATTACAGATATGAAGGCCCAGACATATAATATAGCTTATACCAAATGCCATTACCTAAAAAGGTATCTTACAACATTCAGTTGATTGATCCAGACATAATATAGATTAATTTCTAGCAGCAAAAACTAAAACTAGAAATCTAATGTTTACATTGAAAAAAATGATGACAGTTTCATAGTTTTATTTAAACAGTGCATTTGTGGAGAATGGTGCTTCTGAGTGCCACAGAAATATTGATCAACTTTCCCTAGACTGCTGATTAAAAAATATTATTATAGTGAAAACACAAGGTGTATTTCATGTTGTGTACTCTGTCCCAGCTATTTTTTATTGATTGTATTTAATTGAATTATTGTTGGGTACAATATGTTAGGGAATAGCGCCCTCTAGAGGGACACAGAATAATTAATCAAGAATCTGCAGTATCTGGATAAACTAAAATAACTCTGAAGTGCACTTTATTCAAAAAAATTCATATGCTACAATTCTTCAAGGAATGGCATTCACACAAAAGTAGGTGTCTATATTATTACATTTTTTCAAATGAAATTATAAAATTATTCTATATATTATGAATAGCATTATAAATAAAATAATTAGAATTATATGACAATTTAGGTAAAATGTAAAAAGAGTAAAATCCTCAAAAACCTATAGGCTGAGGGAAAAAGCTCACACAGTCACACACAGTGACTGCATCATTCAACTCTCTGGCTCAATATTTTGTATATCAACCTAGGAATCTACCTACCAGGTCTGACCACCAGACTATTAAACCCCTACGTCTCCTTTTTACCTCAGCCTTGGCTTCATCCAATCATGCATTTCCCATCTTATATTCCCATATACACACAGCCAGGATCTTCATGTTAACCCCCACCCCTCAGAATCCTCAATTCAGTCTCTATTCTCCCCTGAGGAAGCCATACAGCAAAACGCGTCGGGTCAGAGACAACCTTATGTATTGAATATCTTCTGTGATGAATATATACAACTGATATTGTGCACTATGATATACCTCTATATGTGCTGATGGTTAGCTCAGTTGAGCCTTGTATAGCTTTGAATGCTTTATATTTATATAATGTAAACTACTTTTGTTGTCATAAAAAGCCGGCCTTTCTCTTTTTTCATCCTCTTTTCTGCGTGACTGTAATACCACTATATTTGCTGCAAGCCAACCAAAAACTGGGACATTGGATTCTTAAAATTATTATTAAAAAGGATTTATATATTGTCAGCATATTACACAGAGCTGTACATTAAATAGGGGTAGCAAATGACAGACAGATACAGGCAGTGACACAGGAGAAGAGGAGCTTACAATCTAGGAGGAGGGGGTAACACACAATAGGAAGGGTGATTTCTATGTAATGTGAAGAATAATATTACTATATTTAATACATTTGCAAATGTGTAAATGTATTTAAAATGTATGTAAAAACAATTGTTTTCAATAGACTAAGTTCCTCTACTATTTTTTATTCTTGTCTCTGTCTCTTTTGAAAAGACTGACTCACCTCGTGACCATAAGTTCGATAAAAAAAAGTATACATAATAAAGAGGGAAAACTATTAATCGGGCCAAATTTTTTAATGGCAACTTTAATGACAATCTAAGATAAGAATCTCACTTTGGTAAGAGTTGCTCTCACATCCTGTTATGTCTTCATGGCAGCAAGTTAAGAAAAATCTCCCCAGCAGGACACAAACAAATTGTCTAATGTATTTTTACCCACCCCCTACTCTATTGAAACTAAAAAGAATGGGAGAAAACAAGACCCCTGTATTACAAATTAGACATGAAGACAATCATGTGTTCTTCCTCTCATAATTGTGGATGTGAAAGTGAAAACAACTGAATTAAGAAGTGATACAAGAAATGAGGAACAAGAAAACAAGCTGGTTACATGTTACACACCCAATGCATATCGAAGATATAGTCTGATTTTTATCTATATAGGTATAATTGTAGATTATTAGATAGTATTAATATGGGGACATCAGAATAGTTTAGCTTGTTGCAGACAGATGACTAGGAATCTAACAAAAACAGCTGATTGAGATAAAAAAGTAGAACATTTTTAGACAATGAAGCATTTTTCCATCTGTCTTTTGGTTTTTTGTTACCTGTGTCTGGGAGAAACGAGGGAATGGCCCAGACACACAATCTGCAAGCTAAAGGACTTTGAAGCGTATTACCAAAGTTGTGGTGAGTGAAAATGTTTCTCTCAGTTTGCTAAAGATGACTGCATAGTACTGACTATTGTTTTTTATTAACTATGGTGTCACGCTGGGTATAAATTATAACACAAACAATACCTGATCTACCAAGGGCATGCAATGACAGAGCATTGGCAGCTAGCTCAGCATGAACAAAATCTTTTTCATTAAAACTACAACTTCTACAGCACACAATATAGAACCACGGTGAGCCAAGGTGACAATATTGTATGCTACGGACATGTGCGGCAAGCTAGACCTGAAAATCATGTGTTTCTATAAATATGAAATGAGGATAAGATCATCACCTAAGGTAAGGTGCATTCATTTTATAATCTTGTATTATATATAAATGATATTAATTTTCAACATAATGGCATTGTTTTTTAAGCCTGAATAGCTCTGTATATTTAAAAAAAGATAACGTTGAATAGCTGTCTAAAAGGAATACAGCACCACTGATTATGGTAAACTGTTTTGTTCTGCATATTTTAGGCTACAGAGAAAGGAATATATAATTTTCTTTAGCTCTAATGTATGTATATACTTTATGATTGAACCAATTTATTTATCCGACATACCCCTTTGCTGTAGAAATAACACAAAATAGGAGCATAGTAGGTAAATTGGAAATAAAAGTATGATGCTACACAAATGAATACAAAATGTTTTATATAAACCTTTGTATTTCAATTAAAGTGTGTGCATAGTCATTTTTCTATATGACTGTAGAAGAGATTTCATTTCACGTCTTGTTTTGCAGAGAAAATTTCTACAAGTTGAGAGACAGTTGATAGTTGATAGTTCAGAGTCAGTTGATAGTTAGCCTTGAACAGATGTCTGACAGACGTCAAAAACTTGTAGTGGCAAACAATTTTTCGTAATGGTTTCAAGTGACAGACGAATGAACAGGTGCTGTACACAAAGCATAATTATTATTATTATTATTATTATTATTAATAATAATAATAATAATAAACAGTATTTATATAGCACCAACATATTACGCAGCGTTGTATATTAAATAGGGGTTTCAAATGACAGAAGAATACAGACAGTGACACAGGAGGCGAAGAGGACCCTCCCCCGAAGAGCTTGTAATCTAAGCATTGTTTTGTTCTTTGGTGAGAGTAGGACAACTGAGTGGCACCCCTTTATGGGTTTTACTATAGGAGTAAACAGCAGTCCTTCCTGATCAGTCAATACCAATCTGTTGCAGCAGACTAATGAAAGACGTTAGGAGACCACTGTACACGTCAGATTTTCACCCAAGCCAAACCATGGTGCTGTTTTTGAGCGAAAATCTACCATGTGTATAGCAGTCCCCCAACGTCATTTAATATGCAACAATGGGTTCATAATCAACCAATCAGGAGTGATTATTTTCTGACATGGGTATGTAGTTTAAGTGTCCCTCTTTGAAGATACCCCCTTATGTCTTGTTTTGGTAAAAAATGGTTTTACCATAATTTTTTAACTTAGTATCAATGACAACATGAATCTATATATCTTTCTATCTATGCAATATGTTATTTAAAATGTTTACTTTTTTCCAATTAGCTCACAATAGTTTGGTATATTTAGTTGCTTTTATACAAGAGACAATGCAGCAAAAGTTAAAAGTCTTTTTTTTTCACCGAGTTATACCCAAGGCTTGTAACAGTTTCAGTTGATACAGGTTGAATGACATTCATTAGTTCTTGCACTTTAATCTGACCAGCAAATAGAAGCAGACATCAGCATTGTGTTGCACAACTCCTTGTGGGCTTAAAAATCACTCCACTAAGGTTGTTGACTGATAGACTGTGACATAATAGAGTTCATGGATATATCATTTGGAGCTTAGCAAAACAACACACAAATCAGCTAGATGTTCAATAAACTGTTTTTGGTCCTCTAATGAAAAATCATAACAATTACACAGCTGTGCTTTGCTATAATAAAATATATACATGAAATAAAATGTAGGTGATTAAGACCTAACCTGGTGCTTAAGAATATAAGATCCGCTGGAAACTCTAACATCTAATCAGTGCTGACTAGTTTACATAGATATATCACCTCCAACATCAATTTAGCATTTTATACTTATTACAGTATCGTATCTCATGATTGTTCTGTTCTACCTTTATAAACCATTTCAAAACTGCACAGCTTGGAGCCTGTCCAAGAAATTTACTCTACAGGAAAATTTAAAAAATACACTTACGAATGCTCTTATTTTTTCGTTTTATTTACCTAATTCTTGGGTGCCACGGTTAATACAGAAAAAAGAATAGGCCCTGGCTATAGATTTTCCTGGTCTGTCACCATTGCTTATGCCAGCCAAGGCCAACACAATTTCTGTACAGATACACATGCAACCTCACCCAGGCATTAAGATAACGATCATTCCTATGGTGGCCATACATTATGGGGAGGGGGGTCCTAAGAATTTCATTCAGATATTTTTGCTGACGGCCCTGGATATACCAAGCATGTAATGGTAAAATTTTAGGAGAACTGATTGCTTACCTAGTCATGTACCCAAAGACCAGTATATGGCTACCTTACTGACCAACTACTTTCCAACTACCATATAAAATCTTTGGGTACCAATAAAACCTTTTATTTAAGGGATAAAAATGTCTGGCATTTTTTAACAGGTTTGAAATAGAAAGGATAGAATCTAATTCAATGACTTATGCATAAAAGGCATTTGTAATTTTTCATCCAGTTCATCTCAGGTAGAGCCCTCCATTGTTCCCTGTTTCACAAGATAGCTGGATATAACTTAGATTTTTATTAGTCTTATATAGGTTTTTTATTCTAAAAAATACATTGTGGGTTATGAGTTGTTCTCTGTGTGAAACATACTGTATACATTTTGTATATTGTACATAATACTGTAATACAGAAATTGTCACTTTTCACTTTTATTACCTCTACTACTGTTTGTATTTTAGTGAATTTAGTAGTAATAAAAACTATGCTTTGGACATGTTCTATTGTCAGCAAATCTGCAGTCTGAAAGGTGACAACAGAAATAAATAAGTAGATGTAAAAGGCTCCATACCTTTCCCCATTAAATTTGCAGGTTTAATGAATTTGAAAGCTAATTGTTTATTTGCAATATCACAAGGTGAAATTATTCTGGTTTGAAGCTGTTCAATATATGCACTTTTCTTTTTTCCTTAACAATTTACAAAAAATTAATATTATATTGACAACTTTCCTCAATGTTGTGTGTCATTCAGTTGTGGGGGGGAGGAGGTGTTAGTTTGTTCCTTCTTGTTCTGTTTTATTCTCTAGATATTGAGTGCAACTAAACATTTCAAATTCTCAAATACGTTTTCAGAAATCATGTCCTAAAACTTTTTCATCATACACACAGCCAATTACACAGCCACCAAATCAGATTCAGATTTGCAAATTACTGTTCTCATTATCCAGGAGAGTTTAAATTTATTTGGTTGCTGCCAAAAAAAGGCACTTCTATCAAACTCGTTTGTTACCAAAGGCCTATTGTTTTGCATATTCAAGCTATGTTTTATCTTCAAACAGATCCACTGCAAGACATAGGGTTCAGCCTGAATCCTTGTAAAAATCTGTATGAGCACGATGTGAACATATCGCTTGGAGTGACTTTACGTAAGTTAAATTCATTGATGAACTACTATAAATATATATACACGAGGGGGTGCTGAGAAGTTGCTGGCTTTGGCCAGAAAGAAGAGAGCCAGAGTTATGAAATAACACATTTATTCCCCCTTGAGACTGATGCACTTGGTACAGCATAGTTGCAGCCTTTATAGACTGTTCAAATAAAAGTCCTTTGGTTGGGCGGCAAACCAGCTCTTTGACATCAGAAATGTCCTCAAAACGTTGTTTCTTCAAATTTGGAAACAGATAACAGTCTAAAGGGGCCAGGTCAGGTGAGTAGGGGGGATGGTGGAAAAAATTGGAAACCCTGGGTGTTCAATTTGGCAGCCACAACGTTGGACGTGTGCGCAGGTGCATTGTCCTACAAAAAAAGGATGCCTTAGGTCAACTTTCCACGGTGTTTCGTCTTATTTGCCCCCTTCAGCTGGTCCAGGAGGTTAGCCTAATACTGTCCGGTGATACTAGGGCCCAGAGGTAGGTAGTCCACCAACAGAATACTGTCTTTGACCCAGAAAATGAACGCCATGACTTTTTTGGCCGATTTCTGGGTTCGGAACTTCTTCGGCCGCGAGGACCCGCTGTGGCGCCATTCCTTTGACTGTTCTTTGGTTTCAGGATCATAGATGTGGAGCCAGGTTTCATCATCCAGTTTTCCTCATTTACTAACCTAGCCAAAAAGTCCTGTGCAGCTTCCAAAACAGCTTTGGATGCTTAAACTCATTTGTTCTTCTGATCTGTTCAAATATTTTGGCACCCATTTCGCTGAAAGCTTGCACATGTCTAGGATAGTGGTGATAACAAACCCAACACACTTCCGTTAGATGTGAAGTATCTGGGCTACTTTTCTTGCAGATATTCGCCAGTCCTTGCTTGTGCCTCTGCCATCACAGCTCTCACAAAAAGAAAAAACAGTTTTAAGAATCGCAAAGACCTGATATTTGCACAGTTACATACTAAGATAATAGGTTGTCATATGCCCCCACATTATCTTGAAGGGGGCAAAGCCAAGAACTTCTCAGCACCCCCTAGAGAATATATATATATATATATATATATATATATATATATATAAAAATATATATACATATATACACATATTAAAGTACAAAAAAACAACTATAAACCCCTTGCATTTCTTTTTGATTTCTTTTTGCTGTGTTTTTCCTTTTTAGCACTTATCCTATTTCACCTCCTTTACCAAAAACCCAATGAGATACAAAAAAAATGTCTCTGTGAAAATTTTCCATACCTTTTCCCTGGTGACAGCTGTACAATTCTGATTTTCTGTTACTGAGCTTACATATATGTGCTATGGAAATATGCATTACAGTGTACTGAAACAGTGCAGTACTATGCCATTGCATCCACACTACAGTTCCTAAAACAAAAAGGCACACATCATCCATGACGGTGTAGTGTACTTTTGCAACGAAAGCATTCTAGAAAGGAAGTTGCTATCAATAATAAACGCAGATTACCATGCATTGCCGTAATGTTCGTTATCATGCATGGCAGTGGTTTGTGTTACAATGCGTTGCAGTAATGTGTGTTAACAAACATTAGAAATACTCTATATGGAACACACTTAATTGCTATTGGCAGTGGTAGTCATGAATGAGACAGGGAGACCCAGGAGCCGTCTAAGCTGCTTTGTCCTTCAGTTTTATTCAAAGGCAACACAGTTTCAAACAGAAGGGCTTAGTACAGCAAGTCCACAGCATAAAACAAACAAAACATTTGCTCCTCTAAGCCTCTAACTAAAGTTATGTCAGTTCCTAATATGGTTCTCCTGTAATAGGTTTTCCCAAATAACCAGCCAGTACTGTTTTGTAAGCAGTCAGCCTTTCTTACCAAAGTTTTAAAAGTCTCTGAGCTTAAGAACCCCAAAATAAACTTAGTTATACACTGATACCTTAGGTATATCACAATTCTGTCAGAACCTCATAAGACATATACATTTATTATTTTTGTAAATATACATAATGGTAAAAAAAACAATTATATTATGCATTCTAGGGAATTATACATTTAGGAGGTAAATGAGAGCTAATTCAACAAATTCATTCTAAGTTTATCTTTTTTTTGTTTTTACTAGTGAATAAAGACTATCTTAGACAACGGGCCTGTTTCTTTAAAGCTCTCTTAACGCTGGAGAGAACTTTCTTCTGTGAAGTTGGGTGACCAAGCAAACCTGGATTGGATCTGGTCCAGGATTGAAAACATTTGCTAATACCATTTAAGAAATCCATTCCATGTTTACTGTGTCACCCAATCTAACCAATGAAAGTGTATTCTCTTCAGTCCCAGAGAGCTTTAATAAATCAGGCCTATTGTCTAAGACAGGGAATCAAACACAATACAATTAAATCTACTAACAATCTCCTTTCACCATCAATTAGGGATAGGTTCAGTTAACACAATCAGATTATTCAACAGAGTTTTCAAGATTCTTTTGTAACAAAGTTGAATAAATTGCTGCAAAGGGAACTCTAGCTTCAATAAAGTGCCTTCTTCAAGTGAATAAACCTTGTATTTAACAGGGAATTTGAAATTTCAGAGTTTAACAGCAGTTGGCATTTATGCTGCTCTGAACGTTGGACAAAGATATTGCAATATTTTTTACATAGTTGTAGCATTCAGGCCATTGTATATTCCAGTGCAAAGTCAACATGTAAACAGTGGCTTGCTATTATGTTGTTATGCATAGGGAGTGAGAAATGGTGGCCATGAGAACCCTGTACATTACATGCAAGATTATGGCAGCCAATGTAGTTCCAAGAAAAACCAGGGGACTGGCAAACACAGTAATATAGAAAGCACCAAACTTACCCTGAGAGGACCTGATAGCCAGTAAGTCTCTAGTACAGTGACCCTGTTTGAACTTTTTGTTTTTTTATGTTGTGTACGTTTATAGTTCACAGTCTTGGTGCCCATCCTGTGGCCATTTGGTACTTGTGCCCATTGAGCCCCAGCATTCAGTAGTAGGGTTCTTTTTACTACCTAGCTATTTTTATGATACAGTAAAGGGAAATAATATTTAAAATATTTCCACTTGCTTAATATTTGCTTTATTTCTTTTACACTGTCTTACTTTCTATGTGTCCATTACTTTTTTCTCCATTTGTAAATGTGTTTCCTGTCCTTTTATATTAGATCTTGCTAAGACATATATCCAATGTTGTGCCAGTTCTTTTTAATAGGACCCTTAGGAGTACTGTCTTGTAAAGAGATTATAATGGTTCAGATCACTGGCATATCTCTAGTCTCTAAAAGTCTCCAGCACAATACCACTTGTCTCCAACCATGCCTGTCAGTGGTCACCATTTCCTGTAGTAGTTCTGGCTATAGGTAGAAAAAAATGTAGAATGTTTCTTTGTTGTGAGTAATGAGAAATCTTACAAAACAAAATCTCTGTAGAAAACTTTTTTTAAGAATACCTATTTTGCTTTAGTAATTTATGATGTAAACATAACACTTTTTTATTTTAGGGCATGATATCAATTCCCTTCACTATAGTTTAATTGCTTTTTACAACGAACATGCTCTTCTAACTCAAGAATTCTTCCTTTGCCAAAACGATTACCAAGCATATTCTTTCTGTGGAAAGAAAAAAGGAGGTAAGATGTAATAGTCTGGACTATTATTTATCTTAGAGTTTTAGATGTTCCTATGAACAAATGCCTAATAATTGCCCAATAAAAGGTTATTTGCTAGGTTAGGCAACTCTTTCTCCCATAACCTCCCTACTGGTTCCCAAAGATGAAGAAAACATAATGTATCATTTTTAAATGAGCTTGTAAAACCACCTGGTATACACCCCAAGGATAGACAGCTGCAATAGGCACATACATACACCTTTCAAAGCTTTCAATCAATTCAGTTGAGGAAATATGTAAATCTATGGTGAATGTATGTAAATGCTGTGAGAAAAGAAAAGGAAGTATACAATTTCATCTCCTTTAGTAAGACTAACCAAGGTAACAGCCTCTCGCAAATAAAATGAAATAACGTAGACACACACACACATACATATATATATATATATATATATATATATATATATATTGTACATTGGACAGAGACCATCAAATATAAAACCAAATAATGACACCATTTGGTTTTATATGTATTAAGTACACATGGATGTTTTAGGATATTATATTGAAGATATTTTGCTACATCAGTGGAGGTGATAAACCTGCTTGTAATCCAAGTTGCAGATAAATCTTCATGGATGACTGATATTTTGTTAAACATAACTGTGTTTTTACTGCATTTCTAATAAAAGAAAAATGTGAACAAACAAGACAGGTACCAGTAAAGATATGCTGGTGTTTCAGTGCATGCCTTACTGGAAAGATGATTATGTAATGCAATGTACCAAGAACCAAACCCGAAAATTAAATCTAAGTGGATTAGTTTATTTTAGATAAAATGGTCTAACTGGGCTAGAAAGGACAGTTATCTGATTGATCGGGCACATCTAACTTCTCACTAATACTAGTATTAAAAATACAATATTTATGTTCACATAAAAGAACAATCTGAGTAAAGTGACAGAATCTGTGGACTTTAGGCAGCATTGGATGTTTGCTATCTGGAAAATACAATACCATCCCAGCCACATAGCCTCAGTAATATGAACAATGTATTTTCCAACACCTCCCCCTTCCATCATTTTATAAATAACTAGATACTGGATAGTATGACCCCATTCCTTCTGGCACTAATATGTTAGGTTCCTACATTAGATCAGATCTGATTTATTTTGTTCTGTCTCCAGGGGCCTAGTGCATATATGGGTACAAGCTGATGCAGAGGTACCACATGCTACTTGGCAAGGCTAGATAGACTAGGTAGGCTGGAAGCTAATTGTAACCACATTAACACACCTCTCACCTTATTCAGGGCAAAGTGACAGAGTGTATTTAAGGCAACTATATGTTTATTTTACAATGCTTTCATAATCATTTGAATGTAGCATTCTAATAACAAACTTTTTTCTATTCTCCATAGATTTTATATTTTTTCAGCATCCACTAAGGACTGATGCTGCATTAAAACTAAAAGTAAGTTTTCATGTGTCTATACTCTTTTTATGGTTTGCTCCATTTTGAAGATGACGGTAATTACCATTATTTACCAGTTTTAGAACAGTTACACAGTTTACAGCTGTAGTTTGATTTTCTAGGAGGCATATGGCTCATATTGCAAGACCCACATTCTCATATCTTCATCACAAACTAATAACTTCTGTCCACAGTTAAGCAGTTTTTGGCCCCTTTCTTCGTTCTTTACCAGTTATATGTTATGACTCTTTGAAAAATATATGAAACTGGTACAGGACCAAGAAAAGGCCTGAACACTACTGTCAATCTACTCTAAAGCCTATGTAACCAATAAATTTGGCAATTCGACATTAGGATGAAATCATGAATATATAGTTTTGGAAACCCTATACAATTGCATAAAAGTGAATAGTATGCCTTATCAATATAGGAACTACTTTGGAAATGGGAATGGAGTGAGACAGAGACTACAACTTGTAGTGGCATGTGGCATGTACCGGTCTGTGTTCTCTTCTTCTTCACACCCCCTTTACACCTATTTATTCAAGCAGGTCCTTTGTTGTAGAAGGGCCAGTGATGTCTCATCTGCAATAAAATAGCGTTACCTGCTTAATTAGAATTTTCTTATTCCACTTACCTGTCCTGTAACTAGTGCAGACACCGAAGTCAGGTCTTCAGCCATCTTGACTGGCCAGGCAAGGATGACATAACTCCCACTATGTTTTATTGCAGACGTGACTTTGCCAGGGGTGGAATTATAGTTCCACTTTAACTATGGCAAGCCCCTACCAGCATAATCAATGATAAAGTTACCTTTCTAATAATTTTTTTAACACCAATGTCAATAGATCTAACAATATAATGTGAAAAAGTAAGTAGACTCCTGGTCCCAGAATCTGGTATTGCCCCCTTTAATTACTTCTTGAAGGAAGTATATTATTCTTTAACATCTTTTATTAAAATGAAAAACTATGCAAAATAAAAATGTATTCAAATGTGGGTGTCCCTATTTTAGTCAAGAGGTGGATGACTCTTAAACTGTAATTCAGGAGTTAAAAGAAACAAAGAGAAAGATAAATAAAATTGTTGTAATACAAAGTAGTACTATATTAGTATACAATATATATATATATATATATATATATATATATATATATATATATAAAATAGTTCTTAGGACATAGTGCTATACTTTGATTAACTACAAAGTGTTTGACCAAAAGTTTTTTTGACTGGATCATGAATCCTGACATGTTTGCAGAAATTGTCCCAGTTTCAAGATGTTTGTGGGCTACCTCTATTTAACTGTCCATTTCAAATCTTCCCGCAATAGTTAAATGAGATTTAACTCAGGCCCTTGATTATGCCAGTCCATAACCCTACATTTCTTCAGTTTAAGTCATTCTTTGGTGGATTGGCTAGTGTGCTTCTGTCCATTATTGTTTGAAAGATTAATTTCTTCAAAGCATACACTTCAAAGCTTTGAACTGCTTTGAAGTGTATGGCCAGCCAAAATGTATTTTCTTTTGTTGTTTGTTTTGTTGTTTTTATTGCTATATGGTGATCTATTGTAGAAACTTGCCCTCACTTTCTGTCCTGCTGACTACAGTCTACTAGACTATCATTTTATTTATTATGGAAGTGGGGGAGGCAAGCTCCCTGTCAGATTTTTATTCCAAAAATCACAAATATTTTTATTTATTTATGTGTGTGTCTTTTTCAGATTTTACCTCACTTCCTGTCTTGTACAACAAAGGCAACAGGACAGGAAGTAATGGTAAATCTTTCTAATGCAGCCCTAGAGGCTCTATTTCATTCCCATTCTATCCAAAACTAGAAAAAAAAGTTACAACATACACTTCATAGGCTTGACATACACTCTAAAGTAATCTGCACTTTAATATTTTTGTCAGATAATGTGTTTGATAAATACCTGTATTGTTTTTATTTCCTAGGGACATTTCAGAATATCCATAAATATGTTTAATGAAGATAACTTCATGATAGTATGTGTAAACTTTTTAATAAATTTATTGTAATCAGCGACTCTGATGTATAGTTTTGGAATTTTATTGTTGTATTAACTTCTATTAGTGCTAAGAGAAGAATTACCCATGGTTTCAATAGAAAACTGTGATGAAGAAATACAAGGTATATTTTGTTGACCTCTTGAAAAAGCTAGTTGCTTGATTGTGTCTGACCTCAATGAGCAGGTACAAGCGTACGTGTCAAAGTGTGCGTCCTCCATACATTATTATAGTAAAAGCTTTCTCGCTGCATTAGATGTGTATGTTGGACAGGTGTATCAGTATTCCTGCTAAACAAAGTCAATGCAAAATCAGTTTCATGATTAGTCATATATATGTCCTAATATCCCAGAGCAACTAATTACATTTCATCCTATTGAATACTTGCCATATGCTGAGGTGTGCTAGCTATCCACAGCAGCTACTATGGGTGAAAAAGAGGTGAAATGGCAGAAGGGTCTTATTTTCTAATAACAAGAATGTTTGAGTAAAATGTTAATTACTTAAAGAAAATATTTACTGAGTATACTGATCCAATGTCAGTCATCTGATGTGTGCAAGGGACATTTCTGTGATTAAATTCCGATGCATGTAATTGTGTATTAGTAATAAACAAAACCTTACTGGGCTAGGTGATCATTACTATGCTTTACTAAATCAACCCCAATTTAGAGTGGAATTATAATCCATTATTATTTTTATACTCTATTATCAGTTTATTACTTTTATTCTTTGATTAACGTTCCTACCTAAATGATTTTACATTGCATTATGTGGGAATAAAAAGCTTTTAATATATACACTGCTTTGTTTTTTAATGGCAAATAAAAAAATGCAATTTAACTTGGTTTTTATTTTTCTGCCCCCACCCCACTCGCCTATGCTAAACAGCAAAGGTAAAGCATACACTTTTGAGGGTGCAAACTCTCATTCATATAGAAGCATTTTACTGCAGCCTGTGCTTATATTTCAAAGTGATCAATATATTGATCAATATAAAACCCTACTGTCTACCGCTTTTATTATTCTGCTAAACCTTTCAACAATAAGAAAGAACACGTGGGGCCTACTAAAAGGTATCACAGTATGTATACATGGCCGCAAAACACACTCACATACATATATATAACTACTAAAAATAGTTCTTTCTTATACATATATAATATAAAAATGTAAATATAAGGTTTTTTTAAACATTTACAACCAGCTAGTACCATTACGTAAATAATAATGGCCAAAGGTAAAAATATAAATGCAATATAAAACAATTTATGGTCCAATGTTGCATATTATCTTTAAACAACCTCTGTACACAATGTACACATGTTAATTTATTTTCAATAATGTGTAAAATTTGTTTTTCTTGGTAAACAAATAGGTTAGCATCTCGTTTAGTCACATAGCCAGTGACTTACATAATTAAATATGTTTTTCTTATTGAAGCCTGAACAGCTGTATTAAAAAATACAGAGCAAATCATTTGTTGTCCCAAGGTGGTAAATTGCTACGACTGCCAGAAACTGTGGTATATCTTAGGGGAAAAGTAACATTCACTGGGAAAGAGTGACTCAGACACAATGGACTGGCACTTGTATAAATTTGACCTTTTGTCTTTTTGGTTTACTTAGAAAAGTCATGTTCGTGTTTTTGTTTTGTCACTTTGTCTTTCTCAGTCAAAATATGAGATTTGATTATCATTTAATGCACAACTGAAGACTTGGTGAAAATGATTTTGTTATGTTGTATACCTTTGCTTTCAAAGAGACAAAAATAGAGTTGTAGTTTCCCGCAGGTGAAAAAATGACATCTAATTGCCTCATGGAATCAGGAAGGAATTTTTTCCACTGTTGAAGCAAATTGTACCAGGGTTTTTTTTTGCCTTCCTCTGGATCAACTATGTCTATAGGGTTTTTATCTGATATATGTGTATTTTTCTCAGTAGTTAAACTAGATGGACGTTCTTTTTTAAACCTAAATGACTACGTCACTATGACTTTTGCACTGCATATTATATTTAATATACTTGCAAAGTTGAAAATAAACAACTATAGCCCAATTGATTCCAGTTTTTTTATGCTTTGTGGATTGAAATTGTGGTTCGTTTTATAACATTTACAACTACAATTAAATAAGAATAATCTGTAAACCGTAAGAATGTAAATGAAATTCCCACAGAGGCCTTAATTTTGTGGATGTGGAACTCTTTAGTTGGGCCGCAATACCTAAATTTATTAAAAAATGGATACGTGGATCCTTTTGTTACACCAACTCTACTCTAAATCAGCAAATGTAACCTGACTTAAACCTCATGTATATGTTGCACATGGATAGCTACCCCCAGGGGACCTCAATAATCCACTTTTACATGTGTTGGCATGTGTGGCATAAAATAAGGAACAGATTCCAATTGAACAGAAAAAGTATGTCCAGACTTTCGATATTTAAGAATAAAATCTTTTGTAAACTGTTTAATAAAGAAATGAATTTCCTATGAAACTGCTTCCACTTTATATCCTGTTTTTGAGAACTGAACTCTCTGCATTAATTCAATTAAAATCTTATGCATCCAAAATTATTAAAAATATTTCAGAGGGAGACTGGGCTAATGCTTTGGATAAGAAGTTATGTGCTCCAAATCCCAACAAATGTGCAATTGCAGATGTGTACCATAACATATATAAAATTAACTTAGGGGACTAGAATTAAATTAGGGCACTAGAGGCACGGGTCTCTGAATTTTAGGAGAGCTTGATAAACAAAATCTTCTCATCAATACACAGGGAGATGCTTTTAAAAATGTTACTATTGGATATATATTTTTCCACTTCGTTCTTATCATTTGAATCTTAGCTCCTCCCCAAAGTGTCTAAAATGCAAAGCAGTCGAAGCAGAACAGATCACATGTTCTGGAAGTGTCCCAAAATCAAGTTCTTTTGGAGGGTGGTGGCGACATATGCCCAGCATCATTTAGTGAAATACACACCGCTATCATCTGCTGAGGCCAACTTTGGAGAAATCACGATACAGGGAATCCAAATTGCTAAAGAGTATGGTAAGTTCCTGGCCATCCTGTCTCTAGTAGCCAAGATGACCATTTTGCAAAAATGGATACAAGTAGAACCTCCTACTTTGAGCCTCTTCTTAGAGAAATTACATGTTCTAGATGGACTGGATAGAGGCCTGATTAGATAAGGAGATAAGAGTAGAACATTTTTTTGAAACATGAGAATCATTCATCGCTCTCCTTCCTAAATCCCTCAGAAAATGGGTTATGGCGACATTCAACCAAACCTCATGGTACACAAATCACTTACTGGACAATGACCCTCCTGTTGTATGTAAACCAATCCTAAGACCCCTAAACTGTCTCCCACCTTTGTTAAATCATAGTATTTAAAACACTTGACAAGGGTAGCTCGTACCATGCCCTCTCCAGTTTTTTCCCCCCAATCACCCCCCTTTTAACCCCTTCAATATCTCACCTTGCCAGCCCCTAACCCCTTAAAATAAAACTCCACACCTGAGTGCATTTTAAAATGGCCTCCTCCCCCTTTTTAAACTTCCGACTCTGACTCATCTTCCCCCCTCCTCTCTCTGAAATCCAATCCTCTTCATACTCCCCCCTTTTCCTTTCCCGGGCAGGACGAGCACCTCTGTCATGTGACCCTGCGCTGTATTCCCTGCTACGGGCCCCTCTTTTTATATGTATGCTAAACCTTTAATTTGTTAACAAATGTTTTCTTTTAATGGTTCTTTTTGTCCTTTCAAAACAAAGAAAATGCCCACAGACTACAAATCTCTACAGTGTCTGGAGCTGTGTGTGCAAGTTAGTGGCCATTTATCTAAATTATTTCATTTTGGCTAGGAGGGCTTAGAACTATTTTTGGGTTTTATCCTCTTTGAGAGATCCCTCATCACCGTTCCTAGTCACATTACTGAATTCCCTCTCTGCAGTGAATCATGTATTTGTTTGGTATTGACAACTAAGGTTTCATGGAACCCTAGGGTTTCTTCGGAGTTTGCCTTGAGATGTGGCTCACTGTCATCCCCTATGATGATGTCTGCATAGTTTGGGGCCTAACACCACTTGGCAGGGCCATAGAATGTTCCTGATAATCATTTTATCTGCCTACTTAGATTGCATTCAGACCACCACGGTAAGAGGAACATGAACATTACAATGACCACCAATATATGGCACATTTTTCCAATGAATTTTAGCAGGGATTACCCGATACCTGAAAACTATTTTAAGGATGCCTTGAGTGTAAGGAGGTTGAGAAAGGTTGCTTTGGGAACGCTATGACAATGCCATCAGCAAATCTGTATGTATTTATCCCTATTGAATATATGAAAATATGTTTTGTTTTGTTTTTGTGCGTGTCATTTTTTGTTTCTGTGGTTTTGTGAGTTTATGTGAACATATGAAAATTATTGAGAATTGCTATTGTCTGGGCAGCTGTTACACAATAAATACTATTTAATGACTATAAATATGTGTGTATTTATAAAAGGAGGAAAGTTAGTAAAAGAAAATGGTTGTTAACAAAAATAGAATTTTTTCAATATACACAGCAAAATGTTTCTGGCAAACTGCATGTTTTCCTCATTTTTCAATTTCAGCTGAAAAAATCACAGAAAGATTGTCGCATTTAGAAGATCATCAATTACATTCTTGAAAGATTGTGATCTCCATATTAAGTTTTTAGGATTTTGGGGCAGAATTAGGAATGGGAACAATCAGGTTTGTCACTTGTGTGGCCTGGAACAAGTGGAGATATCACCCAGAAAAGAATATAATTGATGGAATTGTTTATTGGATCAATTAAGTTAACAAGTGTTTTTTTCTTCATATTATGGAACTGGAGCTAAGCTGTATCATAAAATAATCTGCAAAAAAATTTGAATTATTGTATAGATAGTTTGAAAGTTACTGAAATGCTGTAAAGGTAGTCCCCAGGTTAGGGACATCCGACAAACGGATGTCTCCTAGTTACAAACAGAGCTTCACTGACACCATGCTGCCTAAGAATATGTTGAGACAAACATCTGTTCTAATTGCATTTACTAAAATACTGTAATAAATAATTTAACTGTTCTGACCTACATAGAAATTCAACTTAAGAACAAACCTACAGTCCCTAGCTCGTATGTAACCCGGGGACTACCTGTATACAGATCTGCTGATTAGAAATACTTATTTAACCTTGATCCTTAAGTAGATATCAAAGACACAAAGAAGCAGCACTAAGAACCAATCAGTTCATGTGCTAACAAGAAGCATGCTGAGAGACAGAGAGGCAAAGGTATAACTTTTCTGCTTCTCCTTTCACTATAAAGTCACAGGTTGTGTATTTCCAGGACAACCTTGGACTGGATGATGCTGGTAATCATATTTAGGACAAAATCTCTTAGTTATAGGTAAATATTGAAGCAATCAATGTTTTTAAATGGGCTATTCATTTTATTTCGTTTTTGTAGTCATTAACCAATGATGCCGATAAGTGGCAATCTTTTTAGCTGATTGACAATTTTATAAAAAGGGCAAACAAAATAAAATATTATTATTAAAGTATAAATATTGTTCACCCTTTTATAAATATTAGTGGTGCTAAAGTTTGCCTCAGTTAAGGTCAAGGGCTGATCAGCCAAACTAGTTAAAAAATTCTATATTCTGAACATCCCAAATCTGAACACTATTGAATTTATTTGGGAATAAAATATGTGGTTTGTTCTGGTATTTGAAGAATAACTAAAGCAGCCAATGCAACAAAATATAATGGGAAAACCACCAAATGTCAGAGGAATACTGTGGTAATTAAAAAAGAGAAAAATATTTACAGTGGTAGGGATGGGCCATTTTATGTGGCTAGAAGGGCAACATGGGAAAGACACACATCCTTCAATTTACAGCTTTGTCAGGTCCAATGTTCTTTTTCCTCACATCTGTGACAACAAATTACAACATAACCGTACAAATAACAGTTCTCTTAAAAACAAAAAGACTGTAAAACTACAAATTTACTCAATTTTTTCATTCAATGTTATTCAGTTCTTTGACTTTACTTGGATATGGGCATCAAATTAAATATGAAGGCTTCATGGTATATTTGGGGGATAGTTTTTTCGGAGAAAACTCAGTGGGAATTGCCAGAAAAGTGAGTAGAACCTGATTTGACCAATGTTAGACTACATAAACTGTGTGTTTAGCTGTTAGCTTGGAGTTTATCATTATTAGAGGATACAAAATAGAGGAGCTTCCCTTTTCTAAATCATTTACAAACCAATACCAGAGTTGCCATGCAGCACTGCAGAGCATGAATTGTAGGTAATGGAAGATTTAGAGTTTTATTTTTATTTGAACCTAGCCTTTATAATTTTTCCCCCTTCACCTTGCTAATCCAGCCCTCAGATATGCACTTATCTTGTTGCACCAGCACTTTAGTTTCCTATATGGGTTTATGGGTTCATCCTCCAAGTGTCTTTTAACTCGAATGATCCCATAGTAACCTCAATGGTTACCATCACAACAGCATCGCTGTCTCAGTATAGTAATGTAAAATATAAAAGACAGATAGTTAATCCTATACCTACATTTTACATGGCATAAAGCTTCGGGAACAAAAGCATGAACCCTTCTAAGAGCATAGTGCATGAAAAGTGGTGCAAATAAATTAAGCTGGCAACCACTCAGAACTCAGTTACCCATCAAATACTTTCTAGATTTTAAAGCAACATAAATAACACTCTAGCTTTGGCCCTGTAACCCCAGATGGTCAAAAACTACTAGTAGTGACTCAATCCATTTGTATCCACCTAGTGTCCTATAAGCCATCTGCTTGGTGTTCTGTGTTTGTCACAAAAATGTAGTTACTGAAACAGTTAGGCCAGCCTCCGTGTGCATAGCCACCAAGAAGTTCCATAAAGTTGATCTTTACACTTTTCCTACCAGGTTCGTTTGTAAGTAGAAAGTTTGGTAACTAATTACAAAACACAGAAATACACTTATTACTATATATTTTTTTAGAATTTATATAATTCTCCTAATTTAAACACATATTCCTCCAAGTTATAACAACCCTGAAACCATTAGATTTCTTGATCTGTTCTGTACGTGCTATGTCTTGATGTTTATGTCGCACACACTCACGCTTAAATCACCATGGATTTGTTCATCTGCCAGGCCTCATTTGACATTTATATTAGCCAGTATAGACACAGCTAGGGGTGACATTTTGCTAGCAGACCATAATAACTTCTTACTGCACTGACTGACATCGCTTACCATTACGTCTCCAATCCTCCAGACACTTCGGCTTTGCAACATACCCATTTGCTTAACTGCCAACAGCTTTATATCTCACTTAAAATATGTAATAAATACTAAACACACGTACGCCAGGAAAATGTGATTCCCAGAGACATTAATCAACACATCTTGTCAAATACTTAGCATGCAGAGTGGCTGCATTTTCTGAACACTGATCATAATTACCATTCGTCCTGTTAAATTATGTGGGAAAACAAACACACCTTTAATCCTGCCTGAAGCACTGGAATCTTGGATTCAAATCTAGTACACTTTCACTGTGAATATAAATGTTTCTTTCCAGTTTCATCCAAGTAAGCGTCCAGCTGCAGACGTATCCCATAGACCAGAGTTTCTTAAACTTTGGGTTGGAATCCAAATTGTGTCACAAATATATTTGTGATGGGCTCCCACTTGACTTTAGTGTACAGCCTATTGCACCTAAGCGTAACAAAGTGATATAGCACACAATGCATTTAATATTTTGCAGAGTTTGTTTTCATGTTACAGGAACATAATAACTTTTCCACCACCCATCTCAGCCTGGAAGTCAAATGTTTAAAAATCCATTCTTTACAGAATACGAAGTGTGCATTATTGCACTTTACTGCTAAGCATTTCTACAAGAGAAAAAATATCTATGCAGACCAAGCATGCATGTGCACCTCCATGTGCAAATAGAATTACAGGCACACACATTCTCACACACCTGCACTGCACTTTTCAGGGGAGTAAACTCTTTGCCCCCAAGAGGGTATGGTGTTGCCTGTGTGACATGGACCAATAATTGGGAAACAAGGACAGAGCACTTTCACCCAATTACCTAAATTGCTTGAGCAAAAATCCTAATGGCAGGGTATCTAAGTAATTTAGTAAGTTAAAGCTTAAGTAAGTTAGATTTTAGTATTTAGGTCACAAATATTTGTACTTTTTAGTTTAATGAATACAGATAGTTCTTTTGAAAATAAATGCAGAGATTTGCTTCGTTGGTTTCCCAAAAAGCATTTCTTTCTTCTTATTCTTTGAAATTGAAGAATATTAATAGAAAAGTCATTCAGTGGCCAATCATGTCCCCTTGATTAATGTATACAGTCTGACTCTCAATCTTTTGGTTTTAGCAATAACTTGAAATGATCATGGATTACACAACTCTAAATGTGTTAATATCTTGCTAAAATTAGATTCCTGCTTAAGTGCTAAAATGAACTTTCACAATGATACTTCAAATTTACTTTAATTACTTTACCAGCATTGCATTTTCACATGTAACTATACTGAAAGTAATACTGAAAGCGATGTATATGCATTTAGTTTTCTCCCATGCCTTACAAAAGCATGATTTCAGAATAAGGACAATTAGCTAGAAACTTTTAAAAAATATTAGGTTCAGTCATATATATGGATAGTAGAAATAAGGCTTTTCTGCAGGATTGCTGCTCTTACAGCTTGTTATAATGTCATGTTCTGGCAGCATGATTGAGAAAAGGATTTGCATACACTTAGGAGGTAACAGCAATACTCTGGCTCTCTTCTGTAGTTGCTATGTTGCTCTTGCTTCAAGTCTTCCAAGTTTATACTAGTAGGAGAACCTGACTATACCGACTATATGATGGTTAGTTTATGTTTTAGAGATCTCCACTAAGATCTCTCCTAACTCTCTAGTTAGAATTGCATGCATCTAAATTACCATTATATGAAGGTGTTTTTCTTCTCTAAATTAAAGGCAAACTGACATATTTTTTAAATTATTTTAAAATTCTATTCAATTATTTAGTCTGCTTACATTGAACCTGTTTATCTAATATTTTGTACTAAAGGTCCTGCATAAAGCAGACAATACACACACTGTTGATGTCTCTAGAAACAGAACCAGCCAATGTCTATCAGCACAATGGAGACAGGTGGAAGCATGGTGCGCAGTCTGACTACAGGAGGTACAGGCAGGCAGTGTGCTCTATTTACTATCATTAGCAATGGGATGCAAACAGACTACACCAGCATGGATCTTGGCATTCATATCCAGTGGAATTGTAAGGATCACTGAGTATTTCACTAGAAAAAGTAGACAAGAAGAATAAAATATGAGATTTACATGTAGTGCTCACCTGGTAGGGGCAGATGTGGGATTTACCTGATGATATGAAAGAAAACAAGGCTCAGTCTCTTCCTGAGTAACTGTAGTCACCCCAATTTCTCTTGTCCAGTGTTTTCTCTCATTGATACCAAGGCTGCCTCTTGGAATGGTGTAGCTCTGACACCCCAAGTCTAAGAAATAGAAAGTTCTGTGAGAATTAGGGTCCAATTCTCTGCACCCCAAATCCCTAAACATGTACAAAAAGGTGTATGTTCATACATTTTTATGCACTTTTTGATTTAACATAAATTTTAAACTCTACTCCCAGAGCTAAACTCTGCCTGCACATTTTCATACCATCCAATAAGACCATTTGGTGGCCTAGTTCTAGGGTAGGACTAGGTGACACCTAGTTCTGGGGTAATTCCAAAGCTGTGCCACTAATATAGAATTCACCTAAAATCCTTTACATAGAAGGTTTATAGTCTAATATAGATAATAGTAGGCACTTTGTTGTATGGCACAAGCTTCCTAGTTTCACAGTGGTAGAAATGCCAACAGGTTCATACAACAGGTATATATAAAAGCAAATGTTTTTTGGTTTAGATAGAATTCCTGTCCGTATGCCTACTAGCCAGATCCACTCCTCTGTCTCAGGGAAGTAAGAAGAAATTAAAAAAATGTAAGTTTTTGGCAGAGCAACAGTTGTAGGAAATCATTTAATAAAGACAGTTTTCATTAGCCTAATTAGGTTTCCACTCATTTCTTGTCTTTGGGAAAGATAGTGAAGGGAAAACTCCCTAGTAAAAAATATATAGCAGGAAAAACCTTATACTGGGTTTTACATTTTTTTTACTAAAAACAAATTGCTATTTATACCTAAATATATGTGCTGATCTTCATGGCCATGAAGTCATACAGACTAAATTATATATACCTTACCATTTGGTTCTATCCTCGCGTAACCATGCTTCTTGTTAAGTCCTGTAATTATCAGTTTAAGTCTTTGCTTGTCTGCCTCTGCAAGGATCTCTAGAGCTAAAGGAGTCAGCATATTACTAAAAATAATTACCAGCTTCTATTGTTGTGTCTGCGATATAGTCCTTCGCTGAAGGTAATGACTAGCAGTGTATCCCACTAATAAGTGCTGAAATAACACGTAAAAACTGAATAAAGCAGGAGATAATAGCTCCATAAAGGGCACTGAAATCCCAGATATGCAAAGTGAAGTATAATATAATATCTGGTTGAAAAACCCTTTAGAACACACATGCTTTGCGTTTTTTTTTTGTTTTGTTAAATGGTGCTAGAGCCTGGGTTATTTAAATTATTTATCATATCATTTAGAAGCTGAAAGACTTTTTTTGGTCCACAGGTTAATTACTATTAGCAGAATTGCTATCATACAGATCTCACATTGGGAAAAATACATTTAGAAATGTTTAGCAGTGCTTCATAATTCGTTCTCCTTCCTTGCATCTTCCTTAGTCACCTATTCTATTCAAGCTTTAAAAAATGTCAATGGGTAATTTTAATGCTTTCTAATATATTATAATATAATTTAAGAAATGTGCTTTTGAATTCATGAGACAATAGAAAAGTGCCTGACTGAGAGAACATAAAGTTTGTGTGTAGGAGCTAATGACCAGTTAGCTTAAAAAACATTCCAGATGCCAGGCACACAAAGGAATATATTGAAAAGAGGGTATTTCTCACTAAAAACACAATGATATGTGAATCATCCCTTCCAATTTTACTTCTAATATAAAATATTTATTATTTTGTTTACATTTATCCGCATTTATGGTATATATCACTGTCTGATATTAAAAAATAATGAAATAAAGTTCAAATAAGCCAAACTTCTTAACTGCAGTTTAAAGTCTATAAAGTTCCAAATGGCCACTTAATGGCACAGGGAATTGATTAAACTGGAAATTATAAAACAACTTTTGTGGACTGGAATTTCAAGCTAAATGATGGCACAACAGGGTTTCCACTGAAAGATAGGGCAGCATGGTGGTTCAGAGGTTAGTGCTTTGGCCTTTGCAATGCTAGGTTCCAGGTTTGAATCTCGGCCAGGGAACTATCTGCATGGAGTTTGCAGGTTCTCCCCGTGTTTGGGTAGGTTTCCTCCGGTTTCTTGCCACATTCCAAAAACATGCAGTTATGTTAATTGGCTTCCCCCTAAAGACCTTGGACTGTAATAAAGACATATGACTATGATAGGGGCATTAGATTGTGATCCCTTTGAGGAACAGCTAGTGATGTGACTATGGACTCTGTAAAGCGCTGTGTAATATATCTGCAATATATAAATACTGTGTAATAATAAAAGGTGGACTAATCATTTTTATTTTAAGTAAAATAAAAAGATGCTGCAAATACATTTTTATTTTTTTCCAAATGTAAATGTCAAAACAGCATTTACAATGCATTAAAAATATATTAATGAGCCCCATCGTTATGTTTCATGCTGCCTTATGTATCATGTTTTATAATTTGTATTACAATCATAGGTACAAAGTGCAACCACTAGCTTGTTTTTGAAAAGCACGACTCTTCATCGTTTGCAACCATCAAGGGTTAAAAGGCAATCAAACACAGTGCTAAGGGAAGGGCAGAAAAAATATTTATGGAAGAATAGGGTCCACAAAACAAAGTTATAATATTGATTAATCCATCAGTCTGCCTTGTAATCCTACCAAGTGCCAAAAACAAAGCCAATTCATGGGCCGTGAATTGGGGGTCTATGCTAATAATGCAAGGAATTAAATACCAATATGTTGTTAATTTGCATACATGGACAAGGGAAAAACAAAGAGAAGAGCCTTAAGCACATGTAAGGGAAATCAAAGAGAAGGCAAAGAAAGCTTCAGGAAGATGCAATGTGAGCCGACACAAAGTGTGCCACACTCAGCTATTTGCTGAAAGGAGAATTTGTTCTTTGATTTATGAAGAACAGGAGATCTAAGTTATAATTGAAATGTAAACCAAGTAGGAAAACTCTGTGTACCAGGTGAATTTAACTGAGGATTTTTATTTAAATGTAATGATGCCTAATGGCTCCCACCAGCAATAAAGTACAGTAAAATATGGGCAAAATATGTTTTTACACAATTTGGAAGAAAGGAGCGTAAACAATGAAAGCCAAAACAGGCCCCAGCCGACCCGCAGGCACTGTGGAGAAATTAATTTGAAAGGTCACAATAGGGGCACTGAAATCTCTTTCTTCCCTATAGATATAAAATAAGTAAAAGAAACAGTGATTTCAATACCTAAAGTAAAGTTATAGTAGCAGTGCTTTTAGCTGTAAGAAAACAACTAAACCCAAGTTCAGAGTATTATTGAGGATGAGTTACTCCACAGTGAGGTAAATAAGAGATTGTTTTGAAGCTCTTCCCTCCATAAATAAGATTACCATACATTTTTATAGTTACTCTTGGTCAATATAGGCTTTCTCATGCAATAGATATAGTTGGTGCTAAACAACATATTAGACAAAGATGACTGGCTTCGTAGTAATAAACAAAAGCTTATAAGGCAGCTACAGAATACATTAGGCTCAACCGTATCTGCGTAGGTTCGTGATGATTCCAATCAGGAACAGTTAGATTAAAGATTAAATTATAGATATAATACATGTAATTGAAATGCCATACCAGAATACAATGATCGAATGCTTCTGCAAAGCATGGAACTCATTTGGATTCTAAAAGAATTCAAAGGAAAAATATATATGTTTGTATGCCTACAATTTGATAAATGTGAGGAAAAATAGAAATGAACATCTCAACGTTATTACTGAAAATAGGGCAGGTCTGAGAAGCAATGTGAAAGAAAATGTAAAGTAGATATTAGGGCAGCCTGTGTAAAAAATACAGTCATGGGAAAAAGAAAGTACACTCTCTTTCAATTCGAAGGTATTAAGTTTTAGGACATAATAAAAAAAAATCTGGTCCTTGGCGGGATCTAAAATTATTTAAATCTAACCTCAGGTGTAAAACAACACACAACTCATTCCACCGTTATTTATTTGCCAAAAATAAAGCCAAAATTATGAAGCCATGTGAGAAAAATTAGATACGCCCCATGATTCAATAGAGTGTGGAACCACCATTGGCAGCAATAACTTGAAGGAACCAGTTTCAGTATGATTTTATCAGTCTCCTATATCATTCTTTGGGAATTTTGGCCCATTCTTCTTTGCAACATTGCTTCAGTGCATCAAGGTTTTGTGGGCATTTGATGGCTCTCTTAATATCCTTGGCTCTCTTAATATCCACAGCATTTTGATCAGGTTGAAGTCACATTCTGGTGTTTTTTTTTCTGCCTGAAACCTTGCAGCTCTGCAACATTAGCTACATAGATCAGTTAAAGTGTTATTTGGGCTGCTGGTCGCTCACATCTTTAATGCAGTGCCCTAGCGGTTTAAGGGTTTAAAGTGAATGAGACCCCAAACCCAACTGTCCTCCTAGTCTGTAATTTTGCAGCTTAGGAATTCAGTATATGAACAAGTTGTAATTGTAATTACAATGATAAGTACCAAAGTGCTGTAACCCAATAGACCCGAACCTGTGGTCTGCAGACCACTGGTGGTCCACAAGAAAATTTTGGTGGTTTGAGGCTCTGGCCAGTGCACCCCCCAACGAGGTCAGGAGAAGGACCCTGCTTGGGAGGGGCGCACCGGCCAGAGCCGCCAACCATGTCTCCTGTATGCATCGTCGGCCTAGGGCGGTGGGCAGGTTGTATCTCTGATAAGGCTAAGACCTGCGATGGGAGAGTGGGCACAATCTGGCATTGTGACGTCATTCTGGGAGAAGTTACTTCCCCATGAGTGACACACAGCTCCCTCCGCATGCTCAGTCCGGAGTCAGTACATTTAGTAGTCTGTGACGTCCAAAAGGTTGGGGACCACTGCTGTAACCTATTTTGTGGGTCTCTCAGCCTAAGCTCTCAAAGGCCTTAGTATCACCAGTAATCCAATGCTGTAAATTCAGCCACCAATCTCCATACAGATCATGTGCCACCTGCCCACCAGACGGGATCTGGAAAATTAAATAAGTAGCCTAAATAACTTATATAAACAGGAACTCAACAACATCAAAGTTGATCTTTCCCATGTAGGTTCCAGTGTCAAAGATAGTAAAACTACACTAGAGTCAAAACAAATCAACTACAAGATTTAATGGTCCATAGTTAGGGCAACTGCTCAGTCATGGTATCATGATCTTACATACCTACTTATAGTTACATCTGAACTGAACACTATGACTTTTTTTGCTTAGGTTTCCAATACTTAGTGTGATTTTCTCCATTCTTACCTTTCTGTTTACCCTTCCAGTTCAGTATCTCCCAAGCCTGGGACTTCCCCCCACCTTAGAATGCAATGGTGCCCCTAAAATCTGTTCCCTAAATGCTTATAGACTGAACATTTAATCAAGAATTATCAAGTGGGTTTCAATGAGAAATGGCATGAAAAATACAAAATTAAGGGATCTGACTCCATAACTGGGAACTCAAATTACATCAGACTTACCTACCGCACATTACCTTTATTTTCAAAACGAAAAACTTCTAGTGGTTTACCAGCTTATCTAGTTGGTAAGAGTTTGGTTTGTTTTGTATTTATTCTGAAAATGAACATATTATCTTGCTTCATTCTTATGGGATATGGGATCCATATCAATCTTCCCAAGCTTTTTCTCCTATTTTCAGTCTCTTACAATTCTTTTTATTTGGGGAAATTAGAATCCCAGACTGTGATACCAGACCCTATCAAAAACCTGAGAGAAGAGTAGACTTTCTGGATATTGAACTTATCACTAAGCTGCTCTCATTTATCCTGAAGTGCATAGGTTTTACCACAGTTCTGACAAACACATGATATATTTAGAATATAATTTGCCCTATGGAACTATTGATCCTGTCATCTCCTCCCCCAGAGTGTCCTCATTTAAACCAGACAGTCTCAACCCCTGAGTACAACTTTTATAGCTGACTTTTCAAAAGAGTCCTGACTCCATCTTAAATATGCCCTTAATCTCTACACTACATCTAAAACTCTGCAAAAGCCACCCCAGTAAACACCCACTCCTCTGTCTAGCTAAAAAAAAGACTACTTTCATTTTTTGGCTTTATTGACTGCTTTAGAGGGGAATTCTGGATGAAACCCATCCTTTATGACAAGGTTAAAGGTGAACCTTACAAATAAATCATTTTCCTACTTGATTTTTCACTAATGTGAAATGTATACAGTTCAGATTCATGCACATGGGACATCCAAAAAATGTTTCTTGCAATACATTCTGCAGCACAAAAAAAGTATTCTAAAAAATATGTTAGAAAAATAGAAGGTGAACAGTTCACTAAGCATTTTCATGATGGAGCCGCCATCCAGATATTCCCTGATGTTTCCAGGTAAACCTTGCGCATGAGACGGGCCCTGCGCCCCCTGCTGGATTTACTACCCAATGTGTCTTATGCATGGGGTCACCCTTTTCACCTATTGATTTTTAAGGGTGGAAGCACATTTTCTCTACACAACACCTAGCAGCTGCCGGAACTGTTTACTTTTCTTGGTGTGGACCCTATCTCTGTGCCAAATTGGTCGGAGTTCCCAACGGAGATGAGATCACTACAGAGCAGCTCTATTCGCCGCAACTTCCCCTGACCTCCACAACAACCTAGAGGTCCCCGCAGGCCACCCAGAAATCCCATTGCATCTTGGGAAAGCTGAAGCAATACTGTTCCCGGGTCTACTCTGTTGGATCTTCATGTTTAAAATTTGGTCCTTCCTCCTTTTACTGTGGCCTGACAACCCAGTGACCTCTGAATCTGTTTTTGTTTGCTAAGAAGGCAGTAGTTCCGTGTCTCCCCAGGTCTTCTTCCAGGGACTTTGGCTACCTCTTTAGTGCAGTTTAGTGCAGTCGTACACAGTTATGATGGAAGGCCTTTGTTACGGTTTTGTTCTACCTCATTACCTGGGACTGGAAACCCGTCAATCCAAGTCGGTCTGGATGCCGGAAGATGCTGGATGTTGTGTTCCATGTTGGGACAGCACTATGTTTACTGATTGTTGATTATGATGTTCTGATGCATGTTGCATTTTTTTTTCGTTTAAAGTTGTATGTTTACACAATGCCACCCAAAGCAGGGAGCCCCTTGTCAATATCTATGCGCCTAACACTGATCAATTGCATTTTTTGGAAGGTGTTCTGGACATGGTGAAGTGCGGGAGTGGCCATTCCTGGCAGGGAACCCTAATTTGGCTCTTTACCACAGTAAAGATGTCTCTAAAACATCACGTTTGCCGTTCTCCACTCTTAAAAGCCCCTGGTCCAGATGGACTCACTCTCTCATATTACAAAAAACACCAAACCCAGTTGGTGCAGCCTTTTCTGGCTGCTTTCAATGTTACTTCGGACTCGAACCCTGTGCCGATTGACACACTCATGGCCCATATTACAGTTATTCCCAAACCTGAGAAAGATCCCCTGTTATGCTCCAGCTATAGGCCAATCTCTTTGTTGAATACTGATCTAAAGCTTTTTTCTAGCATCATAGCTCGCAGACTGACACCCGTTCTGCAATCTAAGATACATTATGATCAAAGTGGATTTTTCCCCTATCCGGAAGCTAGGGATAATACAGTCCGCACACGTAATATAATCCATCATGCACATTCTAATGGTATACCTATGATGCTTCTCTCTACTGATGCCGAGAAAGCATTCGATAGGATAGATTGGGATTATCCCAAAATAATGCTGTCTCATATTGGTATTTCCCAGGGACGTCTTCAATGCATAGCAGCTCTTTACTCCTATCCCGCGGCCCCAGGGAGAGCGAATAGGATTCTTTCTGACTCATTTTCCATTATGAATGGGACGAGGCAGGGATGCCCCCTTTTGCCTCTACTATTTATTTTGATGCTTGAACCCTTTTTGAGATGCATAAGATCCAATCCGATCATCACAGGTGTCTCTATAGGTGATACCTCCCACAAAGTGACGGCATACACAGACAATTCGTTATTTTATGTCACATCGCCAATAACATCCATCCCTAACTTACTGAAGGAACTGTGGGACTATGCCCACATCTCAAATTTTAAAATTAATTTTTCAAAACTCAGAGGCCTTAAATATTACTTTAAGGCCCAAATTTAAATATAAAGTTTAAAAGAAAAAAAAAGTGTATCCTCTCCAGGCTTGGAGAGCTTTTTTAAATCAGGCCCATTGTTTTTGAAAAATACAAACTTGCCAAAACTACCAAAGATTAACGAACAATATCAACAAACGTCTTAGGAAAGTTTAGAACTTGTGATAATTTTTATATTGCTGTCTTACTTTAAAGCTACATGCAGGACCGATTTCTATCGGCCAAAACAATTATAAACCTTCATCGCGTTTTCTTGAGATGCAGAAATTTAGCATTTGCGCAAAGCTTTAGAGTTAGAGTCTGTGCATCTGTTCTCTGTCTTTGCTCAATGATCCATTCTGCAGGGTCAATAAACAACCAAAAGCTAATGACCAGTGTTGTTGAGGCATGAGTAGGATGCCTTTCTCTTATTCTCCTCTCCATAGGGCAAACAGTGCTCACGTTTTCATTCCTTTGGTTGCTGGAAACTGTAGTAATGGTTTCCAGCAACACAAGACGTCCAAACAGACAAGTTGTACAGACAGTGCTGTCCATCAAAAAAGTATTTAGCATTTGTACATAGATTAACTGTCCCAGTGATGATCTCTATCCCCTTTCATTTTTACCCACTCTACCTAAAGCTTAAAGAAGATCATTTCGGAGATAGGCTTCAGGAGTTCTGTGTATTGCACTGCAGAAAATTTATAATCACTCTATAATCAGACAATAAATGGTAATCCAAAATATAATTATTGAAGAAATTCCCCGTTTATCTCATAATTTGTATGAAAAGTAGCTGATTAAAACAATATTAGGATTATACTACAAAAAGTATTTCAACATTATCTTGGCAAATTATCTTTGCTATTTATTTTACAGCTATTAATTGGCAAAACATGAATCTGCTCTTATGCAAGTCAAATATATTTCATTATTTACTGACTCACACACTGTATTTGCAATTTTTCTTTTCCTACAAGACTCCAGAGAGTAGAACACACAAAGATGTCAGTTGAAACACATCCTTTTTTGTGGTTTCCGCTTATTGCCATCTCATGTCTTATGTTCTGGGATGAGCAATGCTGGCCACACCTTCTAAATGCTGCACTGAAGTCTCTATTCTTATGCCTATCCTCAGTAGACTGACATGGGAATCAAATATACAATATTCCTTCTTTTTTATTGGTATACTGTTACATCATTCAAGAAGTAGTATGCTGCCCTCTAGTGTCTCTCAAGAATATATTTTCTGAAGTTTAAAAGTTATATAAAAGTTAATACCTCTGGAAAGTTATTTCCAGAGGTACTGAAAAGAGTAAAACAGTATTGATATATATGAATTATATATATTAAACATAATACCTTGTCAACAATATATTATGTTGAATTATGTTGAAATACTTATGTAGAACTAGCCAGTGCAAATGAATTGATAAAGGAAGTAAATGCAAACATTTCATAAAGGAGGCTCCTAGCATATGGGAGAAGTTGATTAAACCATTCAAGCACCATCAATAAGTAAATGATGACATTTTGGTACACTGGGTATTCTTTAATGTGTTAGTATTTACCAAGTATTATTTCTTTAAAACTGTACATTGCTTCCATGAAAGTTTTTGCTAAAACTGCTTTTCGGTTGGTTACATTTTCATTTTATATCTTTGATATACCATACCTTTGAGCAACCGCTGGTTAGATATGTAGCTCAACACAGGAAAATGGCAGAACTGATGAGAGATTTCCAAAACTGAGCAGTAGATGCTGAGAGTTTTTTCTAGTTAAGGACAATGGCTTTGCTGGCATAAAATAGAAAGAAATGAATAGATTAGCAGCAGTAAAGGAAGTACATGGTTCTAACAAGCCCATAAGGCAAAATTAAATATCTGCTTGCTGAGGATAAGCCATGAGATCTGTAATAAAAGGAAGTAATGAAAGTTACCTGCCAGTACACTCTGATCTTTGGTCCAAAAGACATGGAAGAAATCCTCAGGTGAATGTGGGCACCACAACACTGAGCATCTACTGAAACCGCTAAGATACTAAGACACGCATGTGTGATATACAGTTAATGTACATAAAGGAACAATACAAAACAGCTGTTTTTTTGGGAAACTTTCAAATGTATTGAGTCATATAGTGTCATAGAATACAGAGGTACATCAACACACAATTTGGATCTTGCAATAGATCCAATATTCGGTCAGTCAGGTTGGTACTAGACATAAATGAACCTACTTAAGTTACAGACAATGTCGAACATACTTAAGTTACACAAAGTTGCACGCGGGACGAATATAGAACGTAGTTTCCTACGTGCAGTTTGAGGACCTGACACGTTTCGCCCAGTAAGGGCTTCTTCAGGGGTTGCTGCACAGTAGCGAGTTTATACACAAAATACTGGATCACCCAGGTTCACTGATGAAAGTGGATCCTCTCAAACTTTGGAGAGCTTTATTAAATCAGGCCCATAGACAGAGCAAATATACACTCAGCATAACAGTGGAGAAATAGTTCTGGTGAATGATCTAGATCACCGGTGCCCATCCCACGGAGCTGCCAGATTTTGCCCTCTCCTCCTTCCCTCTTTGCTCGTTGTCTTGCAGGGGATGGGGTGCGCACATCTCCCATGTTCCTCTATGAGGTGGTGCTACCAGGAGAGGGAGCTTCCTGAGCATGCGCAGTGTGAGCTGCCTGAGAGTGGTGCGCGTTCTATAGACCTGGCAATCAGCTGTGACTGCTCCCCACCCACCTTGTACTGTGAGATAATCCCAGCAGCAGCATGAGAGCTGTGTCTGTGTCCATGCAGTTAACATTACCCCCAATGTATAAACCTTCATATCTCCTTTACTGATTGTCAGAGAAATGTGAAATTTTCAGAGTACACAGGGTACCATGATAGCTGTTACTAAGCTGTTACTCAGCCCCCTAAACATAACAAGTGGCCAGATTGACAAGCATCCTAATAACAATCAGGGATATTTTCACATTAAGGGGGCTATTTCAAGATCAGGTGCCCAAACTGCGTTTGCATGTTAGGGACCCCTGGGGGGCATTGAGCATTGGGGTAATGTTAGTTCACTCTGTGATGTGGTCCCCCAAATATATACTTGCCTGCTCACAAAACTTCAAGGCTAGGTTTAGACTGGCAGTGAGGTTGCGGTGTGGTTACCCGTTCCTTGTGCAATAGAACCCTGCCTAGGAGGTGGACCCTCAGTACTGCTCACTGACGCCTGGATTCAAATCTGCAGACAGTGTGGTGCAAGGGACTGAGCGGCTGGTGGGGTGCATATTACACATAGCTGGATGCTTACTTTGTGTGAACCCCAACTTCTCTGAAACAAGTAGAAATGTGGGAGCCAGTAGGAAATGTCTTTTGTCCCCCCCTCCCCCCAATAAAATTTATACCTGTCATATCACGCTACCCTGTCACACATAGCTATCCCCTTACTCTCTATAGACCCCAATTTCTCTGTATGAAAAGGGAAATGTAACTGTAAGTGGGGGACACTTGTGGATAATTCCCCCTAAAATTTTTGTTGCTGCGGCGCCATCACAGGATAGGAAAAACTTTACCTGTCATACCATGCTACCCTGTCACACATAGCTGGCCACTTACCTTCTGTGAACCCTAATTTATCAGGAAGGGATAGATGTAGGGACCTGAAGATGTTGTAGCAAGAACATGTACCACTTAGATATAAATTGCATTTCTCTAGAAAGTATTCATCCCTAGTATCCATTGCAAAGATTTTGGTGTACAAAGAAGGTTAGTGGCCCCCTATAATTAACGCATTGTATGGTGTAGTTTCTCCTCTTTGGTACAGGAATAGTGAGCGGGGAGCAATGTATGATCTGCCAGCGCTGTATGATAGCTTTAGTTTTGTATTGTTTATTGATAAAATAACCATCAAATGGTGAGTGCAGAAATTTTTGATTTGTCATTACTTTTATTTGGTGCATGTACATTAAAGTAACCGGAAACATTTCAATTTAATTTAATTTTTTTTTAAAACTGTTCTAGTTTTAAACATACATCTTTAATGTTTGTTTGCATTGTGGCCCACGAGTTTTATCCCAGTGTCAACAGTGGCCCCCAGATGAAAAAAGGTTGGGGCACCACTGATCTAGACCATTAACAAAGTCGATTATCAACATATTTTTGTACCACTCTGCAGAAAATCCATCTGAACCTGATACCTTAACTGTAGGAGAAGAACCAATAGCCTTATGGATTTCATCCTCAGTAGTGTCTAGATCTAAGAACAAATGTTTAGCATACGTTAGGTGTGCCAGGGGAAGATTAGCCAGCTTAGGCAAGAGTACACAAACATCATACGGTTGGATGGGAGTACAAATTCCTATAATAAATTACAAAATTTTCCATAATCTCCCATCTGTGCCCAGTTACAGTCCTATCAGATTTACAAAGAGTAGGTATATCGGGGTCAGCAGAAAGTGAAGCCAATCATTTCCCTTTTTTACGTCCAGTTTCAAAAATCAAAGCCATCTGTTTAGCCTGTACATGAGATGCAGTTTAGGATGTCCACAAATTTGACACAGAGCTGAAAAGGTAATCCTCAGTATGTGAGGCAGCATAAGTCTGTGCCAAAGCAGCCTTCTGCTGCTCAAAACCTTTCAACACTACATTAGTCTCAGTTTTAGGAGCTTTATTAGCCGATATATATTCACCCCTTATAGTCGTCCTAAATACATCCTATACCATTGGTTGAAAAGCAGTGCCTTCATTATGTGCAAATAATGCTGGACACGTAGAAAAAACTCCTGTGCTATAGTGGCATCCCAGATCCAACCACTAGGCAAGCGGGACCACATCTAGCAAAAGCATAGTCATTAACAGGCCAAGGCAGAAGTCAAACAGGGACAAAGTCATAGACATGAGGTCAGAGCAGGTGGTAAATGTTAGTCATAGTCAGGCCAAAGTCAAAATTCAGGGAATCAGATATACAGAACACTAGGCAGAATAGCAGGTAAACACTGTGTGGATCCAGCAACATCTGCCAGAACTGAAGAGACGTAAAAAGTCCTCAAAAGTGCGCGTTTAGCACATTTTGCACATGCAGCCTCTTGCATGCATATAAGGCTGCATGTGTGCATAAGCTCAGGTGTGTCCATTTACCTGTGTATTCTATATACACAGGTAAATATATACATATATTATGTCTAATGTATATATGTATGTCCTTTATATAATTTCTCTAATTTATTAACATATCCAAAAAAAAAACACTTAAAACAGCAACAACACTACAATCAAAACATCATTTTAACGGGACAGGAGGAGCAAGAAAGCTTTTATGGGGATTGGATCCCCCAGGGCAATACTGAAAGTGTTAACTGTACAAGCTGATTATACAAATTGCATTATATTTTATACGAAGTCAAAAATTGACTGGCTGTTGGAGTGCATTCTATTTAGTAATGTGGTATTTAGGGTATTCATGTCTAGTGATAGTGTCTAGTGATAATCGAGTGGCAGTAATGACAAGCATGCTAAACTGCAGATAAATGACAGATCCCCATGTCCACTTAAAAATGCAGACAATTCCTGTGCTATCTCCCTACAATCGGTAGACTGTGTCATTGATTATATCAATGCAGAAGATATCATTTACACTTTCTAATGATGATTTGTATTTCCAAGTGGTTTCCAAACAGATTTCAAAGTGTACTACATAATGAAACTATCTGGTTATCTCCAATTATAAAAATTTCCACTTTAACCCGTTTGGAACTATTTTTACCTATAGCCATACCACACACCCCAATCTTAGCTGTTATACTGACAAGAGTAACTATCGTAAAATAACACTTGCTGAACAACATCTGCAGCAATGTTGTTACTGCTTCATTGTGATTGTATTTGGTTGTACTGTAACAGATGAATGAGTAAGCTTTGATTTTCATATTATGTCAGTTAAAAAAAAAACATAAAAAATGTATTCATATAAAGCTAATAAACCACTTACTAGTAATAATCTGCTGATAACCCTAATCAGCCATAATAAACACTTTACACCCCTTCACCATTAACATTGGATAAATAGCATTGCCATGCTTTGTAATAGGCATAAAATTTTAGTGTCATTATAAACCGGACAAGCTGTAAAATAAAATGTGCACTTTTTATGTACAGTAACGCTTGTTTCCAATCTAACACCTGCTCAAGTAGTTCTGTCTATAAATTGCATAGAAAATAAAACATTTTTTGCATTGGAATATTGTCCAGAGACAATCTTGTCTGTTTCAACAGAAATCAATACACATACTACTTTTTTATCCAAAGTAATGAAAAGATTATCCCTAAATCAATAGGCACATAACAGAAATGTTACCATTGTTCTGATCAATAGGAGATATGGTGTGGGAGCTCACGTGGTTAAACAGATTTTACAGTACAGTAATATATTTGTGTTAAATAGAATCACACTTAATTATTGTATATATACAATGCTTTATACCAGTGGTCCCCAACCTTTTGGATGTCATGGACCACTAAATTTACGGACTCCGGACCGTGTATGCGCGGAGAGCCAGGTGTCACTCAAAGGGGAAGAAACTTCCCCCAGAGTGACGTCATGATGCCAGAACCCGCCAACTCTCCCGGGTCTGAGCCTGATATGGGAGGGTGGGCTGGTTGTGCCCAGAGACACAGGTTGGGGATCGCTGTTTTTTACTGTATTTTGTTAAAGTAGATGTAGTGGAAAGCACTGGTGTTGATGGTAACCACATACTGCCGAGGAAAATGATGAATACTTGGAATGCTTAACAGTGTAGTGAAGAAGGAAAAATCGCTACAGAAAATGACATCAATGAGGGTCCAACAGGAAGAAGAGGGATGTACAGAACCCTACTTCATCGTTCCCTACTTTTGTATACTGTTGGCTTTCTGAATAAAATATGGATGCTGCAAGAAATCACCTAAGAAGTAACCTAACAAAAGCCATTCTCCCCCACCTTTCCCCAACCTACTGGGCTGCTAATGATTAGGGGGCTGTCACAACAAAAACACAGATGACATAAATAGTGATGTGATTGATCACTGTACTTGCTCCCAGGAAAACTGCCAAATTTGCCATGAAGTTTGCCTTACACCGGTCAATTTGCTCTGCACTATTTCTGCACTGGAACCCTCTCTTACATCCCTCTACATACGACTATGTCTGTTCTACTTCCTTGGCTTATTCTTAACAGTGGAAAGTAGTTTGTCTGAAATTCTCCATAAACATCTAACATGCATCTGTTTTAGTTAATCCCCCTTGTAACTATCACACATATCTTCCAAGTCCCAGATGAGTTATTTTTCCATGTGTACTGCCATTTGACAGAAATAGCATCCAACAGTACAATGAAAGTTTGTTTTGCTGCTTTCCTGCATCTGCTGGTCTATGGAGCACCACAATACCTAAGTTCTCTTTTTTAAATGATTTATTCTTGTCAAAAACATACAAGGATCCTAAATCTCAATTAGCCAGCCTATTGAGAGGAAATAAGGCCAGACATTTTGATGCAGATCTAAACCTTGGAAATAAATGACACATTGAGCATGCCATGGTGCACTGAGCAGAAAAAAAACTAAAATTCTTGCCACAGAAATGCTGGATTTAGGTATTTAGAGCGGTGGTTGTCAACCTTTTGGACCTCACAGACCACTACATTTACGGACTGTGGACAGCGCATGTGTCACTCCAAGGGGAAGAAACTTCTCCCAAAGTGACGTCATGATGCCAGAACTTGCCCACCCAACCAGGTCTGAGCCTGTGATGCGAGAGTGGATGGGTTCTGTCCACCACTCGCCCACTGCCCTGAGCCTGCGATCCATTTGGGACACCTGGTCCGTGGCTCTGGCCAGTGTGCCCTCCCCAAGCAGGGTTCTTCTCCTGAACCCACTGTGGGGCGCACCGGCCAGAGCCACAGGCCACCAATATTTGTACATGGGCCCCCATATTGAGAAGAGGCAGCTGGACTGTAAAGCCCTGATACACAAAGTCACTACTGCAGTCACTGTTAGTCAGTGTTGCTGTTATTGCACATCAATGCCGAACGTAACCTGTGCAAATATGATTTGGGGCTCCCTGCTGAACTGATATGGGGCCTTTGTGGGAGCCCTTGTTGGCTAAGTAGGGTCGGGTGCCCTCATGCAGAGGCACACTTTGCACCGCCCTATGTCAGCTCCATTGGATTGCCTTAAATGATCACAATAGCTATGAACACACACACATATATATATTAAATAAATAAACATGATTATTTTGGACTTAGGGTTTGTACAGACCTGCAGCAAACTCCGGACTTTCCACTCTTGGGTGCCCACTATCCACTGCTAGGCATCCAGGATCATTTTCAGGCAAAAAGACCTATTTTTTGCAGCCATTTACAACTGCTTGTATAAATGTTTTAGGCATTTTTTAAGGTCTAGTAAAAAAAAAATTTTAGTTGGGAAAGTTCTGCATGAAGTTACTGAACATATTCCTTTAATTAAGTTTAGCTTTTTTATATTGCCTAAAAATAGAAGCTGCAAAAAATGAAGAATTCCTTTTATTAAAAAAAGAAGAAAAATAATTATTTCACTCAGTTAATTACAACTGACAGGTTTTCTGTGTTCATTTTCAGAGACCATTGTAGCACAGTTCCCTCAATGGATTAATATAACATAAAAAATATTATTGGCCACACAGGGATATTGGAGCAGGCTTTGTTTGTTCTTATACTTCTCACTCATATGCCCTAACATTTCCTCTGCCTGTGCCATGCAGAGCACCTAGCAGCCCAGCATGGTGACTGAGAGATGATGATAAGAATAATATGATGATATGACAATGATAAGTGACTGAGACCACCCAATGCACTTATCTAGATGATTACAACTACTGGTAACTACATCACCCCTCCTTTTTTTACAAAGAAAGATGGTGCACAAGAGAGATTTGTATCTTATCCAAGGGACCATCAGTACAGAACAAACGCTGAACAAACGAACAAACGAGAACAAACAGAACAAACGAGAAAAATAGGAGACAACAAAAATAGTTTTAACAAGAGCTTGGTATTACAAATTTACCTACCCATCTTCTTCTGTCTTTTGAAACCGTCACTATTCCCACCACTACAAATCTCCCCTCCTATTTTGTGTTACTTCCCCCACCTCCTAGATTGTAAGCTCTTTGAGACAGGGTCCTCTCTTCCCCCGTGTCACAGTCTGTTTTCGTTTGTCGTTTGAAACCCCTATTTATTTGTACAGCGCTGCGTAATATGTTGGCCCTATATAAATCCTGTTTATTAATAACTGTACTTTGTACTTTTTACAATGACGAAAAATTTAGGATACATATAGCCCCTCAATTTGAAAGAATAAATTCTGGGCCCCAATAGAATTTTAAATAAGAGACCAGACAGGGGAACAACGGACATCTGAGTTGAGCAGAGATAGGTAAGTTGACTAATGAAACTGCTAAAGGGATAAAAAAGACCATGGTGGATTGATGAACAATGATAATGGACTGCTATATACATGTATACTAGCAACATTTATCTAATGTGTGCACGTGGTTTAAGTTAAGACTGAAGGGTTATAATACATTACACACATTAAAGCAGGTCTAAGGTTGAATTTTTATCTGTGACTTGGGGTCAATGACCTGAAGAAAGCGCATTACATATATTCTTGGGAAACTCCTGTGTGGCTGTGCCAATCTCCCGGGACACAAATGAAGGTCATTGCCAGTTGATCAACCTTCATTAAATCTGGGCACCTTAACAGGGAGGTACCCACTTACCTTAAGGATGTAGAAACCAACTAATGGTAATATAGCAAAAAAACATTTAAGGTGAAAAAAAAACCATCCAAGTCCTTATATTTAAAAGGACTAGGACAGAGAAGCCATTATTCAATCAAATTGTTCAGTATGTACTTCTTTTGATTTTTCATTATTACTCGTTTATATAATGGCCAGAGGTAGATTGTCTCCCCTGTCCAGCACTTATGAATATCTTTCTTTTTGTTACAAGTACATAAAAAGAGTCTAAAATGCAATAAAATGGGGGAAACTGACTTTGTGTCAGATGATATGTAATGTTATTGGTAATTGTACCATGATTTTAAGTTTAGATTGGTCAAAGCAAGACAAAAAGAAGAAAAAAAACATTAGTTGTAGCTAGCTTGTATATTAGTGATTTTTCTTTTATAAAAGCAAACATGATGAAATGCCATTTTCACAGCTGTTCTGTGTAGCTGTCCACATGTCCAAAAAAAAAAACAATTAACAAGCTATTGACCTATTTATTTATTATATGAATTAATATTGGTACTTATTAGGCTTGATGAGAATTTTGTGTCTTCTAGTCTCCATCTCAGGGATGTGCACAGACTTTAGCTTAGCTTAGCTCCCATGATCCTGCCTGACCCTACATCCTCTGATCTTTGATTAAACACCCATATAAAAGTGCACCGAACAAGGCTATACTGCCCATAATAGTGTAGCCCATCTGTGTAGCTGCTGTGGGAGTGTTTCATTTCTGGCTTTTGCTCCACTGACAGACTTTCTGATTGAATGCTCAACATAAAAGAAATGCATCTGCTTGGAGACATGTCCCCTATTTGTACCCCACTGTTTTATTGATAAACATTCTCACTTACGCATTCTAATCCATAATACATTTTCTATCATCTTTAAAATCCTCCTCACAAATATATTCCCATCCCCAATATCATATAGTTAGCTCTCACCTTAAAGATCCCTAAACAATACCAATATATTGTTATATAATAGCAATATACACACAATACAACACAAGCACACAATTTGAAATAATGTTTAAGAAATACTACATCCATTTCTTTGTACTTTACAGTATAATAATTTAGCCCAATTTTAATCAGCTAGCAGACATGGCTTGTGCTTAGTTAAGAAATGTATCATGTGATATGAAATCATATATTCATAAGACTAAGGGCATAATTCCATTCAATATATTTATAGGAAAGCTCCCTGAAGGGAAATCTCTCTCCTCTGCAATGCATACGGAGGAGAGGGATTTCACTATAGGGGCGTTGCGTAGTGGTGGGCAGAGCCATTAGGACGGGACACAGAGTCCGGTCTAGTGTGCTTCCGCCCACCCCTGAAATGGCCTAGTGGCCATGAAAGTTTGCTGACCCCTGATCTAGAGATTCAGTGACAGTACAACAGCATGAGGCTTGACTACGGGATAAGAGAAATAGAGCTACTACATCTAAAATTTCAGAAACAGTACAACAGCGTGAGATCTGAGTACAGGAAATGAGAGAAAGAGCTACTACATCTAGAGCTTCAGAGACAGTACAACAGCATGAGACCCGACTACAGGAAATGAGAGAAAGAGCTACTACATCTAGAGCTTCAGAGACAGTACAAGAGCGTGAGACCCGACCACAGGAAATTAGAGAAAGAGCTACTACATCTAGAGCTTTAGAGACAGTACAACAGCTTGAGACCCGACTACAGGAAATAAGAAAAAGAGCTACTACATCTAGAGCTTCGAAAACAGTACAGCAGCATGAGACCTGAGTACAGGAAATTAGAGAAAGAGCTACTACATCCAGAGCTTCAGAGACAGTACAACAGCGTGAGACCCGGCTACAGGAAATGAGGGAAAGAGCTACTACATCTAGAGCTTCAGAGACAGTACAACAGCCAGTACAACAGCATTAGACCCGAATAAAGGAAATGAGAGAAAGAACTACAACATCTAGAGCTTCAGAGACAGTACAACAGCATTAGACCCGAATACAGGAAATGAGAGAAAGAGCTACTACATCTACTTGCAGCATGAAAGTGTTCCATCAGAAAAATAGAAATGGGTTGTAGTTACTGTCAAGCCAAGACGTTTAAATCTGAGTCTATTTGCTGCAAGAAGGTCAAAGTCAAAATTCCAACTGGAAACCCACCACAAGAACTTTGAAATTACACATCAGCAAATACCTCAAGTATTTTTTATAAAGAGTCCAAGCATTTTTTTAATAACATCAGAAAATACAACTCATGTTTCCAAATGGCATCATTCGGCGCCACATCAATTGTTCAACAGCCTGGATTTCCATCTACATTAAGGGTGCAAGGGCAAATTAACCATAAAGCGGGATCATTACTTCCCCTGCTAGATCAAACCAAAATTTTTACAACTATATTTTATTGAAAACCAACTAATAGAAACTGACTAGAGGTGCAACTACATCTCAGGAACAAAATTTCAGATTGTCTTAAAGTTACAAAGGACGTTTCAGCACAATGTTCTTATTAACACATTTCAAACGGCATTTGAACATATGCCATTCATTTAGGTTAATTTAATATAATTGTGTTTTAATTTATTTGTATTTATTATTTTGTACTTATACTTTAAAACCTGTAAAAAAAACATTTCTTTGATTTAACACTATAGCTTTATTTGATTCCTTTTCCTGTATAATATAAGATTGCAATAAAAAAATACCTGAGCAGCGCCGGGTAATCCGCTACTATATATATATAGTCTTTGAAAAAGTGTTAGTTTACGCAGTCAGTCTATGCACTTTTCAATAATTCTGGCTGATCACTAGAGGACCGCAGAGCCCCTGAAATTCAGCTTCCTGCGGATATAAATGCGGACATGTATGTCTCATGATTCTTTAAATAATGTATCATGGATATGGGTATCTACAATTGTAGTCTCATCTCTCTACAGCACAATGGGGTGGCTACAAGTGAATGCACTCTGAACGGACCATAAATTGTAGCCACACACATAAAGGATGTTCGCTTTCGGACAAAAAGTATAAGGTATTATTGGGGTTATTATTAAACATTAATTTTTAAACAACATAAGGAAGAAATTTATCAATAAAACAAACATGATTTTTTTCACTAGACTCTTTAAAAATGTTATTTTATTCTATTCTATTCTAATTGTTTTGTCTTTTATTACACACTGACACCTCTGTATATGGATGTTATGCCAGTAGCATCTTTTAACTTAATTCCCCCTGGAGCCAGTGGCTTTATATATTTTGAACACTTATCCAAACCCATATTCTTGATGAAAGGAGGATCAACAAAACACATTGCCTGGCAATCCACCCACTAACCAAAAGTAGACCTTGATCCCCCACCTATCTTTTAAATAGCAGCAGTTTTGCCAGTTGAAGGCGGTTCCCCTTCTAAGTATTTTAGAGCCTGTAAATCTTTTCATTGTCATACACACAGTCCTACTGTTTGCTGCGGAGAGCAAAGGACATTCTCCTGTGTTATTCCATGCATATTTAGAGACATGACAGTATGCAAACAGAAAAAAGTGCACCCCTACAAATACCATTACATCAAAATCATAAAATTAGAATAGGGTGACAATATTAGAGAACCTAAGTAAGAGTGAGCATGTTAGTGGAACCTGTCTTATTTAAACCTTAAATATTAAGGATCTGGCTGTTCTGTGCTCTCTTGGGATGTGGCTGTGGATGCCTAAAATGAATCACTCCATTTTAAGGAAAATAATCTACAAGTGGCATAGCTTTCAAATCACTGTTAATTTGTTCAGGACCAGCTAGGCCAGCCAATTCAGCCCCCCTGATTGTTTGATGCTGAAAAGAAGTCTCCAGGAAGAACCCCGAAATTTCACATCACAATCTGCAGGTGACAAAGTATGTTCATCTACATGTAGATGGAAACGGCACCAATTTAATTCGCACAGTAGGTATGCTAGGAAAATGTGTTTATTGCCCAAAAAGAATATTAGAGGAAGACCACAGCTATTTGGTTTTAGTAACTGTAGACATATTTGGCACAGACAGCATTTTAGAAGAAGAACCTCACATCAACTGTAAAGCATAGTGGTGCTAGAAATGTTATAGTTTGGGGTTGCTTTGCTGCTTACTGGTTTTTGCAGGCATTAAATTAATTCTTCATCATATTGAAATGTTGTGGTTAAGATTGTGTGGCCATCTGTCCCACTGGATAAAAAATATTCAGTGTAATAATGATCTAAAGCACATATTGATCCAAAGCACACAAGCAAATCCACCAAATATGTTATTGGTGTAATATGAACGGACCTAGTCAAAATTCCCCTATTTAATGTACAGCGCTGTGTAATATGTTGGCGCTATATAAATCCTGTTTAATAATAATAATAAAATTTTGATTTCTGTCTCGTTGGGGAGGTCTGCAACAAGCACTCCATGGAAGTAAACCTAAAAACATGCAACAGTATGAAGGAGTGGTCAAAAATGTCTCCTAATTGATTGAAGAGGAACCTGAAAGCTTACCAGGTACTGTAGTTACCTGATCAGACCCTGTAAGGACATGGCTAAAAAATTGCTTTTTTTTCAGAGATCAACAAAATGTATTAAAATGCTTTAAATGTAAATGAACTACTTAGAAAGCGATAATAAATGTATACTTTGAAAAGGACAGGTAATTCTGAATACTCACAATGAAGGTTTTAAATAATCTAAAATACCTGATTCTAATTCTGTAGATTCAAAGTGGTTACGTTAAAGTCGTACTTACTTTTTCCTTCTGACAAGATCTTCATTTTCATTAATTTACTTTATAAGAATAAATACATATTATTTGTATAGGTCTACCTGTATTTGCTGACACTTTTTGAATAAAGATCAAGATTTGGCTGTTTAAATATCTTGAAAAAGTCAACAATTTTTAAGGGGTGTACTTACATAACTATGGTATCAGTTAATATGCAAAAACTAATAAACCTGAAATATTAGAATTCCAGGAGCTGATGTGTAACACTAACCAGAAAAAATCAATCTCACAATATATGTCCACCTAAGATATCAGGTTACTATGAAATAGTTAGCTGTGAATGACTTCTGCAAAAGTTAAAATTAACTTTGTGCTACAGATATTGTTATGCTGTAACCTCTCGATGCCTAATGGCACGCACACATATATTTCAAGTTATCATTTGATTTTTTTAATAGTGAAATATATATTTGTACCTGCATTTTGCCTAAACAGGTTCCCTTGCTAGCAAAGTTCCAGTTGCACAAATTTATCAATATAGAGAAGACAGCAGATCTCTCCCCAGAAAGGGGACCTCATATTTATAGCAAGGAAATCCACCTTTTTCTCCTGTCTTTTAATAATAAAACATGTCATATAATAACATGAACAGGCAGGGTTCCTTTATTTTTGCACACGCCTAAATAGAGGGCATAGGTGGTTCTCACCTTTGCTCAAAGAAAATGAGTTGGACCCACCACTTTATTATTAAGCTGCACAAAATGTATTAATAAATAAAAAGGACAAAATGGAGCACTGATTACATTTTAGAGAAACATCCAGACAAAGAGCATTTCCAAAAAATCTGCAATGGGAGCTTTTTTTCCATGATAGATTTAATATTCATATATATATATATATATATATATATATATATATATATATATACACAAACAACACAAAACATATCAACTAAAAACAATAGGTTTAATATAATGCTATATATACAATATATGAACATCCACACACGAATGACCTGGCAGCAGTTATAACCCCTTTCAAAGTCTCCTTGTGGCAGGTGTGCTTGGTAAGTGAGTTCATACTGGGTTAATAGGCAGCAACTAGCAAGAAGTCATGCTCCAACAGCTGTGAGGCACAAGGCCAAACAAGACTTGCCTTTCTTTTATTGCAAAAGCTAATGGGTTGGAACAGAAGATTCCTTTCAGGGTAGTAGTAGAGTTAAAAGCCACAACTGGTTCATAGTTTTGAATGACAGTTCATATGCTCCAGTCAGTTTTAACAGCACCGGAATATATTTAAAAGAGAAAAACTGTACTTTTTTCCATGCATGTAAATGCTTGTGTCTAAGCACACAGTGGAATAAGCTGAACATGGAAAGTTGGCCTCTGTAACTGGATAAATGCTCTGCTGAGTCCTGAAATAAAGAAACTGCTATAAGCATATAACAATGATTTTTGGAAGACTAGCCATACGGCCACATTTAATAAAGATTAAGTTTTCCCTATTAACTGTAATCCAGTTTGATGTAAAAAATTCCAACCATTTCTAAAACCATGATCGATAAGAAGCAGGAGCTAAAAAAAAGGGCACTATTCCAGAAGTAAGAAAGTAATAAACTTTACAGAAGTTCAGTTGTGGTAAAAGGGAAATATTGCCCCTACAATAAGCAAGAAAACACACATGAGGACTTCTTGTGGAAAAGCAATAGAACTAGTTAATACCCAATTTCCTAGATATAACATATTGTAATGTACAATTATATCGGTACTACTGTATATCAAGAATATGGCCATACACATAACATACAAGTTAGTTCAGTTGATGATCATGGGTCCTTAGCTCAACACATGGGGCCTGATTTGTTAACCTCCCTGACAGTATGATAATTTTGTATTTTTAAATGTCAAATTGATTCATTTGACAATTAAAAATACTTCTAATTTTAAGTTTACCACCGGTCCTACCCTCTCAATGCACGCCGCCTGCACATACATTGCATACCCGGCATCTGCATCCCCCAGTCTCACGTCTCCAGTGTTCACATGCTGGGATGCTAGGCCAGGTCGGCCAGGCATCACCAAGTGGACCTAGATGACCAGGTAAGTCCTCAATTCCACCCTGAGTGTGGCTCAGGGTTACCACTTTCTCTGGAATACCGCCAGGGGGGTTAAAGCTCTGCAAGGCTGGAGAGAATACACTTTCATCAGTGAAGCTGGGTGATACAGCAAACCTGGAATGGATCTCAACCAGGATTCAAAACATTTGTTGTCCCTTCTACCCCACATAACTCTCCACCACACCTCCTTTTTACCCCTCCAGACTCATTCCCCCCCTTTCCCTCTCCTCCCTTCTATAACATCTCCCCCATCCCCCCTCCTAACCACCCCTCCCCCTCATTCCTCTCTTTTTTTCCCCCTCCACCCTTTCCTTCTTCTCAATTCTTTTGCCCGTCCTCCCATCTCCCCCTCCTCCCTTCCACCCCAACCCCCCTTTTCCCTCACCCTCCTCCTCCCTCCCTTATGTCCCTCCCTCTTTTTTGCCTCCTCTAACCTTTTCCCCTTCTCCCCTCCTCACTCTTTTCCTCTTTCTTCCCTCCTCCACCCTAAACCTCACCTATTCCTCACCCCCTATCTTCCTCCCTCATTCCCCAACTCTGACCCCTCCTCCCTTCCCTCCTTCTCCCCCATTCTTCCTTCTCCTCCTTTACACACCTCCCCACCCCACCCTTCCCTATTTCTTCCCCCTCCCTTCTATTTTTCCCTCTATTCCACAACTCCTCCATCTCCTTCCTACACCTCCATTAGATTCCTTTTTTTCAATCCCCCCTTCCCTACAACCCCCATCTTTACCCCATCCTTTCCACCCCTCATCCACCAATCTCCCCCTCCCTCTCTCCCGCCCCCCATCTCCCCCTCCTCCATTCCACCCCACCTCCCCTTTCTCTTTTTTCCCCCTACCCTTCCCTCCTTCCTTCCTTATACCCCCTCTATCTTTCACCCCTTCCTCCTTCTACCCATTCATTCGTCTCTTCCCTATAACCTCCCTCTTTTCCCCCTCCCTTTCACCCCTCCTGCACATTCTCCCCTGTCCTCGCCACCCTTTTTCTCCTCCACTATTCCCCAATCTTTCCCCCTCCCTTTCCCCCTTCCCGCTTCCCATCTGCCCCTTCCTACTCTATTCCCCCATCTCCGTTTCACCCCACAATCCTTCTCCTCCCTTTATCCCTCTCTTCTATATAACCCCCTCCCCCCCTTCCACCCCTCCTTCACATTCTCCCCCTCTCTCACCACCCTTTTACCCCTTGTCCTCCACCATCACGCCTTCTTTCCCCCTCCCTTCTCCTCCTTTCTACCCCAGTCCTATTTCCCCTTCGTCCTTTCACTCCTCTTTCTTTCTACCCCCTCCATCCCCCCCTTATTCTCCACTTCTCTCTTGTTGCCTCCTCCACCCTTCCCACCTTCTCCCCCACCTTCTTCCTGCCCCAGTACTTTTAGTGTTCATTTTATAATATGTGCACGTATTTGATTTAATAAAGTAAATAAGGACTCCCCCCTGCCCTGAGGCTCTCCCTGTCTGCTTCTGTCAGTCACATTATCACTCTGTGCAGGCTGGGCTATTTTTGTAAAATTAGTAGGCCGCAGCAATCTGTGCTGTAGTACAGAAAAAGAATTGAAATTTTCATCTAATGTATTAGAACATTATTGTTATAACACTATTACTATCATCAATACAGGAACCAATGGGGCCACTGAGGCCTTACTTTACCAGTGAAAGGGCCTTTCTTTCCTTTTACACTTAGCTGGGCCCTGTAACTGTATGAGGAAATGATGGCCAATAAATACAACCTCCTAATACATTATTATTTATTAATATCTCTTGTATTGTATGCATACACAGTGTGCAATGTACATTGGAGGAATGGGGCAAAAATCATCCAATAAACAACATTACAGAACAAGTGGAGCTGTCTGCAGCAAACAATCAGGGTTCACTTTGTATTCTTTGGGGAAAAAACAAACAAGAAGTTTTGTTTTCTGGGTGCAGCGCATATGTAGACTTTATCAGAAACCCTTAATGCAAGGTGCATATTATCCTGCTAAATATGAGGTTTTACTGATTAGGTTTCACATTTTCTTTAAAGCAAACCTAAACTCAAAAATTTCACTCTACAGAAAAGGGTAGACAACCTTTTTATGTAAAGTAAAAATTCTGTTGTTTTTTTTTTTAAATGCAACACCCCTCTTTTAAAAAAAGGATGCAACACCTCCTCCTAATTCTTGATCGCCTAGGAAGCGCAATGAATGGGAGCGCAAAGCAAGGCTCTTGGGTGCTCATTCTGCGCATACCCAGGCATATCGGGCATGCGCAGAAGGAGAATTTTTGCGCAAAGTGAAAAATTTGCCAATCTCATGCATGCGCAGTGAGATGGGCAAGTTTTTTTCCTATCCTATGTCACCCTATCTTGCCTCTGGGTCGGGTGACATAGGATGAAGAACCCAAAAAAAGAGAAGAAGATGGCGGCGCCCAGAGCGTGGGTTCCGGGATGGAGGTCAGGACGATGCTGGACTTGATAAAAGACACCCCCGGATGGATCAGACTGCCCTGCGGGATTGAAGGTAAGTGTATTTTTTTCAGCAGTTTTTAGTTTAGTTTCTCTTTAAAAAAGTAAAAATTTACTCACCAGTAAAGTAGATAAAAACATCAGAGCCAATGGATTCCTAGCCTAAGCCTGTGGTAGTGATATGATGATGTGTAATACACAGAATACTGTTCAAATAACAAACAACAGATTCGCATTTACTAGCTGATATATACAGAATACATAATATTTGGTTTTCTTTGCAATGAATGTGAACATACAAAATTATCCTGGAAAATCTTACAGACATAATTTTATATAATTCATATTTCAAGACCTTAGATTAAAGATTCTTACAATGATCTATAGTTGTTTTAGATCTCTGGCCTTGTAACACAGCAAGAATATGTTTACCTCCTGCTGTAATAGCCATCATTCTTTGTCCAGCAGAGGGCGCCAGACATAATGACTAGTAACAACCTGTCATACATACACTTTAGCATAAAGATTTTTTATTTCTATTCCAATATTCTGACAATATAACAATATTTTGTTATTATTTAAAGCAGACATCTATTCAGATCTAATCATATTTTAAATGGAAGGTGAAATAACTGTAAAATCTATAATTTTACAATCTTGTTTTATAGATGCACCACAATGAGATCCCTTCTCACTATACTAAGATGCTTGAAGATCTACCATGGAAGATTGTAATGGACCTGTCAACCCAGACTGTCAGCCTGTATAAGTGTTGGAGTAATTTCACCATGGAGGTCAGAGAGCTGGCACGTAACAGAATATAATCGTATTGTTGTTGTATTGCACTGTTATACATATTGTGTTGCATCTTTTTGAGAGATGACTTGAATGACAGATGTAGGTTAATATACCAAAATGCAACATAAAGGGTAGCAATGGTAGGATATTGTTTAAATGGGAATATAAGTAAATAAAGTCTGCAATGTCAGTGTCTCCAATACATCCCCAGTACCACTGTGATGTGGCCTTTCACCCTCTCTGCACCTGTACCTGGCTTGACCCCTGATGGTAGCTAGGGACTCTCCTTTCTTTTAGAGATTACTGGTGCGTTGTGTGAATTGTCTCATGCATGTCCTGCTATAATAATTGTTTCTCAGGTGACTTCCCTAGCCTGTTTCACAGTTTCTATTGTTCACCATAGCAATGCCTGTCTCTGCCTGTAACTTTTTTCTGTATCTTACTAAAAATTCTCTAAATACTACAAATCAGAGTGACATCCACCTGCCTCAACCCTGTTTAATTTATAGACTTTTCCGTGGCAATATGGTCTTTTGGTTGAGCAGCCAGTCATCCCACCAGCAGTGAGCAATGGCGCAAAATCAAAGCCTGTGACCTTGCAGTGTCATGAAGCAAGCTCCAGCCTTCTCACTAAGTAACACACTAAGCATTCCTCAGATTCTTCACTATGAGAAAAGCAATGCATACCACTGCTGACACAGAGGATCTGCAGCTCATACTGGAGTCTCCTATCCCTCATCCTTCAACCAGTAGCTTTCTGCAACATATGATGGCTAAGGAAAACCTTGCATGCATTCTAATTTATTGCATGTCATTTTACAGTACAAATCTCTTTTGTAGAGATCTAAAAGGCCTGAGACTGCTGCTTGTCAACATCATCTTGGATGAAATGTCAGCAGTCCCAGCTGACTCACAGCTATCACTCAACTGACCATCTATACCAGGGGTCGGCAAACTCTGACCTTTAGGCCAGATACGGTCTAGCTGGTAGTTCGTTCCGGCCTAACGCCTCCTAGCCGATCCCACCTAATGCCAGCCCGCAACCCGCGGCTCCAGAGCCACGGTTTGCTGGCCGGATCTGCCAGGGGGTTTTAGGAACTACCGGAGCCTGAGGCACCGGAGCTCTGGAGCCGCCTCCTTGCTGTGGCTCCCCTATTTACCGCGGCAGGCCTGATACTTCAACCCGCGATAAATAGGGATGCTCCCTGAAGTTAAATCCCTCTCCTCGGCAATGCATACGGAGGAGAGGAATTTCTCTTCAGGGGGCGTTCCTAGTGGGGGTGGAGCCATTAGGGCGGGACTCAGAGTCCGGCCTAGTGTGCTCCCGCCAACCCCTGAAATGGCCTAGTGGCCATAAAAGTTAGCAGACCCCTGATCTATGCCAGTGTTTTTCAGCCAGAGTTCCATGGAACTCTAGGGTTCCTCCAGAGGTTGATAGGGGTTCTTTGACGTCAGAGGCACAAATTGCCCATTGTTCGCACAAAGCTGCATACACACTTGCAATAATTATCGACTAACGACCAATCCTCTGATAATCGTTAACAAAAAAGTGCACAACGACGCCGACGAACGAGAATTGTCGCTGGAAACAAATGACCGTCCCGGCGGATCTGATTGAGCGACGATCGTTCACTATCTATCTGTGTCCGGTCGTTCAATGATCGTGGATGGTTCTGCAGTACAATTTCTCTTTTTACATGTCACTTCCTGCATCGTTCAAACGATCGTATCTAGCGTGTGTACATTATTGGTGGATTATATTTGAACGATCGTATTGTTACAACATGTACAGAATTGTGCACAATACGATCGTTCAAAATAATCGTGCATAACCGTTAGTCGTTTGTTTTCTAACGATAATTATTGCAAGAGTGTACCTAGCTTCAGGGTGACATTCTTCCCACTGGCCAGCAGTGTGTGAGGCATTTTTCCCACTGACCACCACACATGTACTTTGAGCTGTAGATATAGAAATTTTAAGAGGGGTTCCCTGAGGGCCTGAAAGTTATTTCAAGGGTTCCTCCATGTTTTATACATTGGGAAAGATTGTTCTCTGCTATTTTTCTTCTTCCCCTGCAGCTAAAAAAAAAGCTATGTAGGTAGGGGCAGAGATGCTTGGCTAGCACAAGCAACAATTGAACTCTCCCAGAGAAGGACTGGGCTATGACATGGCGGAAAGGAGGAAGAACTGTGGCTATGATAAAGAATTAACTTTCCCTGTAGTAGTCAAATCCTTAACATTTTTAAATGTATAACACTTTACATTTGAAATATTTTATATTTCTTTGCTTTTAGGTGCATTTTTAGGTTGATTACAGGTTCTCTTTAAAGAACTATATGTAGTTGTAAATTAGCTTCAGGACAGAAAAGGTAAATAAAATTTATGCAGGCCCTGACAACCAGGACTATGTTCTTATTTCTTGCTAGATTTTACAGCTAGATTTATTCCTCTATAATATTTGTTGATTTATTGAACCCATAAAAGTAAATGTTAATATAAAAGCCTTCCAGAAAAGTTCACTAAATGAAGGATAACTGAAATAACATTAGACCTGGCAGCTTGCAGTCAAGAGACCTACCATTAAGACTTTGAACTGATTATGACTGGTGAAGAACAGCACTTGCATTTCAGCTATATTTAATATTTCTAAACTCCAAAACTATGTAATATCAATAAAAACGTCTTTACCCTTCCTGACAGCTCTTATAATTAACTGATAACTAAGGGATGTGCAGCTTGTACAATTTATTTGCAGGGTAGAACAAAAGCTAAAAATTGTGGAAAAATCTAGATTTAATAAACAGGTAACTAGTGGGGAATTCACTACTGAGAAGATTGAAATGCACCTAAAAAACAAAAATTGTTTGACTCCACAACAGATGAGTGGCCCCTTTTTTATGGAGTCACTTTAGTGGGGGAAAATAAACATCCACAATAACGTGTAGATTTTATAGAAGTGCCTTTTATTCTGGCATTACAAGGGCTGAACAATTTGGTCAATTACATCACTCAATGTCATTTAGCAAAGGGTCTGCAACAGGTAAAGTACACTGGGTGTGAGGGATTTATATACCATAACTGACTCCAGGTCTAAATTGCTGGGCAACATGATTGTTGGGTCTACCTATGGGGACATTTTTAAAGTCGTTACCTAAAGGTTTTGTGCAGTTTTATTTAAAGCCACATTAAAGAGCCCTCTCTCTGCTGAGGGGTATTTTTTTAAATGTTTGTATTGATATATGTCGCCCATTACTGTGCCGAGCTCCCCATACCTCTTTTTCAGTGGTTTGCCTATAAGCCAATAATAATATTTCCACCTTACCCATTAACCCTTTTGAATTTAGTTTTTTATGGAAATACACAATTTCTGCAAAAATTTCAGCAAAGCAGAATTCATCTGTTTTACTCCACTTCTATAACACCATGATAGCACTGTGTGCTCTCCTCTTACCAATCAACTAAATGACAAGCAAAAACAATGTGCATTGTATTCTATACATCAGTATTATACACAGCATGAAATATGTAAGCATCTTGCTTTAAGGCATTCTCATTTCAAACAAATGCCTTTTATCATACCATGCACTAGGACAGAGTGCCAAATGATATGTAAAATACATTTTTAAAGCAACCCTGTGACATAACAAAAACTTCTAAGAAACGCTGTACATGAAAGAAGAAAGTTATTACTTACCCTCTCCATGCAAATGAACATAAGGGAATGACATCCTCTGGCCATTGTGGACAAACATAGCTAGGTTAATAACAATACATAATAACCAAGATTCCCAGTTTTTCATACATGTAACTGGGTATGCTTTAGTTTTACAGATCTATTTATTTGAATATTTTGTTAGGAATTTAGAAGATTACAAAATGGATTATGGTCCTGGCAGATGTTAGGATAAAAAAGTTGTTAATACAGATTAGAAGAAAAACTTTATTTTAATTTAATTTTGGGACTCCAAGGCCCAAGCATATAGGTAAATTGTTATGTTATGTAGGAAATCAAATTATCAATTATACCAAATTACACGTTTGTTTAAATGAACATATCCTGGCAGCCACCAATAATGCAAGGGGCATTGTCTGGGAAAGAAATATCACATATAAAGGTGAGATGAAAGGCAAGAAAATAAATAGGTTGGGGAGAACAAGCTGACCCTAGAGAAGAGTCGCCTGTAAAGAAGTTTTAGATCTAAAAATATATTAATACAATCATTTTATTCCAGGGAACTAATGTCATTGAAAATGGTGAGCTTTTTAGCATTCCGTCGTGATGACAGGGCCAGCATTCTGTTACTGTTGCATCTTTCAACACTGCCATCTTTGCTACTGACTCTTCTGGGTCCACCATGATTCTCCATGATCCACCATGAGAGCCATTGGCAGCCACTAATGACGTAACTTCTTCATGTATGTATAGTACATGGCTCCTTCATCAAGGTCTATTCTCACTGATACCATGCTGTGTAAACGAGGCATTGTATTCCTCCTCTGCCAAAAACCTATATTTCATGTTTAGTCCTGCTTTAGGTTGAGTGATGGAGTGAAAAGGTTCTAGGATGAGTTTAAGAAATATGGAGAAGGTATTGATAATGTGACCCTTCTAAATACCTACATTCTGTGATAGAAGAAATTGGGGAAATCGTTGTATATTGATATGTTATGGTGCTTAGTGGGTTAGTAAATGAGTTAAGCCCTGGAAATTGTATATCGAAGTTTTCATACTAACAAATAATATAAAAAACTATAAACTTAAAGTGCTCATGATTTGCCTTTTCTGGCACCTTCATTAACTCAACAAAATGCTAATAACAATTTAGATAAAACCTGTTTTTATTACATTAATATTATTATTTATTGTTAGACCTAGCGATGTAATCACTAAGTATCTGTGCTTCTCTGTGTATTACAGGCATAGCATTGCTAGTGGGAGGTGCTAGAGGGGTCTTGTACATAGCTTCCTGAAAACACTGCAGCCCCTTGCCTCACTACTCCTCTCAAAAACCATTATTTCTGATGTAAGCAGTGGGCTGGCTCTTTGGAGAAGGTATGCAAAATGTCTTGATAGAAAGTTGTCAGTATGGGGGAGTGAGACTTTATAGGCAGCCTGCAATGGCATGAAAACTGCCCTGGGTCTAAGTGATGTTTGTTCTAGCCAAGAAGTTCGGGTTTTAAAGAGTAAAAAAATGGAAATATTTACTTCCTTTGCTGTAAAGGGCTTCTTAGACCATTTAACTTATACCTTGTGATCATCAAAAAGCTAATTTCTATTTTGTTAAAACACACCTTTCCTCACGTGCCAGGTTCAGGTGTTCAGCCATCTGGAATGGCCAAGCTGGAATGACGTATGAAGAGTGAGCTCAGTGTACATTATAGAGACGATTACAAACAGGAAGGTAAGATTGTTTTATTAAAGAGTAGACCTAGGTTTTCCCTTCTGAAAAAGGTTTTCAGGTTTAGTTCAATGTTATTGATTTCATTTTTACAAGTAGGGGCCATTATACAAATGATACCCAATATAAACAATGTTTACCTGTTAGAAAAGCAGGTTAGGGACTTAAATATAAAGCTGTCATTGGTAAAAACCAGCTTCCATAACTCTTTGGTACCAAATCACATAACCAACAGTCATCTTGTCCTAAGTACCTCTGTATTGTGAATACCGACACCAGCAGGTGTGCATTACTGTTGTGACTTCTACCCATATAATGTGAACTAGGATTTCCTTGATAAAAGAAATACCGTTCTTATGCTCCTTTTCCTATGTTTAATATTAGGAGCAAGTGAAATTATTACTGACCAGGCCAATATAGTACAGGTCAGGTAGGAACCAGGTGAAAATTGAGCACTGCAACCCTGGTAAGAATTGCAAAATTTGTTAATGGGAGTAATCCACAATGTTTCAGAGGTTGTAGTATCCCTGGCTCTTTCCGCCATATATGGTGGGATTGTCCGGTGGTCAAAAAACTCTGGATAAGAATCTTTAACTATATCAGATCGGTTCTACATGTATCCATCAAGAGGGACCCTTGGATAGCCCTGCTCCACAAACACAACCCTACTTTTTCTAAGAGTAAGCGCAAACTGATATCATTTATTCTTCTAGCCACACGTCAGGTGATAGGGGCAGCTTGGCGGAAACCCTCCCTCAATTTTCAGGCAGTAATGTCTAGATTGTCGGACACAATGGTGCTAGAAAAAATGTCTGCTGTAGCTAATGATTCTCTGCCAAAATTTTATAAGGTATGGACACCTTGGCTAGACCATCATGCCACTCCCGATTTGGACCGCAGGCTCCTTGATTTATGATAACTAGTTATCCCCTCTCAACTACACTGCAGGTTTCGAGTACACTTATTTTATTTGTCTTTGTTTTTTTGTTTTTGTTTTTGTTTCTGCTGCAATGGGTATTTATGCTTTTACAGTGTTTTTTTTTTTTTCTTTTTTTTAATTTCTTAAAGGTAATCTCAGTTTTATTTTACTATCATTTGTTCTTGTTTGTTTTGTAAAATTCTAATAAAAATTTATTAAACAAAAAAAAATTGAGCACTGCAATACTTTCTGTTTAAGGAATTCAGGTTCATTTTACACCTCCAGCCAACTTCTGTGATGCTTGCGTTTGTTACTTAGGCAGACCTAACATTACATTCATGTTAAATATTTTATCAGTATTCAGTTAAACAGTTCATCCAATGTTTTAAACATTTCTCAGTTTCAAGTGACAAAATTGGCATTGGAATGTATCACAAATTACTATCAGCTGCTGCTCCTGCAACAGTTTCAATCAATTTCTTGGCACAATAGCAATTGTTTGGGCACTAAAACCCAGAAAACAAACTAAATATGGGTTGGAAATTGCTGTAAACACAGAGCAGAGCTATGCATATATCAGGAACACACATATTGCTCTTCAAAATGACACCATTTGTGATTGATAACATGTGTCTTAATATACAGCTCATCCAGATTTGTGAGCACTAGACCAGTCAAAAGAATGCTGTATTAAGCAAAAATATCATTGAATGTGGTGCAATAATTTTATTAAATGAAAATGGAAACTCCAATGAATGTGTATGATGCCAAGATCACCCTGAAGCACAGGAGGGGTATGCAATGTCACTACCATGTTCATCTCACATAACCACAGTATGACTCATGTTTATTTCAAATGTTTGCTGCTTTTCTCAGACTCTGCATACTGCATATGGTAACTAAACTAAGTACATCTGCAAATTAGATGTCTGTGGGTTACTGCACTGTGCTCATAATCACCATTTTCATCCTTACAGAAAACTATAGAAAAAAGCTGTATGTAGTCACTATACAAGCTAGAATGTTAATTGTATGATAACTGTACATTTTTTGAAAGTACTCTTATCCTTCAATGCAATCACATAAATACATTTTTATGTTTTTTCCATATTTTTTCCAAACTGTATTAAAATATATGTTTGCAATCATAACGACAGTATTGGACTTATGGAAAAAACTTTACAAAATGCCTATGAGCCAATGGGCTCACTTCATCTTCCAGATGTACTCACTGTCCTAAAGTGTAAATAATAAGTAGCTTGTTGCATGGAATGGGTAATATCTGACACTGTACTGCGAATTTTGCTTTTGATAAGATACTTGCAGTTCTCAACATCTAAAGAGATGCACACAGAGTGGGAAAGGGTAGTATTTATGCTAGCTAATAGAACATTGAGACTGATCATTTGATTGTATTAAAGGTAGAAATTCCCCCTTTGTACTCATGGCAAAGGATTTTCATGTGGTATGGTACAGCCTACATATATAGAGATCAGAAGCAGGAGACAAATTTGATGCTGATGAATAAACCTAAAATCCCACACTCATACAAAAGTGAATCAATTGTACCTGTTAAAAATGGATTTAGTGTATAAGTAGTACCGGTAGAACAATCTTCCTAATATGTGGTACATAGACTTTAGCCAGTGACGTTTGATCAAGCCCAACTCATTTTCTGGCTGAAGAACCTCCAGTATCGTCTACTTCTTTTCACCCCAGATGTGATATCTCAGGACCTCTGCTTTCATTCAATGAGTTTCAGTACTTCTAATAACAGACATGTGGGCATTACCTAGATCCGTCTGCATGCACTAGGAAAGTTCACTCTTGCTGAATGACTACCATCCATCACAGCATTTTGATATTTTTTATAAATCTTCCCAAGAGCTTGCCCCCTGGAGTGAAGGTTCTTGAAAGTAGTACTGCAGTAGAATGCTATGAATAAACTGTAGAGAATGTGGTGATTCAATAAACATAAACCTTACTAAACTGTGTATCGTAGTGGACTTTCATTGGCTCAAATTAGCCATGGAACGATATGATAGTAACAAAGGATTGGGGAAATGTTGCCCAAAAGGCGATAGGTGTACCAGGCAGTCATTAGTAAATTTAGTAATTTAGTAATTTTAGTAATTTTTTAAACAAACACTACTAACCTCTGTAGTTGAAGGTGCTGTGAAGTTATTCATGCTTAAATATTTATAGAAGATGTATTTTCAATTCACTATCTTAGCTTGTCTTAAACCAATATAGGTTTGTGGGGGATTGTTTAATTGTACCTCATTGCTGGTTAAGAATATGTATAAATCTGAATGTCCATACCCTGGCTTAAGTTCTGTTTTAAAGTGAAACTCAAGGCAAAAATGGAATTACAAAGATGACATTCATATGGATTTATCTTTTATCTGCCAAATTATAAGTTTGTCTCCTGGCTGGCTGTGCTAAGACACAAGTGTGATTTGCTGTACAGAATGACATGTTACTTGAAAGGCGATGCCCCCTGCAATAAAATAGCATGGCCTGATGACAATTTTCTAAATACACCCATTATTCCTTGTTCCTTTGCAGGCACTGCCATCTTCTTCCTTCTTCTCTTCCCGGTTTCAATCTTTGGCCATCCTGACTGGTCGGCCAGGATGACATTTATTCAGTCCTGGCATCTGCAGGGAAAGCCAGGATGTGCCAGGTATCCTGGCATCCTAAGCTGAGCTGTGCATGTGATTTTTAAAGACAGCAATCAGGCAGGTAAGTGTGATTTATTGCAGAAGGGACAGAAGCAGGAGACCGGACTGAATTTTAAAGTGGAACTTGAGTAGCTCTTACTGAACTACATTTGCTGATACCTAATAAAATATTTCTACTTTGTATGTATGTAAGCAGGAGATATAGGAGATTCCTAGATGTTTTTTTGTACTGCTTTTACTAAACAACCAAGTAACAATGTAGTATGTTTGTCATGTCACTATCAAAAATCCATCTCATCCTTAGGCAGAATACCATGTACAAGCTAAACTGAGCTAGCTTGTATTACCTGTTCTCTGCAACCAACCAAGCATCCACAGTACTGACAAAAGAAATGTCAGAGATCTTGTGCAACCATGACCTGTTCAGTCATCAGTAGCAGCAGATTTGGAAACCTCTACCCCAAGCCTGACAGTTCCAGTACAACTCAAACACAACAGGAAACACATTTGATATTGCATGTGCAACAAAGACACATCCATAGTTAGTCAACATGATAAAAGAGATTGCAGGTAAATGCACACTGAGCCTAAATTTACCAAAACATTGCCAAGGTTCCAATAACAACTAGAAACCCTGAGTCAGAAGATTAGACTTGTATCATTAATTATTTGTAATTCATTCAGCCGTGTCAAATCTGAGTGATGAGTTTTGAATGCAAGGCTGTGTCATACCGGAAAAAAAGCTCATCAGACCTGAGTGTGGTAGAAATCCTGCATACAGAAGGTGGGTACAAGCAATGTGACTACTAGTCAGTGAAGTTCACTAAGTTCACAGGTTGGGAAAACACCTGGATGTGTCTGTCTGAGCCTGTGCTGCAAGTAAATCAAAACGTCCATATTATAAACATCTGTATCCTTCATTAAAAAATTGAGAAGGTACATGTTCAGGCTTTCCTACTGCAGGTTGACAATGCTCTTTAGCTAACACATACTTTACTGCTTTGTTCTTTGTCAAACAGGCTCTTAACAGAGCTTGCAAGTGGCCATTTCAACACTCAACGGCAAGGTCCACAGGCAACTAGCCTGACTTTTTGCTTTTTGCATGATGTATCTGAAAGATTTTTATGGGAAAGAAAACCCTTGCTAATCAGTGAAATTGAAATGTTATCCAGGTCCAGTTACACCTACTTTACAAGCAAACTATATAGTATATATATATAGTAGGTAGTATAGGTAACAACAGCATATTATATTAGCATATTATATAAATATATGCAAATATTATTTTCCCTGACATACATTGTGTATATAAATGAAAAGTAGTCATAGGACACATCTGTCTACAAATGTTTTATTCTGTAGATAGCACCAATACTACCCTGCTTTGCAATTTTTCTGGATTAATTAGTAAACTATAGAGACATCTGCTGGAGTTGAAGAATATTGCATTAACCTGTGAAAAAAAAAAAAAGTATCCTTGCTGGTCTCAACAGGTGTGGCAAAAATAAATCAAGCTTTATTTCATCCTGTGACGTGTTTTTCACAGCAAAATTCATACAACAGTGCTGTTGATTTAGTTTGCATTGCTCCTCCCTCCTATATTGTGTGCCTGTGTACCTGTTATCACTGAAGGTAATGCCTTCTTCTTCAAGTATTGCTCGTACAGTGTGGGTAGTGTCTGTATCCCAGCCCATGTGTATATATTCTGATCCTTAATGCTTCTTATGTTACACCTGCTACCTGCTCCCTGGATCCTGTTTGTCTGTCTGACGCCTACCTTGGCATTTTGCCTGTTCTACCTCTCTGATTCTACACCACCTGCCTTGACCTTCCTCCTGTTTTTCACCTGTGCCAGAACACCTCTCATCTATCTGTTAATAAAGCATTTTCTTGCCTTACAACTTGGTCCATTGCTCTGGAGGCATGTTAGCTCTCCCACTGTTACCAGGAATGAAAACCCCAGGTATGCGAACTGGAAGTTTATATAACAGAACCTAAACTTTTTAGTAAAATGTTAAATACGTGGATTAAAAAAATCAGTTTTAAGTAGAGTAAAAAAAGTCTTAATGGGGAGCCTTGATAATATTAAACTGCAGTGAAAGAAAGGATTATTTACAAAAAAATGCATGCATGAGTAGAGTAAGTGAGAATCAAACTTTTTACTCCTATGTGCTAAGCCCACCTGACCCTGAACCTTATCTTTTGCAAACATTAACCCTAAATTGCTAAATGTAACATAAAACTTTAGGTACCTATTTATGGATTTATAGCAAGTAATGAAATTATTTTAATTGAAATAAAAAATATAACGCACATTAGCAATAACATTCCAAATTAATTACCACAATGCAATGCACAAAGAATTAAAAAGCCACAGGACGCACTGAATTTAAACATGAATAACAGCAGAAAAAGTCATAATAAAAAGCACATGTGTGAAAACTTAGGGTGTCTAAAAGACATGTTGAAAAGCTTATCAGTGCCGCTTGCAATTAGTTGCAGCAGTATTTGCTGCATGGTCACACTGACCTTCACTCCACGGTTTTGTCCACCACTTAAAGCGTACCTAAACTCAAAATTTTACACTTTACATAAGACAACCCTTTTATGTAAGGTAAAAATTCTGCTTTTTTTTTGTTTTTTTTTAAAGGGTGCAGCACCGCCCCCTAATTCTCGATTTCCTAGGCGATCGAGAATGAATGGGAGTACAGAGGCTTTTGGGTGCTCCTTTTGCACGTGCCCTTCCCCATCTCGGCCATGTGCAGAAGGAGTCCTTTCGTCAAAAGGGAGAAAAAAATTGCCGATCCCATGCATGCGCAGTGAGATTGGCAAGTTTTTTTTCCCATCTATGTCACCTGAAATCACGCTTGTGTCGTGTGAGGTAGGAAGAAAACCCGGAAGAAGAGGAGAAGATGGCGGTGCCCAGCACGCCGGCCTTAAGACGGATGCCGGAACGACGCGGGACCAGATGGAAGACACCTCAGGGCCGATCGACTGCTCTGCGGGATTGAAGGTAAGTGTATTTTTTTGGTTTTGGGTGAGGTTTAAGTTTACTTCCTCTTTAAGTTCTATGCCTACTTTTCACGAATCATATCATATTCTTTTAGTATATCCAGCATCCACAGAAATCAAATCATTTTCTTCTAATTTGGCCCTTTCTTTCCATTCCATCTTTATTTTACTTCGTTTTCTCCATTTTACACCCACATTGGCAATACAATGGTAATGGTGGAAATGGTAATGGTAATGTTTGGCACCTTTTTGGTTGGGTTTCTAGGGCAAGAGAAATATTTAAAGAACTGAGCTTAGCGGGGATTGCCATTGACTACTGAAGAAGCTAAGGGAGTCAGGGCAGGGCCTGGCTAGACTGGGGTCTGAAGATTGAACCACTGAGGGGATGAGCTTGGATCATAGTGATAAAGGATGTAGCTTCGCTGTGGGGAAGAGAGATCATTGCCTGTCCCTGCTGCAATAAAATACCTGCCTGCATAATAAAATTACCTGCCTGATTGTACTCCCCTATCCTCGCTCAGGTGTGGGTCCCACCACCATCACCAGTTCTTCCTGAAGCTGGGTCTTTGACTATCTTGCAAAATAATAACTCCTGCTTAGCAGATTCCTGCCACCCTACATTGAGCCGTGCATGCTGACACAGTGATCAGGCATAAAAGTATGTTTTACTGCAGAACGGACATTGCCTGTACTGTATTTCCACTTTAACGCCTCTTCTAAGCATCTAACCTTAGCAAGCTCTGACTGGCTCTCTTGTCCACTTTGGAGTCTCTGCTGGATATTTTATTACTTTAACATGATAGAAATGGACAGGAGCACCTCAAGGTGGGCAAGAAGATCAGTAAGGTGGATGGTAGCAAAACGAGGACATTCTCTACAGGAGTGCCTAAGAGATATAAAGAGCCTGTCTACAAGGTATCATTTTGTATTGAACTAGTCCTGTTTAATAAAACTGTTTTTATTTATTTATTTATGTGTTTATCAAAGCCATAACAATGTTGAGCACATTCCATAATATTTACTATTTGATGAAATATTAGGCAAAAAGGGGCCTTTTTGTGCATGCAATTTAAATCATATTTACTTATTTTTATTAAATTGTAAATATTTTATTTATTAAGGTTGGCTTGAAACTAAGGTAACCTATCAAAATGGAGTTTATTTTTGTTATTAATATTATTATTATTATTATTATTAATAATAATAATACTAATAATAATAAACAGCATTTATATAGCGCCAACATATTACGCAGCGCTGTATATTAAATAGGGGTTGAAAATGACCGACAGATACAGACAGTGAATCAGGAGGAGGAGAGGACCCTGCCCTAAAAAGCTTCCAATCTATGAGTTTAGGAGTTTTAGCCCTTTTTCCTTTCTTTCTGCTCACCTTCCATAATAACCAATTCAATGTAATCTTTTAAAGAATGGATGGCATCTGATAGGGCAACTACTTTCCTTTTCTGTTTTTTTGTAAATCAGCTGAATGAAATTAATATGATGCAATATGTTTGGATTTGTTTTAGGTTCCTGCAATCAGTACTTCCCTGGAGGGTGAGCTGCAGTGCGCATGTCGTCCTCTAGGGGGCCTCTCATCTACCGTGTGATAAAGTTTTCTGTGCTGAGTTTGCATGACATGTGGTCAGAGAATTTTGCAGAAGCTCTGCTCAGTATGGGGACACCAGGAAGCTACCCTCCAGTATAATGCATTGGTATGCACCTAGATATGAATGCATAGGTTTATAATGGTACTTTCATCTTGACTTGGTCTTTATCTTATCTCGAATCTTGCTGCCTTGTTTCTACTCATCATCCTGTAACACATTGACTAATTTATCATCTCTTCCATGATGCAGTGAACACAGGAATCACCCTTGAGCGTCAGCAGGAGGGAGCAAGGTGTGGCCTGCTTGTAGTTTCCACACTACTTCATGTGTATGTGCCCTGGTGTCTGCCCTCCCCCAAACCTGCAACGTGTACACCTAGCAGAGAGATGCAGGCTGGGGGAGGAAGAATGGAAGCAGACCCTGTGCAATGTGCAGCCATTCATCAGCCTTCTCTGAGACAGGGAAAACAGGTGTTCATCTCATGTGACAGAGTAACAAGGGGGAGGGGGTTGCTCTGTAATCCATGCTATGTGCTCACTCGACAAAATGGTACCCTGGCTCCAGCAGTGATGGGGCACCAATACATTACAAGCTAGCAGGGGATCGCCAAATTTCCCCCTAGGATGCTTGCTGCACAGAAAAGCTTACGTGTGATCCTGTACAAGGATGGGGCTCCTACCTTCTGTAGGCAGATCTACAGGTTAACCTACACGGGTGATTTTATTCTCCCCCGAAAACACAACACTTATTAGCCATAGATGGGTCGATTTTCCAGTATAATTGAGCAGGCTGATCGATTGCTTCATTAAAACAACCACAAATCAACTCTATTTCTAAATTTAAATGATCAATATATCGGCGGTGCAAGTACCTTACGGGTTATTGAGACTGATTAATTTATTGTACAATGCTGCGTAATATGTTGGCGCTATATAAATACTGTTTAATGATAACTTTTGTTGGAGTGTGCACACATTCAATGGCCAATCTTTCATGATCGTTTCAAGGGACAAAAGATTGACAGATGAATGAATGAGAGCTGTACACACAGCATAGTTCTGTTCTATGGAGAAGGGAGGGGGAAGAACGAGCGAGCTGCACCCCACTGTGCTCTTCTCTATTGACCTGTACAGAGGTCGTTCACTGTCAGTTGTTCATGGATCTGTCATGATGGATGCATGAATGATGTCAGGTAACCAATGTACAGATGTCAGATTCTCACCCAACTTCATCTCAGGCGAGAATCATCACACGTGTGTACATACTCATACATGCTTATATTTAATGACTGAGAAATCAATTGAAAATGAGTCATCAATTTACATTTCAATTGACTATACAGAATCAATGCTAAATTGAATGTTTATATTGTGCAAATGATTTTCAATTATTGATCAGCATTATTTAATATATAAAGAGTCAAACTGAAAAATGTGTAGCTACTTTTACTTGTTCCTCTAGCAATCTTTGTTCTCTTCCAAAGCTATGAAGGTTTAAAAACCTGCATCTGACACTTCTGGTAGTGTTATATGACTGGTCCACACTGCACCCCATAATTCCCATTGGTCTATAGGACCAGTAATGTGACATTGCTGATGGAGAGTCAATTACTGCCATTGAAACACATGGACGATTAGGAAGTAGCATCTCAAAGCAATAATTGCATGGGATTGTTACTTGTATAGTTTACTCCATAGGGGGCCATTTACTCCATTCTTTACCGATTAGTCACGAAGAGTTTTTTTATAGCACTCTAGCCTAATGACTGCCAGCAAATGGTTAAATCTCTTAGTATCAAGAGATTAAAATCGTCTATTTAGCTTAGCCCTAACACAAGGGTTCGTCTTGGATTTGAACGCTGGTTGGCCATGAAGTTACATGGATCTCTATGCCAGCACTTGTTGCCGCAGCTCTGCGCCAGCCTGTTGCTTTATCATACAGACAGAACACATGCCTCATTACACCCTTGCAGACATTAGCTTTCTTTTTTTTCTTGCCCTTAGCTCTCCCCTCTCTCCCTCCTCCTTCCTGTGGGGTGTGGAGGAATTAAAAGTGGTGCTCTGCCTGTCTCCTTGGAGGTGAGGGGAGGGAGGAATGGATGTAAAACTGGGTCAGGATGGAATGTAACTAGACTCTGCCCCTCCTGCAGATACAGGCTGCTCTGCCTTCCTGTTATAGAGCAGGACAGGCATTCCTGTGTTGATGTTCACTAACCAGCCGCCTGATGGTAACCAGGGGACCTTAAAGGATGTTTCTGTCGTCCTAGAGAGGGAAAATGTGGTTGCCAAAGTTACAAAGTTTGGCTTGGAAGCAGTGATGCAGTAACCTTCCTAGGTGAGCTCACATACTGACAGAGCATTGTGCTCCAGATTGTTAGGGATAGTCATCGCCGGTAACCCTTTCAACGCTAAGCTTTGCCCCGGGGGATTGAGTAAATCCCCATGATAAATACTGACGGTATAAAGTTCTTTTTCCAGAACTATACAACATATGGGTTCTGAATGCAAACCATTGTAAATATATTTACCATCAGTCAGCCAGAACATCCTTCTGTAGATTTCCCACAAGTGTTGTGTAAGCAACATCCTGCTCTGTCTTATGATTAGAGTCTGTGGCCTTGTACAGCTAGTTGTGTCTATATGTGATAAAGAATGCAGCCTCTTCTCTTGCAGCAGAGGAGAGAAATATGGAGGATGGTATTGCTGGCCTCTTGCTAGTTCCCTGGCTAACACAAGCGTGAAGCTCAGGAACATCCTAAACTCTGACACCCCCAATATGCAGGCTAAGTTTAAATCGGTCTCAAATACTGGTAAAGCCAGTGGACCTGCAAATTAGCCAGGCATTTAGCATTTTCAGAAGGAAGTCCACAACAGTAGCCCTTGTAATTCCCTATAGAAAAGATTACTTTAACGCTGCCTCTACACCTATTGGTACCCTATTGCTTAGGGCAGGTTGGTTGTCATGTATAAGCGTGCACTACTATCTATATCAAAAGCCTTTATAAGGCACATCAACAGGTAAAAAAAATATGGACATTCTCACACAGGTCAATGCACTGCACTGCATATGTCTAAAGTAGCACTTTTGTTTTACTGCAACACACCACAACTCAGGGATAGTTAACATCTGTGTGTCGTGGTGCACTACAACGCACACAAGTGCTATTTAAAATCATTGGCACTGCACTAGTTGGTGCATTAATATTCATTGCAATAAAACATCTTTAACTACCATGGAATAGAGTGAAGGAGTCTTACTGAGTTATCCACAGATGCCAATAATGTGAATTACCTGTTATGTTTTCTCAATAAAAATTAGTTTTGTTTCTGTCAATAACAGCAACTCAATGTTGTTTGTTTCTTTCACTTGTTTGGTCTTTAGCAGCATCAGGTCGCAGATCCTAAGCTGCATCCTACAATGAGAGGTCAAACAGTAACTGGGCTTTGTAAAACCGGAGTGTGCAGTAGTTTGCTTTAAAAAACACAACCTTGCAATGCTTATCTCAAACTGGCTCACCTGGATTTGCTGCAGTTCAGCCACATTTGGGTCAAGGGTTAAACAAATTAAACTGTACCCTATGATAACTGCATGGTCACTTTTTATAGCCAGAGGTGTAACAAATGTTTTAAAGATAAAGTAACTATTTGCAATTTGAAATATACATATTAGTTTTAAATGATTCAATGTGTTGCTATGATCAGCATATACACTGATCAGCCACAACAAACCACCTTTCTGATATTGTGTGGGTCCCCCTTGTGCTGCCAAAACAGCTCTGATATGTCAAGGCACAGACTCCATAAGACCTTTCAAGGTGTCCTGTGGTGTCTGTCACCACGACCCCTAAAGCCACACTCTGCCAGCCTACTTTCATCTTATAGTGCTTTCTGCTGCCATCTCTTCCCCTTTAAATGACATTCATGCACCTGGTCAAATATGATTAGCCAGACCACCTTCATGTTTTGCTCCGCAGTCCAGTTCTCATGTGCCCATTGTAGGTCTGCGTAAGCATGCTCTGTTCTGGTCTCCACGGCTCCATGCAAAGCAAAAGCAAGCCACCATGCACTGTGTAATCTGTCACATTTCTTTAATGACCAGCATTAGGTTTTACAGCAGTTTGTGCTGCAGTAGCATTTCTATGGCATGGGACTAGACAAGCTAGTAGCCCCCCCCCCCCCCCCTTGCATCAGTAAATCCTTGGATCCCATGGCCCTGTCATTGGTTTACCAGTCATCCTTCCTTTGTCCACTTTGGTTAGGTTCCAACCATTTTGTAGAGGTGTGCAAGTGGTTTCTGTATGTGGTTGACAACTATAAATTGTTTTTAGCATTTTTCTTGCATTGCTCCCAATGCATCATGCATGCTGTCCTGCTGTTGTTCTCTAAACCACTGGGGACATTTTTAACCATTTAAAACTACTTGTAAACTTTTTAAACGTGATCTAATTAAAGTCTAAGAAGCAGTTCAGTGGCAAACCGTTTTCAGATGCTTCATAAAATATCTTAATAACCACACCACAGGCAAAAATCAGGGCTTTTGGGCAGTTGAGGACTGGTTGCCAACAGTGAACCACAGCAGTTCTGCTGTCAAAAAATACCTTTCTGAACTTATCCCCAAAGACAGACAAAAATCTAATTTAATCAAATGGTCAGTACACATAGAATTGAAATGTATATGTGTGTGTTTGTTTTAGATACCCCAACATCAGGATTTCCCAGATCTGTCCCTGGCTATCTGAGGATATTTATACCCTATTGCATGCTCCTGTTCCTCCTGCATTCTTTACCATAAAATAAATCATCCAAAAAAGAGAGTGGGAGTGCCTCACTAAATAATGGCCACAAAGGCAGACAAATCTAACAGAGGCCCTGAGATATTTAAGAAATTGTCAGAAGCTCTACGTTAGCAGCAGCAACCAAATAAATAAATATAATTTTTATGTATATTCGCCCTCAAAAAACTGTAAACCATGCATGGCCAAGTTTCTTTTTGGCGTGTCATAACTTTACAGGTTTAGATAAAAAAAAAATAGTAATATATAGAAGAGGAGCATCCTTTTGCCTGATAAGTTATGGTGCAATTCATTGATTCCATGCAGTTTGCAGAGTTTTGCATCACCAACTACATAATATTTGAAATCAATTTGTATCTACCTTATCTTTGCAGTGACCGGTAAAAACACTGTAACCTTTAGACAGTTTATCTGAATCATAGGACATGTGTGTTTATTACATGATGCATCTGCTACTTACATGTTCTAAGACAAGCAAGCCAAATAAATTCTGGCAAAAAGCAAATGGTAACAAAAAATAAGTTGTTGCCAAAAATACACAATCAAAGTCATTGTTTAATTTGATCGGGGATCAGATCCCTTTTGGCCAGTTTGGAAAACAAGTTGACTTTATTTCTTGTCATATATTTTTTTAAATTATCTCCTGATGATGATGGTTGGAGTGAACTTTACCATACAGAAAGAGGGCACAAAACAGCTCTGTGATTGGAATCTGAAAATATTATTAAATAGGCTGGAATTCTTCATATAGTTGCTGCATTCAACAGAATACACTGCAGCAAACCACAATGCAATCCACAGGCCAGTATATAGCCAAATTAGGGCATCATAGACCTAATATGAAAACTGACATGATAATTGTTAACTACTTCAACTGATAATATAATTTATGATGAAATACCCTGTTATGAGGAATTCTACACCGGTGTGGCTGGGGCCATGATTGGTGGGGGTTCTAATTTTTCCTAATGGATTTGAGGGCTTTTTCCCATGGGGTTGTTGGTGGCTAAATATAATGGGACCTCACAAAACAAGGGCTAAGATTGTTTTATATTGGGAGATGTTACACTAGAATGGAGGCTGGAAAAATTGTTTGGTAATATAAATTGCTTTTTGCAGCATTTTGCTGTGTGTTTAAAATGTACTTAGCAGTCCATGATTTACAAGGTAATGGTATTTATTCTTGCTGGGCATATGATGTGCTATTGTAGTCTCTGTTCTCCCTGGGTGATATGATATTCAGTTCACTTTTGATGAAATTTTCGTTTACAGTATGTTATGTTCTTTTGACTTTTTACAAAATTTGCTTTACAGGCATGATACAGTATATTGTACTGTTACAGTGCAATTGTGGTATGATTATGAGGCGGTGACATATTAGGTTCAGATGAATGAAGATAGATAAATTCATTTAGCTCTATTCAATACTTTATATCACTCAGTGAGCTTATAATATATTGTCTTCTTTGCCATTATGATCTTTTGAGCCATGTCAATGCAAGTCTTCAGCTCTCAGTGGATTTTATTGCTGAAAAATAATGGTTGTTATAACTTCGTCATGTGGGGGGTAATATTTCTGTTTGGAATACCCCAATATAAATTTTGCAAAAGGAATCTATTGCAGGTTGTCTTCCAGATTTGATACCATTTGTCATTTGTACACACTGCAGTTTGCTCATCACCCCACTGGCCCTGCTCATCAAAAAATCTCATTAACCCCATTTAATATATCGTCTTCCTACATTTAAGTTTATGGAACAAGCTATCTTTTGGTGCAAGCTTTATTTTACTTTGTGTCTTCCCTGTGGCCAAACAATAGAGTTACATAATGTATCATACTGTAGACATATTGTATTTATATTACTTTGAATAAAAAAAATGTTCACAACATTGCATGCATTAGTAAACTATTTTTGCTGTTATTTTAGTTATGAATCTGCTAATCTGTTATGTCCATATGGACACTATATCCCAGCACATTGAATGATTATTCCTTCCATCAGATGTACATTGTAGTTTATTATTGTAGTAATTTATCTCATCACCTAGTTACTTAAGATAATCACATTGTAAAATAGATCTGATTGGCAGGTTTGCAGGGTGAGATTGGCAGATTAAGGGCAATGTCACACAAACAAGTTGCTGCCAGTGACAGAATCCAGAGAGCACTCATAATGCTTCCTTGCTAGCCAAACTCTTTTGTTGCTCCTTGTCTGGCAAGGGAGAATTTGCAGTGTTTCTGATGCTTGGGAGCACTGCCATAGGAGAAGGCCAATGGGGCTTGGCCCTAAGGTTTAGTAGCACACATTGAAGATTTATAACAGTTGCTAAAAATAATCTTGAATGCCACCTGACAAGACAACGTATAAAAGACATTTGACATAGCTTAATTTGTAATCTGAAACGAGGAAAACCAGTCGGAGCAGTACTATAATCTAGATCTACTAGATAAACACCATTCATCACAGTTCAGAAGATACAGAAATACTCATTTTTTATATATTGGTTTTAAAACAAATTTATAGAGCTCCAACAATTATTGTATAGACATGAGCTAACATCTGCTTAGAGATGAACAGATTTCTAGAAACAGCTGTGGATGACTGTCAGAAAGGAGGATTGTTAGTGGCAAATAATTAAAATATAAAACAGCAGTCTTAAAGAGAACATTGTACCGTATGCATCAAGCAATCAAACATAATGTCCTTCTATTCACCTTTATATGTCCATCAGATAGTTATTTTCCATGGCCATCCTTGGCAGTCTACTTCGTGAATAAACTAGGTGAAGATAGAGACTGCCAATAAACTTCATGGCCCCATTCTGATCTCAGGGCTTGTGATGAATTCTAAGAGGGCCAGTCAGTGCAAATCAGAAAAAAATGACCTTTTACCTGAGCTGTGTTGTGCACCAATATGCATTACTGATGCAGATGATATGCTCATGTCTGATTTTTTATTCAGACAGCTCAGAAAATAAGATACTAAAATTGTCTGAAAATTGATCCATTTAAAGTTACTTTTCAAGTATGTATGAGGTGTCTAGTTGCCTTGTATCTGTATGACGAGGCCAAGATGATGAGGATGGCCTCTTGCACACCCCTGGAAGCTAAGACAGGGTCTGTAAGGGTAATGGAAGAGCACAAATGTTTAGGTGCAGAAACTGGTGACTGAAACGGGGTAGAACCAGTGTCAGATAAGCAGTGATTATTATCAATAAATTAATGCTGTATTTATATAGCACCAACATATTATGCAGTGCTGTACATTAACTAGGGGTTGCAATAGACAGAGACAAACAATCACACAGAAGGAGTGGAGATTCCTGAAAGAGCTTACAATCTAAGAGGAGAGGATACAGCCAGTGATATATTGAGAATGCATGGGTGTTAAATACAGATGGGCTCAGGTTACAAGCCCCAATAGTCATTAACGTTTAGGAAGCAAGATATAGAGTTAAGAAATAGAATCTAGGTCCAGGCCGAGGTTGGTAGACGGCAATCATAGCCAGAAAATGGTAGGTCAAACCTTGTAAATGGATTCAGCTTTAAAGATAGACATGCATGTTTGCTCGCATGTTGTAAGGAGCATGCATTGGGGGTGCCCATTTGGCTAGGTTTCTATCCATAGAAAAAGTCTTCTAAAGAATTTAAAGTGCTGTGTATTAAAGTAAATTGTAGTGATGGAGAAATAAAAATGAAGAAAGTAATGTCATATAATAAAAAATAAACATTTATCTTTCTTTATATTGTTACATTTATTTGATGTTTCCAAGTTTGCCTTGAGATTAGTTTCTTGTGCAACATGTGTCGACAGGCTTTGAGCTTATGTTAATGGACAAATGCAGCTTGCTTTTAGGTGCATTTGCCTTGCATTTGAGATTCGTTTGGAGAGCTTATGCAATCTTTTGTCTTTCATTGGCAGGTTCTGTATTTAACCCCCCTCTAAGCTGCATTACCTGCTTCATGGTTTATTCACATTGACTTGCAGGGGAAAGAAGAAGTTCAGTCTTAAACAAAAGCCCATCTACATAGGCCAGAATTTCCAGATAGTGTGAAAAGGTGTATGTGGTTTAGATGTACTTATTTTGTTGTTATCTCCTATAGCATTCCATGTAAAGCACCATTCAGATTATTTTGCTACAAGGTAGAGACAGTGACAAGTAACATTTATACAAGAGGATAGTGCAGAGTGATGGCTTATCATTATGTTGCTTCTGAACTATCCAGTTAGCAGGGAAGGTTTGTGTTTTAGACCGGGATGTATTTTTACTGCACTGGAGGTCAAAGACCTGTGGTGTCCCGGATCACTTGAAATGTATAACCAGGGATGGACATAGATGCAAAGAGGGCCCCAGACCCTCATCTGTCAACAGGGGCCCCAAGCCAATTCTGCACTGGGGCCTACTGATGACTATGTCTGCCAATGTGTAAAACCAGTTATAAATGTTTATTTCAGGTATGCACTAAGTTGTACTCATAAGACTTTACCTTTAATAAACCCTTGCAATAATTAAGCCATCTATATGTAGTAAAATTCAAACTGAAGCTACTAACACTGCTAGTACTAATACTTTTGTATGCAGTTTTAGCCATCCCTGTGCAAGAACAATGACATAATATAGGAGCTGAAGTCACGCATCACAGCTGTGTGTTAGTAGAAGCTGTCAATCGACATTTAGAGATGGACTTTGACAGCTGTGCACCATGCAGTACAGATATGTATTATTAAGATCCACACAGGCCTATCTTTGAGGAGTGCAGAAATCATCCAGCTGTTGCTAATATCTTTATTCAGATTTTGTTTTAATTGCTTGTGCTATAAACTTTAGGTATATTTGTGTATTCTGTCCTCTGCCTACTTTAATGTAGTTTCATTTCATTTTTCAGTTTTTTTTAGAGAGCAGATGGATCCGTTTTTCATATGAACTGAACATGCTTAATTTTAGGATCAGCATTTATATGGAAAGTGTACACCCGATTTACAGCATTGGGTATGTACAAATATTTTTTCTAATTTGTATAAAATTATCCAATAAAACATACACATTTATTACTTTAATTATGTTTCCCGGGTAAATAATTGCCAAATATTTTTACAGATCATTCCCAATTTCTTTATGTTTGAACATAAATAGTTACCATATATGTGTTTCAACTATTTTTTTAGCCTATTGGCTGGAGTCAGCTTTTAGGAAACAAAAAAAAAAAAAAAACTCTAAATGAGTTTAAAAAGGCATTTATGGAGTTGCCTGTCAAAAGGAGTACCATAGTTTTGAGTTTTGACATATTTAGTATTTACTCAACACATTGGCCTGATTTATTAACCCCCCTAGCGTTCTAAATCTGTCCAAATTTCCATGCAAAAAGCGTTACAATAAATTTATTTTACATTGTAGGCTATAATTCTTAGGCATAACTCACCAAAATATGTCCAATATAAAATAAATTTAATACAGTTAACAATAAACTTTGAATAAAAAAACAAAGAACTGTTAAAAAAAAGGTAAACATGCAATATAATTGTACAGTAGCTTGTATATATAATATATATTTGTATTGGACTCAATACAGCTATTTTGTTTTGACGCCAATACAAAATTATTTGAATTTCCCGCCGATCCTCCCGCCTGCACCAACACATGTACCGACGTCACCGGTGTCTCTGCACTTCGCGGCTGGGGATCAGAGGAGCAGGACATGTTCCCAGGACTTGCGGGGACAAGCAGGACCCCGGGGGATGCTGACGAAACAAGGTAAGTGTTTAAAACGACTTCGAGTGTGACTCGTGATTACCGCTTTTTGCATGGAAAATCCACCTTGAGTCACACTCGGGATTACCGCTGGGGGGGTTAAAGCTCTCCAAGGCTGGAGATACATTTTCATCAGTGTAGCTGGGTAGTCCAGTAAACCTGGAATGGTTTTGGGCCAGGATTGAAAACATTTGCTAGCAAATAGCAAATTACTTTGAAGAAATCCATTCCAAGTTTGCTGGATCACCCAGCTTCAGTGATAAGAGTGTATCCTCTCCAGCCTTGGAAAACTTTAGCAAATCAGGCCCGTTGTTTCTTAAATACTCTAATAAGACTGTGATCCTGAAGAAGCCGAACATTGGATTCTGGAAAAGGTATAGATTGACACATTTAGGCTCATCATTCAATGCAGTATTAGGAGGAGACCAAAAAGTGAGATCAATACTTACCTACTCCTTGGAATAAAAATTGTAAATAGAAGCTAGTTCCCATATTGGAAAAAACATCATCGTCCCATTGCATACCATACCATCTCATGCTCACATCTCTGATCCTGCTACTATTTCTGAATAATCATCTAAGGGTATGTACACATGTCAGATGATTTGCTCGCCTTAAGCAACTATGTGCACAGAGGTAATCCAGCGTCGTTCATAGATGTTTCCTGACGGATCCATGAACGAACGACAATGATAAACCGCAATACATGTGAAGGAAGGCAAGAAGTATACCCCTCCATTCTCCCCTCTCCATCAAACAGAACAGTACCTTTCCTTTAAATCTATGATATAACTTAATAAGAATAAATTAAATGTAAATAAACAGTTAATACAGTGTTCTTGATTATATTCCAAAAGAAAAAAAAGCACTACCTTATTCTTTTTGGCAAACTGTGTTGATCTAGTTATTATAATGTTAATTAGCATTGAAGGAAAAGGCATCCCTCCACTGACTCCTTCAGATCTGTTCTTCATATAACCATTTCTTAAAAATTGGAGAACTTCACAGAAGTAGACCTTGTATGGCACGCTACCTTTTGCCTGCAAGTAGTCAAAAATATTCATTTGTAGTGTTTCATACTTGGTTAACCAAAAATAGTTTTAAATGTGTTATTTGAGGGCCTTAAATGTTTTTTTTTATTATGCTTTGGATATCCTTGTAGAGCCTGATACTTCCTAGACTGGCGTTTATAGGCTAAGAATAAAAATCTATACCAGTTTATTTACCGTCCCAAAATTACAAGTACAGGGTTTGCTTTCTTATATTTTTCATATAAAAAATAATGTATTTATGGTATTATTATTATTATTATTATATTGTATTCAGTTTTTTGCTTTGTACAGACTCTTGATGTATATGAGAGGGTCTTTATTATCATTAATTGTATCTGCTGGGATGTCAGGGTATGTGTTGAATGTGAACCATTCTTGGTGAAATGTGAGAGGGGTATACTTGGTAAGATATTGGTCCATACAGGAAGACAGCAAGAAGGCAGAGAGTTTGCACACGTTGGAGTCGGTGCTGTGAATCAGTGCACTGCTGGCTTTCTATTTTCCTGTTTGGAAACAGCAGTTATAGCTGAGAATATCTCCCTCCCCCTTCCTGTCAGGACAAGAAAGGGAAATAATGTGTTTGGTACAAAAGTAACAGTCAGTTAACTTTTCTTCAGCTGGCCTGTAACAATAGTGATGGTAAAGGAAGAGGTTCACATGTTATGTTCAGAAAGGCAGCTTTACAGCCTGATCATCACAGGAAAAACTGGCTGTGGTGGGGCGATGTGGTGCTATCCTAGTGCCAGCACATACAAATTAAATGTAATTTTTTTAAGGTATGTAAATCATATCATTAAAATCATTAACAAACTAAATGTCGTTCAGCCAGTTTACATTATACCCAGCCGTAGCCGGTCATGCCATAAGCACAGCACTGATGCTGAGGTTGGTATACTTCCTGTGCCAGGTAGACTCGGCTTTTTAAATGATTGATGTACAGCATTGCAACTGGCTGTGGGGTATTAATGAGAGTTTAAATTGTACTTTACTTCTACTTAAGAGAAAAATGTCCAGTTTTGGGCTTCTAATTACATAACACCAGACTTGGAAGATAACTGGACACAAACATCTTGAATGATGCTCCCATATTTTAGCATTTCAGTAATAGAGGCTCAGGGTATGGCTGTGTATTCTGCATCATTAATAGAAACAATAACAGTTTATTTGAAAACATTATAAATATTTTATATACTTTTAGCTTATTTTAAACACAGAACAGCAGGTGTGGTAGTAGGTGCATGCTGTCATTGCCCAAAGATGTTATCAACAGCTAAAGGGTTTCACTGCTCATTCCATGGAACAATGGCATGGGAGTGCCAGACAGGACTTTGCCTGTAACCGAGTCACACACAATTGAAAATAAAGGACATATTCCATGTACTGCAGGGAGTATGACCACTCATCAAAGAGGTTGGTATAAATAATATTTTGCTGTGTAAAATTAGAAGAAAACCGTATGCAATAAACCACACCTGACAGTGTTTTCCAAGCCGCAATTACTATTACTTTCTGGTTAGCTATAACCTTTTTGGGGGATTGAGATAGAGTGGTGATTAGTCAGGATCGCTATCTGACCTTTATTATTCTGTCTCAACTCCCCATTAGGGAGATTTGCTGTCTATAATTGTCCCGCCGGTCACCAAGGTAACCAGGTTAATCCAAAAGTTTTGCCACCAAAAAGGAAAGGAGGGTCTTCCAATGCGGACACTTTGACAACAAACTATCAGGGCATTTCACTCACAATTGAAAGATCTCCTCACAATTACTGTTGAGTCTACAGGACAGGAAGTGAGGGGGAAATGTTCCTAATAAATAGTTCAGATTACAAAAAAACAGCAATTTTACCCATCCCGTACCCCTGCAAAATAATGACTTTAGATGTACACCTACTTAAATTAAATTGCCAAGTTTAATAGGCTTTGAATACTATGCTGTAAGAGATAAATTGGTTTCTCTTGCCAGAACGTATTAGATGCCAAAGGGCCTTTGTGTTCAGTATATGATAATATAACCGTTTCTATTGTGCCAACCGTTTCAGATGAGAACAACCACATATTTGGCCAAATCAGATATAAAAACTACACAACTGGCCAACATAAGTTTTAGTATCAGAAGATGGTACTTGTCTTTACTTTTGCCCTATCTCCTGGCACCTCCTTCCTAGGCGAGGTACCCAGCATTGACATCTTGATGTCTACATTAACTGCAACACGGGCTAAAGTGAACGGTTTGCTGAACAAAGTCGTTTGTTAAGCTTCCTGGGTCAGGACATGTTTCATGCATGAATAAGTGCTTGATATTACATAGGTTAATAAAGACACACACACATTGCGTTAGAAACATGCGTACATTGATTTTTTTTACCTGTGTGTATATGCTGACCACCAAAAAACATGTAGAATCAGTGAGGGTTTTAATGTATACTTAGCATTAGTTTTACAAATATGCAGGAATAAATTCCTGACATGTCACAATGCTCAGCAACTGTAAAGCCTGTCAAGGTTGCCTGAAAGGACCATTCAAAAAGCTGTTTAAGAAGAAGGTATTCTGTCCACTGCAGCCTGAAGGAAAACATATCCTCATTTCCACTCCCCCTGTGGCTATTGTAATTTTACAGCGGCTTACAAGGTGAGAGTTGGCTTATTTCCACCAAAACCAGGCTGTCTTGAAAAGCTTAAGGTTTATTTAAAAAATATTTAATTATTTGTCTTATAAATTAATAAAACACTGAAAACTTTTATTCTGCCAGTCTTTACCCCATTTAAAAAAAGAATTCAGCTGTTTATAGACTTGTATCATTCAGAAATAGGCATTTTTACATGCATTTGCATTCTCAGTATTTTGCTTCTTACTATTTCTTTTAAAAGTGATGTTATCAGTTTTTGGCCAGTGCTGAGCTCATGGGCTTTGTTCATTCCTAAGCCAGCATCTAAGCCAAGAAGTAGAGGCTGATCCTGGATGATGCCTTTAGAAGAAGAAGGTGGTGGCCTGAGAGAAAAGCAGATGAAGGCATTGTTAGGAAGAAACTTGTATTTTTTTTTAAAGAATAAATACATGGAAGTGTTACCCCTACACATACATGGTATTAATTACTAAAATAAGAACATATGAAAAGCCCATCTGAAGTCAAAAAACTAGATATGCAGTCATAAAGATATTGTATTATCTCCATAGCCTGATTTATTCAAGCTTTCCAAGACTGGTGAAGATAGACCATCATGGGAGAACCTGGGTGATCCAGCAATCCCGGAATGGATTGAAAGCATTTACCAACTAATAGCAAATGATTTTTAAGAAATCCATTCCAAGTTTGCTGCATCACCCAGGTACTTTTATGATGTGTTTGGGCAGAGCTTTAATAAATCAGACCCAGAGTGCCTAAATATGAAGAGACTGGTCAGTTGCCATGTAAATTAAGTCAGTACAAAAAAAGTTGGTGCAAAAGGTACAGTGCATACGATTTTGAGAAGAGTGCATTATCAAGCGTTGCAAACATTTGTAAAGCCAGGCAGCACTTCTCTTTAATGTACCCATGTAAACGGAATAGTTCAACTTTGTTTACCACTTTTCAGTCCCATCATTTAGGAGACTCTTACCAAGGGTTAGAACCAAGCAACACCATTTGCAGCCCATGGTAATTCAGCCTATGCAAAATGCATGCACTAATTATTAGAGAGATGTGTTGTTTAAGAGAGAGAGAGAGAGATTACCTACATTTTGGTACTGAGAATAAAACTTGGTTCTACTGAGACAAGACAATGTTATGGCTACAAATCAATACTATTACTAAGTATTTATTGTAGCATAAATGAGCATTGGCATATGACATTGTTCTGAAACCAAAACCTTAGCATGTGCACAATATATATATAACATTTTGTTTATGGAAATGTGTGTTTTATCAATTCAAGGTCTCAAAAGAAAACAAAGGTAGGTGTCATTGAAAACTTATGATCCTTTAAATTATTGAACAAAAGTGTGTGTGATTTTTAGAGTCACTGAGCATATGATGTTGCAAGAATTGGCCTGGATTTATACGATTGTGGTGTGTCATACATGCATTTACTGTTTTAAAGTAGCCACATGATTAAAGGTGTATTTTTCATTACAGCACACTGCGATGCATGGCAGTACATTACTTTGCTTTTTTTGGGAAGGGTTCTCTCCTTATCCCCCCATGTATCTGTCTGTAATTTGCTACACCTATTTAATTACAGTGCTGCATATTTTGTTGTTGCTTTAAAAAACAGTTTAATAATAATACTAATAATGTTGTGCTACAATTCAGGTGTGTTTTTAGGATCGGTTGATGTGCCATTGAGAATGAAAAGTATTGCAGCCCCATCAAGCAATATAATATGCATTATGGTAACGCCTTCTGAAATGCAGCACATCAACAGTGTGAGTATTACAAATAGAGAATTTGATCCTGTTTTTACATTTCTTCACTATTCATTACAGACTTAGCTCAAGGGGAATTCATACAGTGACTGAGAATAATTCTTCCTCCCACATGCCACAACTGGTTTTGCATCAAACAGTTCATCTAACCTGCTGCACAGGTTGTATGGACCAGTGATAGCTGCTCAGTTTATATGGTGATGACAAGTATTGAGGGTGACCACAATTGAGAATTGCTTGTGAACAAAGCTATATATTGTAAGAAACTAATGTGTTAACCTGAACTAAATATTTTAAAACTCACAATTTACTTTGCTGATCCTTTTATTATGTAAAATGACACAAAGTTTGTGATGTACAATGTGATTTCACACAAGTTAAGTAGACCTTCTGCCCAGGAAATTGCAACACAGTGACAAATGTAACACTGGGGTTACTCGGCAGCTAAATTAGTTACTAGTCACCACTGCACACTAATGATTTTTTATGCTGACCTTATTTTTGATAAGGTCAAAGGATATGGAATAATAAAATGCATATGGCACCGCTGGGCCTTTTGTTGTGCTTCCTGTATTTACAGACTCATTTGTTTGTACCATAATATGTCGTCTGACAAGCTAATGCTCCTGGACTAGGTGGAGGATGAATATTTCTGTGCTGAATTCCCGCCCTCTGATGGACTTTGACATGCCTCTCACACTTTAGTGGTGCTGCTGTAGAGAAACAATATCCAACTGTAGTATCACTAGTCATTACTGCACATGGCACAACACACTTTGTGCAGGCATGGTACACTGTTGTCATCAGGAAACTGAACCAGAGCAGTCAATGATGTGCAGCCGACACTGAAAAGAGTGTAAAAAAGGAAGTAGGTGGTCCGCAGCACTGGAATGCAAAAAAATAAAAAAGGTAACAGTATTTTATTAAATAAAATGAACACACAGCATGTTCACACGGTATTTGCAAGTGGATTTGAGCAGAGGAACTGCTCAAAATTGCTTGCAAAAACGATTAACATTGGACCGCTTTTTCTTTTTTGTGCTGGCGGTTAGTGGGGTCAGCACTACCATGAAATGTTACATGCAGAACCTAGGAGCATTTTAAATTGGAATCACTTGTCACTGCTTATGCAAGCATCTTGTTCAAGTGGTTGCAATTCATAAAAAAATGCACCACTTTGCTAGACTTTTGCAGGGACTTTGAAATGCCTGCACAGACATCTGCAATTGCCTAAAAAGCCTAGTATTGACAACTTGTACTGCTCTTGGGTGCATGCTGTTTGACAATAGTCACCATAATCAAATACTGCTAGAATGAACATGCCCTAAACTATATTTAGCTCGGTTTAGTTAGATGTTAAAGGAGTCTGTAAAAAAAATCTAAAGCCTAACACCAGGTAAAATACAAAGCAACCCTTTGCAGTGGGATCCCCCTGCATTGCAAGGGTTAAATGCATAGTTTTACCTAGGGTACCAAATAAAAAAATTATTACTTACATTATTCTGCCTCTCACCTGACCAGTCCTCAACAAGCTTTGTTAAGCCCTGACATCACCACTATATTGCAGGACCAGTAGTCCTGCTTTGTTAATATGGAAGTCGATGGTGGATGACTGAAAACCCGATGCCCAAGTTTATATAGCATCAAGCTCTGTATTTTTATTAGGATATGAAAAGGTGTATGCAGTAAAAACAATATGTAGTAAAAAACATATCATTGGTCCTCCCAAATGGTTAAAAAAATCCTGAAAAAAATCCCAAATATAAAACTGCATGGAAATTTTTAGAATCTGTGAAAAAGGCTGAGCAGCCCAACAGCTATAAGATGTCATGTAGCCTGAAAACCCCCCTACAAGCGCACCGCCTGCAAAAAAAAAACACACTTCAGCCATCTTTATTCATTTCTGTGATGGGAGTGCCTGGCCATTTCTTCATATTTTCTTAGTAGTGAAATGCTAGGAAACTGTCTGTTTAACCCACCCACCTGAGCAATCCTTCAATGTCTCCATAGTTGAACAGGTGATTCTAAATTCCAGATGAAGATGAGCTTTGGGCTTTTACATTTCACTAAAACATCCTTCAAAAACTTTTTTTTTTCAGAGGCCAAAGAACTCGTTAGATAATAATGATTGGAACGTGAGCCTGTGAAGAATGAGACAGGGTTAACAAACTGAAGTTCTGCTGGAAATGCATTGCCTTTTTCCGGGTGTGGCTGAGAGATCTCCAGGTCTGTGTCTATAAAACAATGTACTGCAGGCATCCCAGTAACAGCTCACTATCAAAAGAAAGAAAAGAATATACAGTAGAAAAATAATGTCTTCTGCTAGCCCACCCACTTTCCCTGGTTCTAGTAACTGTCTTTTATTAGATGAACACAATGGCTCTCACATGAAGGCGTCAGTTTTTATCTATTCCATTCTGTATTTGTGAACTTTTGCTTATCAGCACCAAAAAGATGTGTTTAAACCAGTCTGACAGCTTTTTCAACAAGCTGCACACTGGAGGGACCTTGACAAAACAGTTTTGAAACAGTAATCATCAACAAAAATGGAAAAGAAGAAGGAGCTGTTGACAACCTAAAGATTGCCGTTTTTTTCATCGTTGTGACATATTTCATTCTGTCCATCTGAAGACAGTCAAGTGCAGCCAAAACATACTATGGAGGTCTACCTAGTGAAATTCATGTGCTAGAAACATTTTTGCCAAACTAGATAGACTGGGCCAGAATCAGCAATGTTAGCAATGCAATTCTTGTATTCACATTTGCTAATCATTTATAGAAAAATACCTAAACCTGTTTAAATGACTTCACATTACATATGTTTATTCCTATCTTTATTTATTTCTTTATTTCTGTCTGCATAAAGCTATAATATTGTAGGCAGATGCAAATATTGAAAACCCATTTCCTGTATGAGAAACATTTATAAAAATTTGCTTTTGACAGTATCATTGGAATAAACTGAATGCTTTAAGACAGGGAAGTCCACAAGGATAAGGATATGTACATATTTCTTCATCATAAAGCAGTATTTTTAGTAAGGTATTGAGTCAGAATGTGAATAACATTTCAAAGTCTGTATGTAGCCCTTAAAGCAGAAAGTGCTTTAAAGTGCTTTTTTTAATGTTTAAGGGCCTTCTCACAATTTTTTAATCACACTCACCTCTCCTTGTTCCATCACAGGCACCATCATCTTCACCTGATCTTCTTCTGAGTTCTTGATTTTCGCCCATCTTGATTGGTCAGGCCACTATGATAAAACTCCTGTGTGTGCACGTGGGACTTCATTCAGTCCTGGGTGGGTGGGTGCCGGTATACTCTTCATATTCCGGAATCATACACTGAGAAGCTCATGCTAAATTTAAAAAGAGCGAACAGGCAGGTAAGTATGTTTTGTTGCAGAAGGGACATTGCGTGTGCAATAAAGATCCTGCCTGATCACAATTTGAATTGCAAAACTATAGTTTCATTTTGAAGGTATTCATACTACACCCCTGCTATAGTGGGTAATGTTAACTAACGTTTAATAAATGAAATGAAAAGGTTGGAAATGACATACTCCTGATGTTTACATCAAGAGTTTTGTTCTCTAAGAACACCCTAAAAAGGTGTGGTGTTTTTACACTGTCCAAATAAACTTTACCTCTGCTCATACAGATGGTGAGGTTGCAGTGCGGTTACCCACTGTCAGTTGTGCTGCAGTGCTGGCGGCTCAGTGATCAGCAAGGTGTCTGGGCCATGCAGAAATGCTTTTTCCCACCGCGAGTAAAACCTACCATGCACACTTGCATGTAATGTTGCCCAAAACAATCTTTTGAGATCATTGTGGTTGACATTTTGGGAATGATGGTGGTATGGATAGACTGCTTGGGGAAGGGGGAGCATTGCAGTATTTTACCCCCATAAAACAATTGCAGTGACTATTGGATAATCATCAGTAATCCAACATAGCGGATAATTCATTACCTCTTTAATGAAGTTAGGGGACACCTGTACACACTGTATTTTCTCTCATGATGATTGCAAATGATTTTCTTAGGCAACAAAAATCTGTGTGTTTGGACCATAAAACAGAGCATTGGAACAAAAATGAACTTCTGCGAATTTTGAGAAAACTGGAGCTGATTACATGCATGGATATGCATTTAAATTATACTGAATTCCTACCACTTAAAATTGAGAATACAGTTGCACTTAAAAATAATAATTGATTAAAACTTTAAGTAAAAATTGCATTTATTTTTTGTTTTAAACAACTAGCCTTTGTACCTGAATCCCTCCTAATTTTAGTTTCCGGAAATCCCCTGTACAGCCATTTTCACCTTCATAGGAGGTAGGAGCAGCGCTCACTGGCAGTTAGGACTCTGGCACTTTTGTAAGCATGTTCAGTCTTAGACTGACAGTATTGTGCAGAGGAGGGAGAGAACAGGGATGACCTTATCAATGTTCTGCTATCCTTTCCTTAAACAGGATGGGAAGAGAGGTAACTAAAGTTGCGGAATTTCATTAGCTGCTTTTTCCTACACTCACCCACTGGTACCTTTATCAAGATTTCATAAAGGACGAGTGTTATATTGTGCACACAGAAGATGCTTTTTACATATAGGAGTACGGCAGATCCTATATACTGTGCATAGAATATTTTCTGATGTAACAAGAGATGAGAGGCAGTGGGGGCAGGGCATAGTAACACCCTTTAAAATACATTGGTACATTCAGTTTTAGTTTCAAAAATGTTGGTATTTTTTTTTTTTAACTTTCTCCTTTGCAGCATATTTATTTGCTGCTAGGTGTCCTTTACACATCATTCATTTAGCACGCTATATAACGTTTGTAATACAGATGTTGTAAACACAATATACTCCAATTTGAAAAGTATTTCTCAATTTGAAAAGTATTTAAATTTAAGAAAAGAAAAAAAAAGTCTAATAAGAAAAGCAATTGTTTAACATATAAATTTAAATGTCACTAATACAATGTTACAATAACACAATGAAAGAGTAGAGTGCTATGCTCACATCCATATGTAAAAAAGACAACCAGTAAAACTTTGTTTGCCTGTAACCTTTGACTTGCAGGCTCAAGGTCAGGGAGCAGTTGTTTTCCCTGATCACTAGAGCAAATGCGGTCTGATTTAAGACAGCGCCATTGAGAATTTAAGCAAAGGTTTTAAAGGATTAAAATAAATAGCCTGGGCTCTTTCTTTTCATGGAATACAAGGTATTTTGATAATCATGCATCATGTCTCCACATTTTCTGTATTGCCCTAAAGATTTATAGATGGGTAAATGCCAGTAAATTCTGCTCTTTCTGTATTTTGGTCCACCATTTTTACTGAACTAAGTCTAACTCGGATAAACTTGGCTGGCAGTCAGCTTATAACCCTTACAACATGGCAAGCCAATACTTTACACTACTGGAATATAAGTATAATATACACTAGGTATAATATACAAGACATGGGATATTGCATGACTGATTGTTATTTAATGTATTACAGGGACCAGAAATATAAGGGGGTGAATTTAGTGGTAGGTAATATATGTGTCAGTGTGTATATATAGATAGATATGTAAATGTTTGTGTATATGTGTGTGTGTGTGTGTGTGTATGTGTGTATATATATATATATATATATATATATATATATATATATATATATATCTATATATATATACCCCTTTTTGGCACTCTATCTAGTACCACACCCCCTTTATTGTCAAGACATTTCACTAATTCATCTAAAGCTGCTATCTTTAAGTCATACTACTAAAGTTGTTGGTCATCGAATAGAAGCCTGGTGATTACGTACAGTTGAATGTATGTGTTTTTTTTTTTTTTTTTACTTTTTTTGTTAAAGTGTATTAACTCAACATTTTTACTTTACATTGAAGGGTAGACAACCATAGCCCCCCAAGATACCTGTGTCACGCACCCTGGGAGGCTCTGGCTGCTCCTTCTGTGCACACCCGAGATCTTGGGTATGCGTATAAGGGAGATGTCCAAAGTCCAGCCCGGGGCCAATTGCAGCCCGTGTTTAGATTCCCACCAGCCCGCAGCCCCTGTCATAAATTCAATAATATGCAGCCTTCCAGCACTATTGAGCACAGTATAAAACACACGCATACAAAAAAAACTATTTTATATTTCATTAAGAGTTGATCAACCGCATTGCAATTATCGGCCCGCTACTCGGCGGGCATAATCGGCAGGACGAGAATCCCCCTACATCATTATAGTGAGCGTGTGCTGTGCGGGACACGCACGGACCACAGCAAAACTGATTCCAAGAACATGCTCTGCATGCAGCCTGCACTGACACCAGACTCTGTGCACAGGGAATCCCTCAAGTCACCCTGGTGGGCATGTGCTGTGCAGGACCCGCTCACTAACCCTGAGTACATGTTAAATGGTCGGCCCCTACACATTTTCACCTCACCAAATCTGGCCCTCTTTGCAAAAAGTTTGGACACCCCTGTCCTAGGGGAAAAAGATACCGATCTCACGCATGTGCAGTGAGATCGGCTCTCTTTTTTTTCTCCCCTTTACAGCGGCCACGTCACCCGATCTCGCACCTGCACAGTGCCAGATCGGGTGACAAAGAAAGAAGACGGAAGTGAAGATCAAAGATGGCGGTGACCGGCGCTTCCTCTATGCTCGGGACGAAAAGGACGACGTGGGATCGGATCGAAGGAAGGACCAGCACGATTGAGGGACGTGCGGGATAAATGGTAAGTGTAATTTTTTTTTTGTTTTTAGTTAAGTTCTGATTTAGGTGCCGCATTATGTAGCACTCACAATTTATGACAAGGGAGACACAAACTAAGCTGCTTGTGCAAATTAGGATATTGCCACAAGGTATTCCACTTGCCTTCCCTATATCCAGGTTTGAATCCTGGTGCTTCTTGTAGTCAGTGGCTTCCTGCATTTAGAAAAAGTACAAAATATATCCAGGAGCCCTCATATCATTTGGCAAGTATATCAAAGGCTAAAAAATTTGTGAAATATATCACCAGAGCAACAACTGTTTCAAGTCCATGGGAATAACCTTTTTAAGGCTTGTGGATAATACACATAAAAGGTTTATTGGTTATTTGATGCTCCCTCCCATGTGCATCAATGATCAGTTATCCTTGGCTCTGTCGCCGCTTTACTAGTTGTCCTTCCTTCCTCCAATTTTGGTAGGTACTAACCATGACAAGAACACTTCCTTCAGTTTTGGAGATGATTTGACCTAGTCATCTAGCCATCACATTTTGACCTTTATCACATTCCCTCAGATTCTTAAGGTTGCCTATTTTCTCTGCTTCCAACACATCACCTTCAAGAACTGACTTTTCAATTCCTGCATTATATATTTTATTCACTTCACTCATCTGGGTGTATGAACAAGGGAAACCTGAACAACAGCATATTATTCTAAAATTGAGCAAAAAAAAAAAAACATCACAATATGTGATACCTAGGTAATTGTTATATCAGTAATAGAGTAACTAGTAGTATATATAGCTTCAGAAGACAAGACGTCGGAACAATATGTAATAAGGAAGAGGCTGACATATAAAGTTCCAGGTGATAAAAACGTCAGATTCCCAGTCATGGTATTGTGGCCACAAACTAAATACTGACATGTTCAGGCAGTCGTGTTGTTACACCTGCTACTAGCTCTCCTGAAATATCCTGGGGACTGGAGTAACACATACATCTGTTTCTGAAGCAGCCTGACATCTGGAAATGTTTATTCAGCTCAGAGTACAGCTATCCAGCGTGGCTTTTTAGTGTATTTAGTGTTTCAAATGAAGCACCATCATTCTATGATGACCTATTGTATAAACTGTTAGAGACCGATGCTAGACCTGACTTCCTATGACAAATTTAAATGCACTCTCACAGGACCATCAGTGCAAACATTACTTGCCGTGGGTACCTTCCTAAAAACTGTGATTCTTGTTCAATTGTCTATAGTCTATCCTGTAATCTCCTTAGGCACCTTGGTCATAAAAAGAAAATAAAGTATACTAAGTTCCATTTGATTTTCATTTTTTCTTCCTAAAATGTACTTAAATCCAAGAATGCAAATTTTACACCTTACCATTCCTTAGATTTGGTAACTACAGTTCTCTTTTCACTTGTTTTTGTGAATATGCCAGTAACACATCTCCGCTTCTAAAGTTACAGCTCCCTCTGAACATACTTTAACTATAGAGAAGCAAAGCTTTCCACCTGGGACAGAAAGGGAGGTGAAACTTTAGAACTGGGGCTTTAGAACACCTCCACCTTTTCTCATCTTCATAGCATAAGGCAGAGCTGCTCCCTGTTGTTCAACACATCATTCAACACAAAAGTTTAATGAATCCAGAGTAACCGTAACCTTTTTTTCTGATACTATTTTAGATAAAATCTTAGGTCTCTTTATAAATGTTTTTATAAAAGTTTCACACAAGATTCCTGCATTTTCCTGACTGGTATCCATTGGAAAATATGTAAATCTTGTGTAAAAAAACATTTATACATAGGCTCCCTAGTGTAACTGTTGTATCAGCAAGATCAAACTTAGTGTTTCTATTTTAGCCCATCTTCTTTTATGTTTGTGAATTAATTAACATGTTCAGGTTACCCCTTCAAAGAAACTGATGGCTATCTGGTATTGTGTTGTTACTTTGTTACTTTTATTTGATAAGCTCATTTAATCAGCAAATACAAAGCCATAGATTTGTGTTTAAACTATAATGAAAAACCTAGCTTGGATCAATCAAAACAATTTTCAGCGAAGTTGGTTTTTCTGGTTTCCCTAGATTATATATAGACATGGGGGAGTTTAGGCAGTGATAAATATGTGAATGACAAAACCTTTTTATCACTTCGCATTGAAGCATGTGTGCATTAGTGTATCAGAATGCAGATGAGTAATCAATTCAAATGAAGTAAATATCAGTAAATTTCTATGCATATGAACAGACAGCATTATTATCAGATGCAGTCTGGCTGTGATGATTTGTGTTAACAACAATAGTGACCCTTTTCATCCCTATGGTGCATTCAGGCTAAAATGCACGGGGCAGTGGTAGCAGCACATTTCATCAATTGCTGAAACAGTATTTTGTAGATGATGTCTACTGAGGAGCATTGCAGCACTAACATGCTATATGTGTAGGAAAAACCTGCATTCACTGTAGTGATTAATGATGACAAGACCATTCCATACAAAATACCAAGTCACACCACAAATGTTCATGCGTTATTGCTGATGATGCAGGTATTCACATATATGCACAAGTTGTTGGGACAGATTGACTGTTTCGGCCTGACACAGGTTTTAGCAATATTCCATGTAATGGCAAATAAGCCAACCTGGTAAATGATAGGCATTTTAAAATTTAGATCTAAAATGCACATCGCTTTCTGAAGTAATAAAAGAACAAAAACAATTGTTTATATGTGCATCCAAAGATCAGCGTGTTTGTTACACCTTTTAATTTAATTTTCCTGTTTGTTAGGGAAAACATAATGAGATCTGTGTATATGCCCTGCATTAAGTAGGGTGGTCCTTATTGGGATCAGCTGCCTTCACTGGCACCAATATCAAGTGGATCCATCCCATGGTCATCTGAGCCTTCTCATGCATGGGTCAAGGTCCCTTTTCATGGGGTTTTGTACATTTTACCACTTCTGGGTACCATTCTAGACAAACCACAAACGTGCTGTGCTTGTCTTAACTGGCATACTTTTTGGTGGAATAGTTTTTTTTTGCTTTGCTTGTTTTTTTTGGTATATGTCTGACCTACTATTTTTGATTGTTTTACCTACTCATCATAGCTGCCATATATGCCAGGCCTTGACGTCTTTATGTAGGTTTTACAATGGCTTAATAGCTAAATGGGTTATTATTTGTAATTGTACCAGAGTGACTTTAAAAGTAGGAGTAAACATTACATTAGTAACATAAGCAGCATATGTTGTCCAAACATACATATTTTATTTCTGTGACCCCCACTTCAACCCGGGACTTACAATCCTGATAAGCAAATAGTAACTATCTAAGGGCTGGTACACAATTTTGCACTCAACCCACCGATCAGTTTAGTTTTCTGGTCAGTAACTGATTGGTCGAAATCCATTGACATTGCATACAGGTTTGACCTTCTGATCAATTTTCTTAGAAAAGTGATTGTCAGATATTGTCAGTTAATTTATACACAGCACAACATGTGTAATTTACACAAAATTTACCAGCATGTCCTTTATGCCCGCTACCAATCAGGAAACAATTGTATTTCTGATTTACTTTAGATCTGATCATTTTATCAGATTGGAACTCATTTGGAAGTCAAGAATTTGCCCATGTGTATTTAAAAAGTTTGATAATCCCCTTTTGCATAAATAATTCCTTCTGTAAGGATGTAGAAAAGTCAGAAAGCTACAAGCAGCTCAGCAGTAGACGATTGGATTAAATTTCAGTGATTGAAACTGTATCAGTGTTATGTGGCCTCATGTCAGTTTGTCTGGTGAACATCTGCCATTGTTCCAGTGTATGTTTGTTAGGACATGTCCATGTGAATGTAAGACATCCGATGATTCCTTTAAAGAGTTATCTCCCCATTTAGGCTGCCCATAGCCATGAATACAAATTCAATCCAACTGCCTCACAATGTCTGCTGAGCAGTTTTTGGGAAGTTTGCAATACACAAATGTGGACATTTAGTTTGTGGAGGAAGGAGGGGGAGGAACAGCCTTCCTGCCTAAAGTCAATCCTGGTGCTGAAATTTCTAGGGAAAACAGAGGCAATGATGTTGTCCACCTGTTTGAACTTTTTCTACCCAAGAACAATGGGATTATCCGAAGCCCTCCTATAGACATTAGGCCAGAACCTGATATTCCTGAAATTGAGTTAATGTCAATGGGCCACATTTTACACAAAAAGTGGATTTTAGGGTTTAAAGATTAGATACAATATTAGGCTAAAGTGGTTCTAGATGTAACCCATGCATTTTCCATCCTACCAAAAGGATGCCCAGATATATATGCTCAGGCGGAAAAGTAGCTGAGGACCATGAATCTGCTGGTTCTAAAAAGGACTGTTTTTTAAGTATTTAGCATATTAAAAGAATTAATTTATGGAATGGTATTGATTTTATAGTTTTATAATTTATTGTTAATGCACTGGATGCACTGTACTGGTCGTTTTTTCTGGTAATTTTTATTAACAAAATGAGGATCTTCAGACCTAGGGTCACTAGTAGCAGAAAGCACAGTTTTTAATTGTTTTGTTTTTTTTCCTCTAAAACACAAAAATGCCAGAATCAAGTCACATCTAAAAAATGCAGTACAATTTTCAAGACCAGCAGTGCAGGAAAACCACAGAAAAAAATTATAAAGGAGAATGTATGAAGTGCATCAGGGCTGCTTTGGTGGTATGAATGGTAATTTAAGTGATTTTGTTACTATAAAAGAGCACCCAGAACTTTTTGAGCTTTAATTCCCAACCCATTAGGTTGTGATATCCATTAAAAACGCACATCTTTGATAATACCAGTTCAGAAAACTGGAAATTACTGATAAACATATAACCTGATTTATATTATCACCGTCCGTTAAAACTTTTAATTTTCGAATATAGTTGCCAATATTTAGCATCTTTTTTTCCAATACAAATTGGTATTTTTTTTTTATATCATAGGTTTCATTATGATCATTTAATTCACATTCACTATACACTGTTTGCAGCCATTAGTGGAAGAAAAAAACTGTGCATAGCATTTCTTAAAGAATACCTTTAAATGAGATGTCATTTACCCTTGTCTTGCAAACCAGTAACAACTTTATTGCTGGATAATCGTAAAGCTGAACTCTATAAAATTACAACTAGCGTAGGTAACTAAATTTGACTTGGCATCAGCCTCTTGCAAGGTTATCATTGCCCATAATTGCCATGTGATTAATCCCTAGAATTTTTTCCACATGGAGAACAACAGAGTGTGGTGTATAGTATGGTGTATGGTAAATGTTTTAAATATTGACAATCAATTATTACTACAATCACAACGCAGAGATTACTTGGAGTGACCATGGCTGATGGGAAAAAAATCCCATGTTTAAAAATCCAGTTTTATAAAACTGGACTGACAGAAATACAAATCCTTTGGTGGTATCAGTTCCCTGTGCATTTTAGTTGTGTATTATTGCCAGTTTAGCTTTAATTCAGCCCCTTTGTTAACTGGACTCCCAGCTGAATTTGTTTGTTTTCTACTCAGCACAGAGGTAGGCAAAGTGGAATCTTAACTTGCTTTCATAAAAAAAAATCCAGTTTTAAATAAAATGAATAAAATATAAAACAGGTAGTTTTAGAAACATAGGAAAGTTTGTTTTTATTTCATGGTCTTTTTAAACTTGTAGATGTCAGATTTGATCTAATGTTTTGCTGCTGCAATCCTATTTAGAGAATTACTTGAGCTTGTCAGGATTTGCAATAAGGGGTTACACACATCATTGGATTTGGAAACATAATACATTATTACAAACCTTTATATGTCTTTGATAATATATATATATTTTTTTCTTTTCTTTTTTCCATACATTTTGTATTAATTATGTTGTTAATACATTTAAAAAAAGTTTGTTTTTCTATTAAATGTGGTTTCCTGTAAAGAGCCTGCAGTACCAACATGCATCTTAGCATCCACTGCTGGAGACTTGTGGATAAATGCAAACATTCAGCAGTGAAAAGTTTAAAAACTGCACAATAATATGAACCATGCATGTTTGTATGGCTATAGTAGACCTACTGTGGATTCCCCCTGGGTAAAACAATACAGTATACCACAGGGAACTACAGAAGTGTAAATGGACTAAATACTTTCAGATTGTTTAGGCACTCAAACTGTAAAAATTTACCACTTTGATGGTCATTTTTTTTCAATCATTCTTACAGGTTTTTAATAGTTAAATATATCTAGTTGTAAAGATTTCAGGTTTGAGAGGAGGTTCATTTTCTGTCTGCGTGATCTCTCCAGCAGAGACACAGACAATAGGAGGTTTTCATGTTTCCCCACTGTACATTACACTGTTTATTACTATCTGTGATCATATTTGAGAGATTGTGCTTACCTCCTGCTCACACAATTAAAGGAAAATATCCACCATGGCTATAAAAGCTGCAGTAAAAGCATGTGTTTTATGCCCTTATGTGTTCTGTATAAACCAGTGATATATTTTACCCAGAGTTGGTATTCAATTATTTCCTGCATGTGCATGTAAAGATTATGATGAGGTAAAAGCAAATCTCCATCATTGACAAAATATTCTATATCTGTGGACTGCCTGGGACAGACCCCCATAAACATTACAAATAAAGCAATGATCACTATGCTGATATTTTGTTGTTTTCAAGATCTAAACAGTAAATGGTTGCTAACAGCTGCAATATATGATGTACATATCATTAACAGATGCATGTTGTGCTAATCTGATCTATTTGGCTCTTAAAGGAATAATATTTTGGCATCCTAATAGTTCTCATGCAGTAAAAAATTTGGCTTTACATTCTATGTTTTGCTTCCAATCAATGTATGGTGGAATGAAATCACTATATTACACAAAATGAATTATATCACAATTATCTGTTAAACATTTAACTAACGCCCAGTAAATTTTATGCACTGAAGACTTTCTTTTTTGGCGGGGGGTAAACCTGGATAATAAACTGTTTACACATATTTAACAAGCAGTTTTAAAACAAACCATCCCAATCTATCTGTGTTTAAAATATATGTTTTAGAAGTTATTTGTTATTAATATTATTATTAATAATAATAATAATAATAATAATCAGTATTTATAGCGCCCTCATATTACGCAGCGCTTTACAAAGTCTAGTGTCATGTCACTAGCTGTCCCTCAAAGGGGCTCATAATCTAATGTCCCTATCTCAGTCATATGTCTTTAATATAGTCTAAGGTCAATTTTT